>NC_139686.1:8346750-8861929 GCF_964106915.1 Podarcis gaigeae | reverse complement strand
CTGTATGTAACTTCCATTGCGTTTTGCAATGCATACATGTTTAGAATTTTCCAAAATACTGCTTGAGTATATAACTGTATGAGATAAGATTAACAAAGCAGGGAAAGGCAAGCTTTGCTGCAGCTATATGGAGATATTGGATTTCATTGCTGCCCGTCCCATCTGTAGACATGGCAATTTTGAACAGTTCTTTAGCAGCTGCTCAATAGCAATGTGACGGACATTAAGCTGTGAAGCCAAGGAGTCTTTTTCTTGTACTTGCTTAGTCAGCTCTTCAAACACATCTGAAATAAATATCAGCATCAAGTTAGTCAATGATTTCAGGAAGTACAGCCATCACTTTGCAATTTTGTAGTGTCATTTACAAGATACTAAAAACAAAATGAAAGTTGTGAACCTATAAATCAGTAACCTAGAGCCCTGTCAGTTTGCATTTCTTAGTACAGAAAGTATTGATCTGATGTGTAGAGAGCTTTCCTTTTCTACTTAATTCAAGAGGGTTCTGGAAGCTTCTCTGTGTGAAAGAAACAAGCAGAAGGCTCATGATGTTTGGGTTATTCCTTCAGAGAAGCTGAGTACTGCTAGCTTAAACTGTTTCCATTATCTTTTTCTGTCAAGATCATGCTGACTATAATAATAAGGCCAGAAGAAGCCTGGGTTTCTCTTTCTATCTCTCTTCCTTCTGGTGTGGTGTTCTGTATATAGTGTTAAGGTTTAGTCTTATTATAAGTTATTGTAGGTTTAAGTAAAGTCTGCCGCAACTGGATTTCTTATGGACAGTGCCAATCCTGAATGTATTGGATTTGTGACCATTATGCTCATTTGCCTTCAGTAGCAGTAAAGCTCTGCTGGATGAAATATTACTTGCCTCTGGTCTGTTTTCTGGGAATCCTGCAACGTGTTTAAGTTTTTACTCTGCTAACTATAAATTGGGATTCTACTCTGGATCAATATATGAGCAGAATACATGACACTTTCTAGAATGCAGATGTCTGCTTTTACATTGTAGTCTCCAAAATTAATTTGTTTCTATTTCTCAAGATTTCTACCTTTTTCATGGGAAAAGAGAAAAAAGTGTATTTTCTACTCTTAAAACTAGCAGTGTCTTTTTCCTTTATGTATTTATTTATTTTGGGGAGGACCAATCAATAGGCAAATATTAAAATTCACCTTACCCTGGATTTGCTGGAGAAGTTTCCCATTCAGCTGTTCCACCTCTGCAAGAGTCATCTTACTCACTGAAACAAGAAAAAGAAAAAAAAACATAAGCCACCAGACAAAAGAGAGTGGGAGGGGAAGCAAAGGAGGGGTGACCTACAGAAATGTTTTAACAAACCATTTCGAAGGGTAACCAAGACTAACATAACTGAATGTTGGGCTTCTTCATTCTACTATAGTGACAAGTCAGAAAAATGGAAAGCAGCAACATACTTAGGGTATTAATGTTCAGAAGAACATGGCAACCCTAAATACCCAGGAGTGAAAAAGTGCAACACTTAAGTTCATAAAGGTAAAGGGACCCCTGACCATTAGGTCCAGTCGCGAACAACTCTGGGGTTGCAGCACTCATCTCGCTTTATTGGCTGAGGGAGCCGGCGTACAGCTTCCGGGTCATGTGGCCAGCATGACTAAGCCGCTTCTGGAGAACCAGAGCAGCGCACGGAAATGCCGTTTACCTTCCTGCCACAGCAGTACCTATTTATCTACTTGCACTTTGAGGTGCTTTCGAACTGCTAGGTGGGCAGGAACAGGGACCAAGCATTGGGAGCTCACCTGTCATGGGGATTTGAACCGATGACCTTCTGATTGGCAAGCCCTAGGCTCTGTGGTTTAACCCACAGCACCACCAGCGTCCCGATAACACCACCCGCATCCCTTAAGTTCATACAACTGCCTTAATGTGAATTTGTGCCCTTTCTATGTCAAATCCCATGAAGTCACACTCTTATCTGGTCAGGGTTATAAACATCCCTTTGGGGGAAATAAATGGAAAGATGTCTGTGGCCATAAAAACTGAACAGGCTTAACAGACTCTTGCTTGTTATCAGCCCCCCACCCACCAGCACACAGCAGAACTTCTGCACCCTTCAAAGCTGCTCCAGGATTGCAAAACCTTTACTAGACACTAAATTAAGCATTCAAAGAGATCAATATAACTGGATTAACAGTGTCGTCTCATACATGTTTTCCCAGAAGTAAGTTTCCATACACTCAATGGAGCTTACTCCCTTGTAAATGTCATGAGGCTGCAATCCTAAACACAACACAAAATCTGCTGATTTAAAACGAAGTATTTACATTTACGGGTTCTATGCTTGTGAACTCAGAAGACCTCCCTCCTTCTTCTTAAGTGTTAATCGCTGGAGTGAATCCACGGTGTCAATGAAACACTCAAAGATAAATACAATTTTAGTGTTTGCACATCAACTCAAAAAGGAAGACTTCCCTTGTTTCATGGTGCATTTGACAATCAGATACTAGCAAGCAACATTTACTCTTTTCTCATTTCCAGTGACTTTCAGATGACGAAGTCTGATTACTAAAAGCTATTAAAAATGCCTTTATAAAGATTTAGAACAAAACTATTGAGACACATAAGCATAAGCACTTCTTCCACTTACATTGCTCCCTGCTGTACTGCTGGTGTCTTCTTTGGACCTGGGTATCTGAACCTGTTTCAGCTTTTCCCATCTCCGCTGACTGGTCATGACTGGACCACAATGAACTACTGCAGTGTAAGGTAGCACCTGCTTGCTGCAACATATCAAGTCTAAAATCGCTGGATTCTCTTGGTTCTAGAATACTGTGCGAACAGTTTGAAATACTCCCGGAGTTTCCATCTATCCATTTTGCAGAGTATTTAGGAACTTGGGAATCAAATTGTGGCAGTAGCTTTCTCTCTCTCTGATGTTTAAAGCCAAACAGTTGATGCTGTGCTTGCTTTGAACTTTCAGAATCCAAATCCAAATCTTTGTTTTGTGCATACTGTATAATCCAGTTAATTTTTTTGCTCAGTATGTTTTTCACTTCTGCATATGTGCTCTTGGAGAGTTTTGACTGTGGGCAACTCTGGTTTGCTATTAAGTGGAATTTCTCAAAACAGTCTCTGTGTCCCCTTAATGATCTTGTATGCAAAAGATCAGACCTTGGTATTCCTGAGGGGAGAAAAAAGTTACAAGTAACTGTAATTCAATTATATTAAATTGTAGGCTGCAGATATTTTAAGAAGAAAACGGCACTCAATGAAGACTAGACACAGGTTGCAAGGACACAAGGTTGATAAAGAGGTAATTTTCTGTATCTCATAGTCACTTAATTTTTCTCATAAGCAGCTCAAAGAGTTATCCACACCCCTATATAATGAAATAAAATCATCTCCACTTCCACAACCTCGGCACCTAGGAACTACCACAGAGGATCAGTCTAAGCGACTAAGAGGAAGCTAAATATACCTGTGATGGGAGTCCCCAAGTAACAGGACCCACCTGGCATAATGACCAGTTTTGCTTGGATTCAGCATCACGTATGACTCCATCTGGTACAGTTCAACTTCTTCCCTATATCACATATGGAGGGAGCACGTTGCGCTGTGGTCTAAACCACTGAGCCTCTTGGGCCTGCTGATCAGAAGGTCAGCAGTTTGAATCTGTGCGACAGGGTGAGTTCACATTGCTCTGTCCCAGCCAACCTAGCAGCTCTAAAGCACACCAGTGCAAGTAGATAAATAGGTACCGCTGGGACGGGAAGATAAAATGATGTTTCTGTGAGCTCTGGCTTCCATCACGGTGTCCCGTCGTGCCAGAAGCGGTTTAGTCATTCTGGTCACATAACCTGGAAAGCTGTCTGAGGACAAATGCCGGCTACCTTGGCCTGAAGCGAGATGAGCACCACACCCCATAGTGGCCTTTGACTGGACTTAACCATCCAGGGGTCCTTTACCTTTTACCTACCTTATATCACACATAAACCAAACAGAATCCTATTAAGACTAAGGCAGGAATTTATAGACTACAGGAATACAGCCGTCCAGCTGTGCCCCTATCTGGACAAGGATAGCCTAACTTCTGTCGTCTATGGTTAACATCTCTAAGTTAATGTTTGCAGCAAAAAATGCTAAGTACTATACTGAGATAGCTAGAGTCACTCAGGGCATCAGCGCCTTTAATATGGCACCAATAGTCTTTCAGAGGACTGGAAAGTGATGCTTTGTAGAATCACTGGACAGAATCTGTTATCTAAGCACCTTTAAATAGGCTGGATTTTGACTAGGAAAAGCTCTGCGAACATCTATCATAAAGCAGATTATGCAACACATGTATGAATGTGAAATAAAGGAGTGTGGCAGTGCTGCAACTGTAATTCCACCGAGCAAAAAATGTGCTGCTGTTATCACCAGAAGGACTACAAAAACAATTTTGTTCCATTCTACACATGGGTTTTGTCTCTCATCTATAGGAGTTTGGAAATAATAAATCTAATCTTCCTTCTCAATCTCATTGAGAAGCTCACTTATTTCACATATGCTGCCACCCCAAAAAACATGGATTTTCACATTCTGCACCCCAACAGCCAACAGAAGCTGTGTTCATACATTACACGGAACCCTAGTTGATTCCAGCATGGTCTCACTCCTGGCCATGCAAAGCAAAGTTCATGGTTTGTTTCCCTCAAACAAACCTTGGCTACTGCTTGTGCTGTGTTTGGAGAAGACTCAAACCAGGAGCATAGAGAAGAAACAAGCCATGAACTCACGTTTGACTAACACAAGAAGAAAAGCTTTGTGCTTCGTTGCTTCTAGCATGGCCAGGAGCAAAATGTGGACTTTTGAGTAAATTCATTAAATTTACACAACTTGATTGCAAAAAACCTCAAAGCTGCTTGTTTCAAGTTAAACCATAGTTAAGCATTATGTATGATGCACTAGAAATCTTCATGGAAGTTTTCAACTGAGTGTACAACACCTGCAATAAAGACGAAGTGCCAGTACATTGGCTGAGCAGAATTTATTCTGAAGAACAGCTGACTGTTTAAAATGAGTAAATAATATTTATATTAGTTCTCTCAGTCTACTGTGATTCTGCCACTCAAGCTCATGGTATTGTTTAAAAATATTTAAAGATACTGCTATTTATATCAATATATTAAATCCAGCAAATACCCTGTATAAATGCCTCACCAACACCGTGAGGGACTGTGCCAGAAAATCAAGAAGCAATGATTTCCGGCAGCTTATTACTGTGCAAGCAAATTAGCCTGTGGTACTGCTGGTTTTGAGTATGGAAAAATGCAGTCCTACCAAGACATTTAGGCATTCAGCCATACTGGCATAAGGCATTTAGCCAGTATGTTAACTCTGAAGGATTATCTCCCTGTAGAGTTGTAACTGAACTGACAAGCAGCTCTCAGCCAGCAGCTACTTATATTATGCCTGGGAGGACCCTCTATATTTGAAAAGCTTTAATTAAAATGCTGAAAGGGAACTCATGCCCCAACATATTTCTATCTTGGCTAAATATAAAACAGATGCTTAGAACAGCAAGCATGTACATGTAAAGAAAGCAGGAACTAAATCATCTGCTTTTCAAGAAGTATTTCAGAACAGGTGCAGTTATATTTTGAAGTAGGCATTTATTCTTTTCTACAGCCTTCTACAATGGAAGATCTCATTATATGGAACAGCCAGCATCCGCTTTTGTACCCAGCTCATGTTGCTGTGTTACACAATAGCTGCTGGGCTTGTTTTCTCTTTGTGTGCAAGTCTCTAATCCAAAGAGCTATGCTAGCAGCTGGACAAGTTCAAAGAGCCATGAACAGGCACACACACAGCTTTGATGCCAGGACTTGCCAGCTAGCTGTTAACATCCATCGCCACCCTTTCTCCAGGTTGGATGGCACCCAAGTTTTTATTTCCTTAGATGCAATTATCCCTAGGTGGCTGATAATTAAGTAAAAGGCCACTTTAGGATTTTGCTTTGTTGCTGTGGGCATGTGGAGAGGTAGATTTTGTAAAGGTTTTTTAACGGATTTCTATCTAACTCAATGGGATGATTAATCAAATTTAAAAAGCAAGCTGTATGGAGTAATTATTCCTTGACTGATTAAAAGAGATGGTTTGAAGTGTTTTTACTGCAAAGTAATAGCGTGAGTGAATTAATCAATTGATCAGAACTTGAGAGCCAGTGTGGTGTAGTGGTTAAGAGCAGTAGTCTCGTAATCTGGGGAACCGGGTTCGCTTCCCTGCTCCTCCACATGCAGCTGCTGGGTGACCTTGGGCTAGTCACACTTCTCTGAAGTCTCTCAGCCCCACTCACCTCACAGAGTGTTTGTTGTGGGGGAGGAAGGGAAAGGAGAATGTTAGCCGCTTTGAGACTCCTTCGGGTAGTGATAAAGCGGAATATCAAATCCAAACTCTTCTTTTTGTTTTGTTTCAGGGGAATTGTTACCAAGATAACAGGCCATTAAGATACAGGTCTGGAATGATCATACGACTGCATTCAGTCTAACCCACTGCCTTATTTTATTTACTTATTATAAAATTTCAACCCAACCCCTGCCGCCCAAAAGAGCCGAGTGTGAAACACAGCAACAAAGCAATTCAATTTTAAAATAAAACAAACAACACCTAAAAACCATTTGAAAACAATCATGTTTCCAATAATTTGCAGATTGGGAGAACTTTGGAGCCACCTTTGGAAGAGAATGAATAGCAACAAGACATCCTCCCAACTTTGAGCTGAACCTTGTGAGCCCAGCCAGGGTAAGCAGGACACTTGCCCCTGTACTCTGGAACCCGAACAAAGCAAGCTGGTTTGGTTTCTAAGTCATTTTTCTTCTCTCCATTTTACTAGCAAGCCAACAAGCCCTTCAGAATGCTGCAACAGCACTGTTTTTAAAAACTGTTCTTTGCCAAGTACTTTGCTGCAGGATATAGCATAGAAAGTCCTCACAAACCAGCGGTCAGTGTAGTCCATTGTTCCTGTGACAGCACTCAGAAAAAGTAGAGTGCTTTCTACTTCTGGTGCCAAGTAAGATTTTAGTAACAACTACTCAATATTAATCTGCCCGATCATTAGATTCCATATAGGGCAAACTAGAGAAAGGGGATCTATTTGTTGTTATAGATCTACAATCCTCAATCAGCTTTGCTGCCTAGACTGGTATTTAAAAAACAGCATTGACTGTAGTCTGGTAACCTTTGTTGGCTCAAATAAATATGAGGCAAAACTCTAAAGTCATTTGTGCAGGAAGGATATTACTGGATGGAACACCAGCAAATGTTTATTACTACAGAAATGTGTTTAGACTTGTTTACTTGGGACTTGTTCATCTCTTACGAAATACAGTTCATGACAAAATGCACATGCTTCCACTTGTCTTTTAGAATATACAATACTGTACAGAAACGTACAATTTAACTATTATTCTAGGTCAAATTTCTATTGTTTGGAGCCCACAAACTCATTACTAAAGAGTAGTTAAACTTCATATTTCAACACAGCACTGTTTATTCTAAAGACAAGTGGGAGACCAAACATTTGTCAAGAAATGTATTTTGTAAGACACAAACACATATTTATGAAGGCTGGAACTCTAACAAAACTGAGAATAAGGGAAATTGAAATCGCCAAGTAAATGCGTGCTTAGAAACACACAGGTATTTAAAGACTGGGCAAATGTATCGGTTAACTAAACTAGCAGTCCTTCAAATCCTGATTATCAGATTATAAAGTTACAAAAAGCTCAAGAGTAAATTACTGTAACTATTTACAGGGCTCACATGCATATAGTACAAGCCCAATAGGTTTGAGTTGTATTCCGATTCTCTTTTTTAATTCACACAAACACCCTGTGAGGGAGATGGAGCTTAAAGTTAGCAACTTAATACCATAAGGTAAATCTCAAAGCATAACAGGGATGTGAACGCAGATTTCCTGTGTCTGAATTTAAAACTTTAGTAGTGGCATCAGGCTAACCTGACAAGTCATGCTGGATCCTGACAAGTTTTCAGCTTGAAAGTATTTTAAACCATTGCTAGCAAACAGGACTAGCAAGAGTTTCTGCTGCACACTGACAGGCTCTAAATGACAGCCTATATATATATATATATATGCATGCAATTATCTGTCTGTGTTTCATTTCCCTCAGACCTCACTAAGATTTTGTCTCTCAACACTCAGTGTTTATATACCTGTGACCATATATTCCATTCCATATATTAGAGGGTTGCTAGGGATTTTTTTGGTGGCATACAAACCCTGTTAAATAAATAAAATCTGATATGGGAAAGCTTATGCTATTATAAATTGGTTTGTCTTTAAGGTGTCACAAAACTCAATTGTTTTTACAGATGGCTACTCCATCTGGCAATGACATAATGTGGTTGCTAAGAAACAGTAGGTTATCTTGCATTTAGATCCTTAAACCCTGAAAAAGTCCAACAAGTGATCTGTACTACCGTATTTTTCGCCCTATAGGACGCACTTTTTCCCCTTCAAAAATGAAGGGGAAATGTGTGTGCATCCTATGGGGAGAATGCAGGCTTCGCGCAGATCTCCGTAAGCCGCGGGATCCCGGCGCTGGGCTCCCACGGCTTGCGGAGAGTTGCCTGTTCTGGGGGCTGGGGTCCCCAGCGCCTGGGAGGGAAATAATTTTTTTTTCCTTTATTTCCCCCCCCCCAAAAAAAAAACTAGGTGCGCCTTATGGGACGATGCGTCCTATAGGGCGAAAAATACGGGTATTTAGTGACTACTTTTGAATTTGTCTGTATTACTGTAGATGTTTTTAGTGGATAGGACACTACAGAGAATTTTCACAAATATACTAACAGTTAAAATGTTGTATTTATTTACTACTTTTCTAGTAAAAGAGACATTCTTCCAATAATAAGAATAAGAATTTCCTTTCAGAATTTCCCAAAGCCTCAATGGTGCAGTATTATTAGTCAATGTTAGGCTACACTTACCTTCAATGTTAAGCTCAAAACAAATGTGGCAGAATGAGAGCGTCTCTCTTTCTGTTCCTAACTTGCACACGCTGCAAACATTATCATCGTTCAAGTCAATGTTAACAAACTGCTCTTCGTTCATAGTGTCCCTAAAAGAGAAAATGCCCTGTTACCCAGTGAAGGCTGAAGAAAACCACATCCTAGCACTAACCACAACCTAAATTTGAACATACCGTGTGGTAATGCACCTGAGTGTTTCTATTTTCCATTTCCCATAGATGTAAAACTGCAGCCTTATTTCTAGACATCCTTTATTCTACATTTTCATAATTTCAAGCCTACAGGATTAGTATCCTCCACATTTGGTTTGCTCTACATGGCCTGAATACTTTAAAACTCACTGAGCGAGTGCTTAAATTATATGCTCTTCTGTAGTTCTCTAACCTGATATGAAAGGAAAACAATGTCCTTTGACATGCTCACTATGTTTTTCCTGTGAACAATTAACTGTATTTAAGGATTTAAAATATTTGTGCCAATTCAATTTGGCAGTCACAGATGTATTTTGCATTCTTGTCACTTGTCTAAAAACATGAACACATCACAACTTGCAGTTTTTATTTTAATATTTATATTCCGCTTTCCACTACATAGGTCTCAAAGCGGCTTACAGCAATAAAATATACTACACACAAAGTTTACCCCACAAATTAAACCTCTAAAGTTTAAGTCTAAAAAAGAAAAGAAAAATGTAAAACTTCTGAGAAGCATCCAGGGTACAAAGGCCTCCTGAAATAAAACAGTTCTGACCAGATGTCTGAAACTCAGTAGGGGCAGTGGCTGTCTTAACTTCTTGTGGGAAGGAGTTACACAGAGCTGGGCCCACAACAATGCCTCTAAAATCATTTGAAGCCTATACTGTACATGTTTTGCCTTACACATTTTCCAAACACGGCTGGCACTGTGAGTATTAATCTGGAATAGTTAACAGGCTCGATCACATCTCCTGTGCAATACACTAGTGTTGTAATTACGGATTGTAATGTCATTTGGCTTGAACATCCTGTTTAAACTACATTCAGTATAAGGCTTGGATTCTGCAGGGACAACCATGCCAAATAATGTATGACGATGATTTTCAATTCATCAGGCTGCTAATATAAAGGGTAAGTTAATGAAACCCAGCACCCTCTGTAGTAAATTGAAATTGTTTCTCTCTCAAACTGTTCATTAGCTATTAAGAGTCCATTAACTATGCAGAACATTCATTTGAGTTTTACTTAAGGCCTTCAGGAGATTTGAAGTACTCTGTTTAATACCCACAGAAACTAAAACCAGGATTCTATGAGGCTGGTTTTTCTAGAGAGGACTGGGACTGCATACACACTATACATTTAAAGCACCCCCACCCCAAAATAATACGGAAACTATTCCATTAAGGGTGCTGGAAACTGTAGCCCTGTGAGGCATAAACTACAACTCCCATGGGGTATTTATTATTATTATTATTATTATTATTATTATTATTATTATTATTTTGTGTATTTTGTGTTTTGTATACTGTATACCACTCTGTGATCCTCAGATGAAGGGTGGTATATAAATTTATTTTGTTATTGTTATTATTAATCATGTGTATGCAACTTAGCTCATCTTTTTACAAAAAAGAAATCAAAACAAAAGAATATAGAGAACTGGCCAATAGTGCATTCTGTGATTATCAACCTACATCTTTGAGAATCAAGGCATCACACTGGCTCATCTTCCAGGAGAAATACATGTCACCCTTAATATTATTTTCAAATTTGCTCGCTTTGACAGAACCAATAAGGATTGTCCTTTCGACAAGTCTCCCTTGTCTTAAAAATTAAACAGAAAATAAAGCTAACTTCTTATCCCCACTCCCTGAAATGGTGCTGGCTGTGGCAAAGAAAATGGACATGCTCAGAGTCACACGTTTTTCAGTAAAAGTGGTAAATCTGCAGCACACCAAACCTTGTTCGATTCCAAAAACCCACCAGCCCAGGCAATAGTCAGGGATGAAGGGGATTGTGCTCCAGCAGTATTTGAGGGCAGCATGCTCCTCATCTCATCATTAAGTAGGTAGGGTGGATTTTGAATGCTGTTGGGTGGCTTTTGTGGATCAACACTTTTAATGGATTTGTATGATTGCTGCCACTGCAAATTGCTTTGGTAGTCCTTTGTGTGAAGCAATACATAAGCAGAATAAATATAACCTAATCTCTGCCCTACAAATTAGCAATTGGGTTCAGGTGCTGGGATCGTAATTTTAGATTCAAAATTAAACCATGTCACTTAATTAAATAAGGCTGCTCCATTACTCACTCTGCCTCCTCGGTACTATTCGGAATATTCTATTAGCTAGAACCAAGTGGGAGTTTCAGGGCTATGAGGCTACCACCTTGCTGACGCTAAGCAGGGTCTAGGGCCAAGTTGCTGCCCAGATGGAGTGACTGCCTGGGAAACACATCTATGCTGCCTAGGGGGAGGGGTGTTTGTGTGCAAGTAAATAAAAATAAGTGAAGAACCACAATTAAGAGCGGAAGGTTGATGGGGAAGCAATTAACATGCAGGGAGAAGTGGATTCAGCACAGCCGCAACATTTTCTCCCTGGCAGATTTCACAAGCCACATAAACACTCCCCCTCCCCCCCCCAAAAAAAAACACTAGTCATAAATATGGCTCCAGCACTACCAAAATCTACCAGGATGTAGATTTCCCTAAACATGCCTCCACACTACATTCAGTATATGGCTTGGATTCTGCAGGGGCAACCATGCTGAATTAATGTACAATGGTGATTTTCAATTCAATTCAAGGCTGCTAATATAAAGGGTACCTCACTTGGCATGCCTATTCCCTTAGTAAACATACGTATTATTAACTCCTCTTAAACTATATATATATATGTATATATAATATATATATATATATATATATATATATATATATAATATATATATATTGTTGTTTAGTCGTGTCCGACTCTTCGTGAACCCATGGACCAGAGCACGCTAGGCACTCTGTCTTCATATATATATATATGTTGTGTGTGTGTGTGTATGAATTTTATATATATATGTGTGTGTGTGTGTGTGTATACATACACACACACACACACACACACACACATATACATATACACATACAGTGGTACCTCGGGTTACAGACGCTTCAGGTTACAGACTCCGCTAACCCAGAAATAGTACCTCAGGTTAAGAACTTTGCTTCAGGACGAGAACAGAAATCGTGGTCTGGTGGCGTGGCGGCCCCATTAGCTAAAGTGATGCTTCAGGTTAAGAACAGTTTCAGGTTAAGAACGGACCTTCAGAACGAATTAAGTTCTTAACCCGAGGTACCACTCTGTGTGTGTGTGTGTGTGTGTGTATACATACATACATTTTATATATATATATATATATATATATATATATTCATCCACACACACACACACGTGTGCATTAATAACTCCTCTTAAACCACACACACACACAAATAAATAAATAAACATTCTCTTTTAAACCTGCCATTTATCCACTTCCCACCGAGGCTCATCCTAATACCCTCAAACAGCCCCCCCCCTTCTAACCAATGCAAGTATCATTATCGTTAACCCTTCCCCCTTAAAACCGGCCCCATCACCAACTTCCCATACATCGGGACCGAACCCAATAATACCTTCTCAGCAGGAACAGCAGTCACGCTGACTCTCCTCTTTAAATCTTTTTGGCCCGTTTGCCCAACTGCCATGGGGCAAAAAGAACTCCCCCCCCCCCATCTAACACTCAGTTAACCCTGTAGTCGCCGTGGTCACCCAGGGTCCAAGAGCATTGCCTGAGGGCCAGAGCTACCGGGGAAGGAGGAGGAGGTCATAGGGAAGCCCTACGTCGGGAACAAGGGGGTGAAGGGAGGGAGGGAGGCCGTCCCCGCGGGCCCTGCCGCCTGAGGCAGCCGCCTCGCCTCGCCTCAGGGCCGGCCCTGGTCAAGAATAACCGCCGGCGGCCTCGTCACCCCGCTCGGAAACCGTCGGTTCCCCTCACCGTGTCCGCGCTCCGCCCGCCGCGCTCCCCGCTTTTGTCCTCCGGAGCCGCCGACCACCGTCTAAGGGAAGAAGGCGAAGGACGGGCTCCGCTGGGCCTCCTCGCGCCCGGAGCCCCGCCCACTCCCCGCCTTCCCGGACTGGACCATTGCGTGCCACAGAAAGGGGGCGCGCGTCTGTGTCCTCATTTTTTGTATATGCGCGATTATTCGTTTTTTCCCTTTTTCCTTCTCTCGCCTCTTTCTTTCGTCGTCGTTATCTGTTCCGCTCGCGTTTCTTCCAGAAAGCGGCCTGGCTTGACTTCGGTCCGCACGCAAAACATACAAACACCCCCCCGAACACCAATGGGCCCGGCCGGGAATAGGCGTCGCGCGCTGCCTGCGAGCGCAGAGACATACAGAAAAAAGTGGCGCGCCAAGCCTCAGTTTCTGGGTTCTGTCGGTTACTTTTTTTCCTGCTGGGAGAACAGCATAGCTGTCAACTTTTCCCTTTTCTCGCGAGGAATCCTATTCGGAATAAGGGAATTTCCCTTTAAAAAAAGGAAACGTTGACAGCTATGGAGAACAGAGCGACGGGCTTTGCAGAGGATGGAGCACAAGGTTGCAGCAGCCCACGGGGAAGGGTGGCGCTGTGGGTTAAACCACAGAGCCTAGGACTTGTCGATCAGAAGGTCAGCAGTTCGAATCCCTGCGACGGGGTGAGCTCCTGGTCCTTGGTCCCAGCTCCTGCCAACCTAGCAGTTCGAAAGCACGCCAGTGCAGGTAGATAAATAGGTACCGCTCCAGCGGGAAGGTAAACGGCGTTTCCGTGTGCTGCACTGGTTCGCCAGAAGCGGCTTAGTCATGCTGGCCACATGACCTGGAAGCTGTACGCCGGCTCCCTTGGCCAATAAAGCGAGATGAGTGCCACAACTCCAGAGTCGGTCACGACTGGATCTAATGGTCAGGGGCCCCTTTACCTTTACCTAATTCCCACTGAACCTAGACAAAAAGCAGAGACATCACCTTGCCAACAAGGTGTATAGTTAAAGCTATGGTTTTCCCAGTAGTGATGTATGGAGGTGAGAGTTGGACCATAAAGAAGGCTGATCGCTGAAGAATGGATGCTTTTGAATTCTGGTGCTGGAGGAGACTCTTGAGAGTCCCATGGACTGCAAGAAGATCAAACCTCTCCATTCTGAAGGAAATCAGCCCTGAGTGCTCACCGGAAGGACAGATCCTGAAGCTGGGGCTCCAAGACTTTGGCCACCTCATGAGAAGAGAAGACTCCCTGGAAAAGCCCCTGATGTTGGGAAAGATGGAGGGCACAAGGAGAAGGGGACGGCAGAGGACGAGATGGTTGGGCAGTGTTCTCGAAGCTACCAGCATGAGTCTGATCAAACTGCGGGAGGCAGTGGAAGACAGGATTGCTAGGCGTGCTCTGGTCCATGGGGTCACGAAGAGTCGGATACGACTAAATGAATAAACAACAACAAAATTCCTACTGAATCGCTCCCTTAGCCAGGGTTTCCCAAACTTGGGTCTCCAGCTGTTTTTGGACTACAATTCCCTTCCCATCATCCCTGACCATTGGTCCTGCTATCTATGAATGATGGGAGTTGTTGTCCAAATCAGCTGGAGACCCAAGTTTGGGAAAGCTTGCCCTAAGCCATTCTAGGGAGCATTTAATGAAGAGATAAAATGAGAGTTCGCAAGTGTATGCATGCTCCTTAAAAGAAGAAAGAAAAAGAAAAGAAAAGTGTCGGTTGGAATTTTTAAATTTAAAATAATTGTTTTAGTCATTCTCTGAGCACTCAAATGTTTGCTGCATGTTCACTGAACAGTTGATATGTTTGCTTGCTTGTTTTGTTTGTTACATTATGTATTTTTGTGCTTTTATGCTGCAAACCGGCCTGTGATCCTCAAAGAACGGCATATAATAATAGTACAGCAATAATAATAATAATAATAAACTTTATTTATATCCTCGCCCTCCCTGGCCAGAGCCGGGCTCAGGGCAGCTACCGGTAACACCAGTAAAATTACAGTAAAAACATAATAGGGGGGGAAACCCAATTTAAAATACAGGTTAAAATGCAATTTAAAAACAACAAGGGTGATTGGAAGCAACAAACACACACACACACACACACACACACACACACACAGTACTAGCAAAGAGAAAATTCCTGTTCTCTCTCTCCAGGTCTTATTTCCTATATGAGCATTTATTGTACTTACTCCAAAACCTTTAAAAACTTCAAGATGTCTGTGTGCAAGTGGCTTGGGCATGGGGCTTGCTGCATTGAAACAGAGGCTGAGAAGGCCCTTAAGCAGTTCCATGGTTCTGCTACAATGTGGAATATGTGCAGAGGAGAGCAACTAAGATGATCAAGGGTCCAGAAAGCAACCCTATGAGGAACGGTCGAAGGAGCTGGGTATGTTTAGCCTGAAAAAAAGGAGACTGAGAGGAGATATGAAGAGAGGCAATATAATAACTATCTTCAAATATCTTGAGGGCTGTCACATGGAAGATGCAGCAAGGTTAAGGTAAAGGTAAAGGTAAAGGTACCCCTGCCCGTACGGGCCAGTCTTGCCAGACTCTGGGGTTGTGCGCCCATCTCACTCAAGAGGCCAGGGGCCAGCGCTGTCCGGAGACACTTCCGGGTCACGTGGCCAGCGTGACATCGCTGCTCTGGCGAGCCAGAGCCGCACACGGAAACGCCGTTTACCTTCCCGCTAGTAAGCGGTCCCTATTTATCTACTTGCACCCGGAGGTGCTTTCGAACTGCTAGGTTGGCAGGCGCTGGGACCGAGCAGCGGGAGCGCACCCCGCCGCAGGGATTCGAACCGCCGACCTTTCGATCGGCTAGTCCTGCGTCCCCTTTGCAGCAAGGTTACTTTCTCCCATTCCAGTAGGACCTGAACAAATGGATTCAAGTTGCAAGAAAAGAGATTCCCGCTCAACATCAGGAATAACTTTCTGACAGTAGGAGCTATTGGGCAGTGGAATGGTCTCTCTCAGGAGGTGGAAGACTCTCCTTTATAAGGTTTATAAGGAGAGGTCAGTTGAAATTCCTGAATGAGAGGGGGTTGGACTAGATGACCGCCGGGGTCCCTTCCAACTCTACGATTCTATGATGCTATTACAGTAGTACCTTGGGTTACAGACGCTTCAGGTTACATACGCTTCAGGTTACACACTCCGCTAACCCAGAAATATTGCTTCAGGTTAAGAACTTTGCTTCAGGATAAGAACAGAAATTGGGCTCCAGCAGCGCGGCAGGAGGCCCCATTAGCTAAAGTGGTGCTTCAGGTTAAGAACAGTTTCAGGTTAGGTACGGGCCTCCAGAACAAATTAAGTACTTAACCCGCGGTACCACTGTATTTTTATGGTCCGCTCCCCTGAGCGCTGGAAGAGATTTACAATGGTACCTCGGGTTAAGAACTTAATTCGTTCCGGAGGTCCGTTCTTAACCTGAAACTGTTCTTAACCTGAGGTACCACATTAGCTAATGGGGCCTCCCGCGCGATCTCTGTTCTCATCCTGAAGCAAAGTTCTTAACCCGAGGAATTATTTCTGGGTTAGCAGAGTCTGTAACCTGAAGCATCTGTAACCCGAGCTACCACTGTATTTTTTATGAATGGCTTGGGCTGTGAAACCTCGGTAACCCTCTATTCACAGCATGGCGTGCTATTCTATAATGTTTCTGTCTCTGCAGCTGAGAGATAAGGGGAAACGGACACTTATGTGCGTCATGGGAAAATGACAAGGGGAAAGAGAGGAGGCGGGAGGAAACTGCCCGGATAGAGAGGCGGTCACCCCTCTGGGGTTTTCCCTGACGTAGTAGTCGGAGAGAAAAAACGGATGCTGCTTGACACTGACTTAGACCGTGTGGGTCCCACGTTGTGTCCCAGCGCAATAAATCACTTAAATTCCTTGTGTGATATTTATTTCTTGCATTGCTAGCCCACCTTTTTTTCTCCATGGAGCTCAGCTTTGCAGCTCCTGTTGGCTTTTTCTTTTTTTATAATAATTTTTATTAAGTTTTCCATTTTAACAATCCAATCAGATCACATTAAATATTCCAGATTATACAAGTACATAGCATAAAGTCCAAATATTTTGCCAAGTTATAAATTTTTGTTGGGTCTTCCCATGCTTCAAGTTCAGTGGGGTCCAATCATCTTATGTTTCTCCTGCCTTGAGTTTCCAATAGTTCCTTCTTTAAATCTTCTTTTGTTGTTATCCTTCCTTCGCTCCTGTTGGCTCTTTTAACTCTGCTGGCAAAAGATTCTGCTGGCCAGATCTGCACACGATGTCCCCACAAAGAATCATGGGAACTGTAGTTTCCCCCCGCACACGCTACAATTCCCAGCACCCGCACTACAGTTCCCAGGATTCTTGGTGGCGGCGGGAGTCGTGCTTTAAATGCCTGCTGTGGATCTGCTCCCTTCTACTAGATGTCCTCCAGCAAGCAAAACAGAAGGTGCAGAAAAGGGGAGGAGGAAATGGGGGGCGGACTTCCTGGGAGGTACAGCATGGCAAGGCACCCATCCCTCCTCCTCCTCTTCCTCCCTTGCAGCCCAATCTTTTTCTCCCACCCATGTGGAGCCAGGGTCCTTCTCCTGCTGTTGTGGGGTGCCCCAGGGTTCCGTCCTCTCCCCCATGCTTTTTAATATCTACATGCAGCCCCTGGGAGAGATCATCAGGGGGTTTGGGCTGGGTGTTCATCAGTATGCAGATGATACCCAGCTCTACCTCTCTTTTAAATCAGAACCAGTGAAGGCGGTTAAGGTCCTGTGTGAGTGCCTGGAGGCGGTTGGAGGATGAATGGCGGCTAACAGATTGAGGTTGAATCCTGACAAGACTGAAGTACTGTTCTTGGGGGACAGGGGGCGGGCGGGTGTGGGGGACTCCCTGGCCCTGAATGGGGTAACTGTGCCCCTGAAGGACCAGGTACGCAGCCTGGTAGTCATTTTGGACTCACAGCTGTCCATGGAGGTGCAGGTTAATTCTGTGTCCAGGGCAGCTGTCTACCAGCTCCATCTGGTACGCAGGCTGAGACCCTACCTGTCCGCAGACTGTCTTGCCAGAGTGGTGCATGTTTTAGTTATCTCCCACTTGGACTACTGCAATGCGCTCTACGTGGGGCTACCATTGAAGGTGACCCGGAAACTGCAATTAATCCAGAATGTGGCAGCTAGACTGGTGACTGGGAGTGGCCGCCCGGACCACATAACACCCATCCTGAGAGATCTGCATTGGCTCCCAATACGTTTCCGAGCACAATTCAAAGTGTTGGTGCTGACCTTAAAAGCTCTAAACAGCCTCGGTCCTGTATACCTGAAGGAGCATCTCCACCCCCATCATTCTGCCCGGACACTGAGGTCCAGCACCGAGGGCCTTCTGGCCGTTCCCTCATTGGGAGAAGTGAGGTTACAAGGAACCAGACAGAGGGCCTTCTCGGTAGTGGCCCCCCACCCTGTGGAACGCCCTCCCACCAGATGTGAAGTCAAATCAAATTTTTATTAAACGGTCACAGACCAGATTAACTCGTACAGCTAGTCAGCGAAGCATAACACCGGAAAAAAACAAAGGACAAAGGACAATTTCAATACAGATTAGGCCATAACAGCAATTTAAAATTAGACAGCATAATTAAAATTAAGTATTTGCCTTCACCTGCATATTGACATTGGAAAGCTCTTGTTTCCTACGCCTAATAGCGGCTACACAGAATTTGGCAACGTTGATCGTAATTTCAGGAACCTTATCTTCTACCAAGGCTCTCATACGTTGGAGTTCTGGTTCATTTTTAAGCTTTTGAAGAACTGGGGCAATAAAGGTCAGGCGTAAATCCTCGTAGTAACTACAGTGCAGCAATACATGCAGACTTGTTTCCACTTCCGATGAGCCACATGGGCAAACACGTGACTCATATGGTTTGCCCTCATATCTGCCTAGCAGCAGGGCAGAGGGCAGAACGTTGAATCTGGCCAGGGTAAAGGAGTGTCTGTACTTAGGTATTTGTAAATTAGCCAGATAATTTGCGGGTGAAAACCCTCTCCCAAAGTCTCTAATTGTGGCATGTTTATCCATTTTGCCCATATGACATTGCAACTCTATGTCCCTAATGCGTTGAAGCACTTGACTTTTGGCTCTCTCATATCCTGCCGCTATCAAGATCTGTGGGGAGAATCCTAAACTTCTTATCTTTTCAAACAGGGAAGCTTTCCAGGTAGAATGAATAAGAGTGTTAAAGGAGCCAAACCGGCCGGGGAAAAAATAAGTTTTAACCAATAGTGTATCTTTAGAATCCACAACCGTGCGTTAACGGGTGGTTGTCCAACTTCTAAGCGGACAGCTATATTAGATACACGGGGGGATCCCCAATAGACACCAATAGAATTTTGTTTGAAATGCCTCCATAGGCGCAAAATTTTTAAAACTGCAAACCTGGGATCCATAAGTGAGTTGTGGGAGTATTTTTGCAGCAAAAACCTGGGAGGCTGCCGGAACGTATTTACCCCCTTTCCCATGAAAGAATCTTGTAAGGGCTTTATTGGCCCTTCCTGCGTTGGCAATGGCGTTTTTCAACTGTTGGTGCCACGAGACCCTTTCCTGAAAAGTTATTCCCAGGTATTTGAAAGTTGCTACCTGGTCAATAGGTTGACCACTTATTCTCCATTTGTGTTTCCTTCTTTTTTTTGAAAACACCATAATTTTAGATTTGCTGTAATTTATTGATAGTTGTTCCTCTTGACAATAGTCAGCAAGTGATCTCAAAAGCTTCCTCAAGCCAACGCAGGAAAAGGAGAGTAGGACTGCGTCGTCCGCATACAGAAGCACCGGGATGGGCAAACCTGCCAGTTTGGGAGGGTGGGCATTTTCTTTCACCATATTTACTGCTAGAGAGTTGATGTAGAAATTAAATAGCGTTGGCGCGAGGACACATCCTTGTTTAACCCCTAGTGCGTTTGAATTTCTTTAGTTAAATGGCCTGACCGATCGCATCTTACCCTCACCCTGGTCTTTTCGTATAGACCACGAATAAGACCAGATGTGAAGGAAATAAGCAGCTATCTTCTCCTTAAAAGACATCTGAAGGCAGCCCTCTTTAGGGAAGTTTTTAATATTTAATGCTGTGTTGTTTTTAACACTTGATTGGAAGGCGCCCAGAGTGGCTGGGGAAACTCAGCCAGATGGGCGGGGTATAAATAATAAATTATTATTATTATTATAAACATGGATGGTTCTATTCACCCTTCTCATTTTTATCCACACTGGAAACTGCTTCATACCATCAGACCATTTGTCCATCTAGCTCAGTACAGTCTACACTGACTGGCAGCAGCTTCCCAGGTTTTCAGGCAGGAGCCTCTCCCAGCCCTACCTGAATAGGTGCCAGCAGGGACTGATGCCAACCCTGGACCTTCTGCTTGCAAAGTAAATGCTCTGCCTCTGAGCATAGGCTGGGCTGAGAAGCAGCGACTGCTATGCCACACTGCCTTGTTCTTCTGCTAAGTTTCTCCTGTGCAAGTGGCGGACAGCGATTACGCTACCTTTGGAGTTGAGCCTTTGCGGAAGACCCACATTATTCATAGCTTGAGTTGCGCAAACTGTTCACTGTGAGAAACAAGAAGAAATCTTTCCTGCCTCCTCTTGTGTAGTCTGACCTCTTCCGTGAAGCCACTTGTGTTTTCTGAATTAACTGGCTTGAGAATGACAACAGTATTGTCTTCGTTGTTGTTTAGTCGTTTAGTTGTGTCCGACCCCCTGGACCAGAGCATGCCAGACACTCCTGTCTTCCCCTGCCTCCCGCAGTTTGGTCAAACTCATGCTGGTAGCTTCGAGAACGCTGTTCAACCATCTCATCCTCCATCGTCCCCTTCTCCTTGTGCCCTCCATCTTTCCCAACATCAGGGTCTTTTCCCGACAGTATTGTCTAGCATTCCCAAATATTCCTTTAATCTGCAGGAGTCGCACAGCGCAAGTGTTGAGACTGTTTCCTTATATCCGCAAAGTATTTCTACTCTGCTCTTCAGCAGAAAAGACTCCCAAGAGCTTATAGAGAGAAACTTTTAAAAAGAGGCAGCTTCGGTTCTCAGGCTTACAATCTAAACCAGGGGTCAGCAAACTTTTTCAGCAGGGGGCCGGTCCACTGTCCCTCAGACCTTCTGGGGAGCTGGACTATATTTTTGGGAGGGGATGAACAAATTCCGATGCCCCACAAATAACCCAGAGATGCATTTTAAATAAAAGGACACATTCTACTCATGTAAAAACACACTGACTCCCGGACTATCCCTGGGCCGGATCCGGCCCCCGGGCCTTAGTTTGCCTACCCATGATCTAAACGACACATCAGACCCTTCTCTTTAATGCTTCAGTTTGGTTATTTTAGCATTTTATTTAATAATAATAATAATAATAATAATAATAATAATAATAATAATTTTTTATTTATACCCTGCCTTCCCCAGCCAAGGCCGGGCTCAGAGCGGCTTACAAGCAATAATAAAAACAAGTTGAATGATTACAACTTAAAATCAAAATTAAAATACAACATTAAAATATTGAAACATTAAAATATTAAAATGTAGCCTCCTCGCAGGAGGAGAAGGAAAGAAAAAAGAAAGACATATAGTGATGTGTCTCAAATTTGGCACTTTTGTTAATCAGTATTTTTAGCCCTTTTTACATCATATTCAAAGCAACCAATAAATCCATCACAGCAAACAGTAATTATTCCTGTGATGTCATTGCAGGAACAGACCAATCAAAGCATCCCAGCAGCAAACATTTAACAATCCAAGAATCCTGCTTGAACACCCATCTAAACGCAGGAAGAGGATTCTGACAAATCTCTCTGACAAGTTTATTGCGCCACCAAAGTGGTACCTCTTGCATTTTCTAATTGCGCTGCTAATAAGGAAGGGACACAGGGCAGAGCGTCTGAAGCTGATCTTCAGGCACGACAGCTTTTTAAGTGGGTAGGCGGTTCTTAAGGTAACCAGGTCATAGACTGACAAGACCTTTGAAGATTAACATTCGTATGCTCAGTTGAGCCCAGAAACCAGTAAAGGTAATACAAGCCTGAAATAATTTAATCCAGCAGCTGGGCCCCAGTTAAAATCCTAGCTGTGTTTTGGATCAAAGGTAGTTTTCCTGCTGTCTACAAGGGCAGCCCCACCTAGAATTGCAGCAACAATGGTTTACCTGTGGCTTTCCAGATATTGGGCTCCAACTCCCATCAGGCCCAGCCAGTACATCTGGAAGTTGTAGTCCAGCAACATCTGGGCAGCCAAAGGTCACTCACACCTGTAATTACAGTGCAGTAAATATATAGGAGGGGATGCGGGTGGCGCTGTGGGTTAAACCACAGAGCCTAGGACTTGCTGGTCAGAGGGTCGGCAGTTCGAATCCCCACAATGGGGTGAGCTCCCGTTTCTTGGTCTCTGCTCCTGCCAACCTAGCAGTTCGAAAGCACATCAAAGTGCAAGTAGATAAATAGGTACCGCTCCGGCGGAAAGGTAAATGGCGTTTCCGTGCGCTGCTCTGGTTCACCAGAAGCGGCTTAGTCATGCTGGCCACATGACCTGGAAGCTGTACACCGGCTCCCTCGACCAATAAAGCGAGATGAGCGCCGCAACCCCAGAGTTGGTCACAACTGGACCTAATGGTCAGGGGTCCCTTTACCTTTACCTAGGGTCTGAGAAACTAACCATAGGTTACTTATATGTCCCTAATACGGGCCAAGTTGATTTTCTTGAGAGTTTTATTTCTTTCCTATGAGGATTTCAAGAAGGCCAAATCATTGGAGATCTGAACGATTGGTTAAATCCTGTGATCGACCATAAGGGCTCTTGTACCAGATCCCTAAAGCCAGGTGAAGCCCTCACTAAGCTTCTGCATGCCGATAATTTATGCAATCCCTGGCGGCTGAGTCATCCTACTGACATGGAATTCACGTCCCAATGCTACAGGTATGGTTCAGCAGCCCATTTGACTATATTTTCATATCCAAAGATCATTGGTGACAAAAACAGATATAGGCAGTGTTTCTTTCTGGGGGAATGCAGGGGGACACATACCCCCCTAAACATTTTGTGAATCTAACGGGAGAAGAAACTAAACATTTTAGCATGGTGAATCATCAGTTCTGTTGCTGTCCCTCATTTCCTGTCACAGTGTTTCCTGAGTCTCAGACGGAAGCGGGCGTTTAATGTGTGAATCAGTGTGGAATAATAAACTTGTGCGACAGATTTAGACTTCCCAATAGACAAATCCTAAGGAGTTTTCAAGAGTACCTCTCAGAAAAGAAGATTCCATCGTCTCTTGTGCCTCTTTCAAGCACAATCAAGAACATCCCAATTTCAACAAGTGAGTGTGGAACATGGCTTCTCTCAGATGAATTTAATGCTGACTCCAACAAGAACTTCATTTAAACACTGTAGCCAGCTTAATGTTTATAAATTGGTAGGTCCTCCCCTTTTGAGTTTGTTTAAGCCTTCAGTGTATGTAAATTCATGGTTTTTGAAAGGACGGCATCTGGCAACAGACACCAGAGGAACGGGAAGACGTGGAAGTTACTGTGAGCTATCAGCTGTGGAATAGGAGGTAATGCATGTTCTTTGCACTTTTGTCCATTTCCTGTATTCATTTCCCCTGATTTGAACTATAAAATGGTGATTTTCTTGAGTCAAAATCAAAGTACCCCTAAACATTTTTAAAGGAAAAAAGCAGCAGATATAGGAATTAGTCATACCTCGTGTTGCGTTTGCTTCTGGTTGAGTGTTTTCAAGTTGCGTCCCGCGGCAACCCGGAAGTACCGGAAAGGGTTACTGGCAGGGTTTTGCCGCTCACGCATGCACAGATGCTCAAAATGACTTCATGTGCATGTGCAGAAGCGGCGAATCGTGACCTGCACACGCGCAGACGCGAGTTGCGTTCTGCTCAGGTTACGAACGGGGCTCTGGAACGGATCCTGTTCACAACCAGAGGTACCACTGTATTTCCGTCTCAAACCATGCCCCGATTTCTATAGCAACAGACTTGCTAACGCCAAGTTTATTTCGCTGGACTTTTGATTCTCTCTTATCAACAGACAAAATGTCAAGAACAAAAGTTTTACTTTCTAGAAAACGCTGTCCTGAATGCTAAAATCTTGCCTCTATGGGATGCCATGAAACCCGTCATCAGAGGCCAATGCGTAAAACAAACTGGCCGGGGGGGAAAGGAAAGGAAAAGAAAGGAAATTAAGAACTTTACCTCGGTCTAAGAACAGAATCCGAACAGTGGAATGGCACTGCCATCAGAAGGCCTTACTAGGGAAAGCACACCTCAATTTAAGAACAGTTTTGGTTTAAGAATTGACTTCTGGAACGGATTAAGTTTGTAAATGTTATGTACTGAGTTGAATAGGATCCAAAATGCAGCAGTCTGATTGGTCCTAGAACAATGGGATCCAGAATGCAGCAGTCTGATTGGTCCTAGAACAATAGGATTCAGAATGCAGCAGTATGATTGGTCTGCAGCAGCCACCCAATCCAGCTCCAGATGGAAGTGAATCCACAACCTGATTGGCCTACAGGAGAATTCCGGAATTAGCCAATCACGTGCAGCCCATTGTGTAAATAATGTATATAAAGCAGATACTTTGAGGGGACATTCATTCCTCCTCACCACTATGAGCTGAATAAAGAGCATGAAATCCACTCTCGATTCTGAGTATATTTCAGTAAACCAAGGTACCACTGTTATCTGATTCTGAAACATTTTTGGTGAATGCTGTTACGTGAGGTTGTGTCTTTTGAAAACTCTTTCCTACTAATCAGATGCCGCATCTGAGCCTATTGCCAAGGAAATGAGCTGCAAAAGAAGGGAAAGAAAACCCTTTTACCTTGACCAGCATCTTAAGACCTCCTCTCACGCAGCACGAGGAAGAACAACAAACGCCCATTTTAATGAAGTAACGTGCCATATGGGACCTTGAGTAAATATAAAATATGCTTATTAGGTTTGATGAACTTCTTGGCAGCATGCATCAATAAAAACCCATGGTTTCTTCACACTTCCTTACAATCTTGAAGAAATTATGAGCTTGTTATCAAGCATGAAATTAAGGCAGTACTAAACGTAATTTTTAAGCAAGTGGAAAATTTCCATTTTCAACTCTTCTCATTCTGGCTAAAGACAACCATCATGTTTCCATCAAATGAAATAAGCCCTATGGCTTTGTATTTTGTTTAAACCGATGCAAATCTCTAGAAAGATGAGACAATGTGCTTCATATTAAGTTATTCCATCTGCTTGCAATTGCACCCTGCGTTTACGCCACAGAGGAATGAGATCCTACAAAAGCAAAGTTTCAGTTACGCAGCAGCTTCCAGCAACCTGAAAACTGGGCCTGTTACTAACAGAGGAACAGAATAGGAAACTAATTTCTGTTCCTTCCATACATACTCCTGAGATGGTTGGCAGGAGAGATCGAAGCACACTTTTCCCCCATCTAACATTTGTTAAAAAACCTAAAGCGTATCTGTTAGGGATTGTAGGAAAAGACCTGCCAAAGAAGTTGAAAAACATCTTCATGTATGTGACAACGGCTGCGAGAGTTTTAATAGAACAAAGATGGAAGATCGAGGAAATCCCGACTAAAGAATCATGGCAAGAAAAACTGATGGAGTATGCAGAGCTGGCAAAACTGACACACAAGCCACGGGACAAGGATCACTGTGCCTTTAAAGACGAATGGGAACCTTTTACAAAGTATTTAAAGACGCAACAAAGTGAATTGGACTCCTTGGCAGGTTTTGAATAAACACTCACAAACTTTTTATTGATAATAACCAGTTATACAAATTAAGGATTTATACAATGTTGTAATATGCAGAGAATAGCGTTTATAGAGAAACCAGAGATTGGAACTGAGGGAAGTCGGTGGGTGGGGGGGTTGTTTTATGGGAGGGAGAAAAATGGGGGGGGGATTAAGGATGATACATTTCAAGATAATACAGTGGTACCTCAGGTTACATACGCTTCAGGTTACATACACTTCAGGTTACACACTCCACTAAGCCAGAAATAGTACCTCGGGTAAAGAAATTTGCTTCAGGATGAGAACAGAAATCGTGCTCTGGTGGCGCGGTGGCAGTAGGAGGCCCCATTAGCTAAAGTGGTACTTCAGGTTAAGAACAGTTTCAGGTTAAGAACGGACCTCCAGAACGAATTAACCCGAGGTACCACTGTATGTTCTGTTTAAATTCCTAATAAAAAATAAAAAAAGAAAGAAAGAAGCACACACCCCCAAAACAGGACCTGTCCCTCCTTGGGTATATTTCTGTTCTCCAGTTCCACCTCCCTCCAGGTTAGCTCCCACATTTTGCAAAAAATATAAATAAAAATGGAATAAATTCCTGGCAGCGCTGAAGACCTCCTGGGTGTAATTTGGATCTAGATTCTGCTCTGCACAGTGAACAATAACTTCTCGGCTCACGGCTTGTACTGATGGTGAAACGTCCAGATGTTGACCTTAATGAAATGAATGATTAATCTAGTCACAAGAATGTCACGTCCGGCACAGAAAGAGCAAAACATTTTGTTTTCATGTCCCTTGCTGACACCAACCTCTTTTTAACAGAGTGTCTTTTTAATAAAAGTGGAAGTGCCCTGTGGTGGTTTACGGTTATGGTCGACCCTTGGAGACTTGGGTTCGAATCTCCGCTTGCTCAGTGGGTGACCTTGGGGGCCGGTCACTGCCTCTCTGCCTTCCCTTCACGCCAGGGGTGTTGTGTGGATTAAGCAAGGAGAGAGGAGACGCATATGTTCATTTTTAAAATTTTATTTCATAAAATTTACACACCGCTTGATGGCAAAAAAAGCCCCAAAACAATAAATCAAAGCACATTTAGAAAAAAAGATAAAACCATAAAATTAGGAAAAAAGTTTCAAGGCATTAAAACATGGAAAAAATTAAATTATTAACAGATTACAATTCCTGCCAGGTTTCTAAACACCTGGGTAAGCCACCTTGGGATACAAATGCAGTATATAAGAAATAGAGTATCTGAAGAAGTGTGAATGCACGCAAAAGCGCATACCAGTGCAGTGGTACCTTGGGTTACAGACGCTTCAGGTTACAGACTCCGCTAACCCAGAAATAGTACCTCGGGTTAAGAACTTTGCTTCAGGATGAGAACAGAAATCGCACGGTGGTGGCAGTGGGAGGCCCCATTAGCTAAAGTGGTACCTCAGGTTAAGAACAGTTTCAGGTTAAGAACGGACCTCCGGAACGAATTAAGTACTTAACCTGAGGTACCACTGTAACTAACTTAGTTGGTCTCTAAGGTGCTACTGGATGGAATTTTTTTATTTTATTTTATTTATTTTATCTTGTTTCGACTACGGCAGACCAAGACTGCTACCTACCTGTAACTAGAGTAATAAGGGTCTGTCATAAAGAGAGTCTGGGTGAAATCAAAAGCTTCTTCCCGGGATCTAAGTGGGATGTCTTGAAATCCCACAAGAGTTCTGTAAGGGGAAATTAGAATCTAGAATCTTAGAGCTGGAAGGGACCCTCGGGGTCATCTAGTCCAACCCCCTATAATCCATGAATCTCAACTACAGCATCCCTGGCAGATGGCCATCCAACCTCTGCTTAAAGTTGGATGCTTATAGTTGGCCTTGGTGAAGATTTGACATTTTCATTTCTAAAATGTTTTTGATTTGAGTTCCTACTGAAATGGGGCTGCATTTTAATGTTGTACTAAATCTTGTTTTTAAGTTGTACTTTAATCCATTGTTTTTACCTGGTGTTGTGGTGCTGTGGGTCAAACCACAGAGCCTAGGGCTTGCCGATCAGAGGGTCGGCGGTTCGAATCCCCACGACGGGGTGAGCTCCTGTTGCTCGGTCCCTGCTCCTGCCAACCTAGCAGTTCGAAAGCACGTCAAAGTGCAAGTAGATAAATAGATACCGCTCCGGCGGGAAGGTAAACGGCGTTTCCATGCACTGCTCTGGTTCGCCAGAAGCGGCTTAGTCATGCTGGCCACATGACCCAGAAGCTGTACGCCGGCTCCCTCGGCCAATAAAGCGAGATGAGCTCCACAACCCCAGGGTCAGTCACAACTGGACCTAATGGTCAGGGGTCCCCTTTACCTTTACCTTTAGCCGCACTGAGCCCGGTCTTGGCTGGGGATCGTAGCTGTCAACCTTCCCTTTTTTTGCAGGAAATTCCCTTATTCCAGCGCTGTTTCCCGCTGCTATCCCGGATTGTTAGGTATCCCGTAGACTGTCCCCGGGACAGATGAGGCTGCTGATCCCTTATTTTGGAGGCTGCTGTTCCCTTATTCTCAAATCTGAAAGTTGACAGCTATGCTGGGAAGGGCGGGGTATAAATAAAATAATTTATTATTATTATTATTATTATTATTATTATTATTATTATTATTATTATTATTAAAAAATCTCCAAGGAAGGAGAGCCCAAGATCTTGAGGATGAGAGACACCGTTGTTGTTTTTGCAGTGACAAGTTTTGCCAAGTTGCAAGGCTGGAGGCGACGCCTCTTATCCCTCCCTCCCTCCCTCCCTCCCGGAGAGACCACTCAAAAGTGCTTTCTGCAGCGACAAGGGGAACAAAAGAGCCGAGCCAAAGGCAGCTGGAGGGCTCAGAAGCGTAAAAGTCTTCTTTGAGGCTTTTTCTCTGGGGAGGAGGAGGAGCCAGCAAAGCGAAAGGAAAAAACGAGTCCTGCAGAAAACCCAGCGGCGCCAGGGCGCAGCTCTTCCGGAGAGGCTCTCCATGAAGCCGTGGCTTCTCCTCTCCTGCTTGCTGCCCCTCCTGGGAGCCGGAGAGGGTCGGCATCCCGGATCCTTGCATCCCAGGGGCAGCGAGGGGACGGAGGAAGCCGCCTTGCAGGTAGGTGTGAGCGGGGAGAGGAGAGGGAGAGGCCGCCAGGAGTCCCAGTCCTTGCGCGCTGCTGGAGGCGAGATCTCCATCCTAGTCCCAAATGTGGCGGCGCAGCCAAGGCACACGCGCGTAACCAACACATATTTAAAGCATATGGCTTCTTCCTCGCCCTCAAAAAATAAATACCGGGCATCAGATATGGGGGGTTACAGGTCCCAGGATTTTGGGGCGGGGGAGTCATGCGCTTTAAGGGTATGGGGTGCATCTGCTGCACAATTTACTCCCGAGCCGACCCCGCTGGAATTAATGGACCCAATTGAATCCCAGACATGGATTTCAATGGGTCTACTCTCGAGTAAAGCTTCGTTGGCGACCACCCCCTTCCAGATCCCCAAGTCTGCTCTTTAAATTATGTTCTTAATGCTGTATCCTACCTGGGGTCTTTGGATAAAGGGAGGTGTAGATATTGAATTATTATATAATAAAATATATAATATGTATCATATTATTATTATTATTATTATTATTATTATTATTATTATTATTATTATAACAACAACAACAACGTCCAGCGCTGCTTCTCATTGATACCATTAGCTTCTTATTCAGCTGGGAGTTCATACAAAAGTTACGAGTCTTGTTTACTGTGGCACCACCTGTATGCTGTTTCGGACTGAATCAAACGTGGAGCTTGCCGTTTAAAAGGTTGGAGGAAATAAAATAACAAAAAGAGGGGTGGGAAAACAAAGGGTGCAGAGGGAGAAAAATGGTCGTGTATAGCTGGCTTGGAGTTTAAGGGGTTAAGGAGAAAGACATACAGGAAAAGTGGGTTTTGATGTGCAGTTGAAGGAAGAAGAATAAGCCCAGTTTCAAAGATGTTTCCCCCTGTGAAATTGACAAGCAGTGAACAGCAGATGCTTAGGAGACTATTTCCAACAAATATTTTTCAGTGAATAAATCAAAGTGGATAGTTTTTGTACTCCTCATCTTCACCACAAGATGTCAGACTTGAAAGCCTAAATCCTGAAAGTGGGGCTGTTGTTGGTGAAAGTTTATTACAGTGGTACCTTGGGTTACACACGCTTCAGGTTACAGACTCCGCTAACCCAGAAATAGTGCTTCAGGTTAAGAACTTTGCTTCAGGATGAGAACAGAAATTGGGCTCCGGCAGCGCGGCAGCAGCAGGAGGCCCCATTAGCTAAAGTGGTGCTTCAGGTTAAGAACAGTTTCAGGTTAAGAATGGACCTCTGGAACGAATTAAGTACTTAACCTGAGGTACCACTGTATGCCGTACTAATTTGGTGAGCTATGAAATTCTCTGCTGATTTGGCTGCAACATAGATGAACAAGGAATTGCTCAGAAATTGTGGGTCCTTGTGGTAGGTTGGTGCTGTTCAGCCAATTCCTGTCTTGGCATAAAAAACCCAAATGTTTGTGTGTTTAGCATTTTTTAAGTTCAGCAAGTAATCTTGTGGAAGTGCAATCATTGGGCTTTGAGAGTCCCTCAAAGCCCAATGATTGCACACCTGGTGGGTGTGAACCACTGGGGAAAAACCCCATTGTACTATCACTGTTTACGTTAATTCCATGTAACTGATTACATACCCTCCAACATTTCTCCAGTGAAAACTGGACGTCCCATTCCATAATGATAATTTTACAATTTATACCCCACATATCTTACTGGGTTGCCCAGTGTTTTTTTAATGTTTAATTTTTTTTATATTAAACATGAAAAACATTAAAACACTAAAAAAAACACTTCCCTATACAGGATTGCCTTCAGATGGCTCGGGGGGGTCAGAAAACTCCATACCCTCTGTCAGGGAACTGCCATCGCAACTAGCAGAGGAGGCGAGGCTCCACAGCGATGCTGGAGAGGGGCCAAGTAAGGAGAGAGGCAGGTCTCCAGCTGGGGAAGATAATCAGCGCTACACCAGGGATAGAGGGGGGCCAATGGGGGAAGCAGAGAGGAGGCTCCAGGACTCTTTGCAGGAGACCAGCGAGGAGAGCACAGGTCCTCCGCTGCCCACACCCACCCTGCGCAGAAGACTTCCGCGCAGGGAAAGTAGGCGGCGACTTGGCGTCAAAGAGCTTCTTTGCTGGAAGAGGTTCAAGAAACGCCCACTGACGGATTCTGCCAGCGACTGAACAGCCACGGAGTGGATGGCTTTCCAGCGAGAAACGGTTTAACCAGGCAACGTAGCCCAGAGAGGCGGTAAATTATGCACAAGCAACCTCTAAAGCCATTACACCCTCCAATATTTCTCCAATAAAAATAGGGACGTCCTAAGGAAAAGTGGGACATTCCAGGATCAAATCAGAAACCAGGACGGCTTCTCTAAATCAGGGACATCCCTGGAAAATAGGGACACTTGGACATTCTGCGATTATGGCGTAAGGCACACTTAAGGCACGTTAAATGAAATGTGCCTATAGGCAAACAGAAAGCTGTGTGAATGAAGAAAGAAGAGAATGTAGGAAAAATTAAGGGATGGGTGCCGGTAAGACTCCAAATAAAGAGAGATGAGAGAAAAGTGAAATGAAATCCATTCTCTGTAGCACAGTCCAACATTTCTCCAGAAGTGCCTGCAGGTTAAGTTCCCAAGATTTGGAGCAAACAGCAATTTGGGTTTTCAGTAGAATTGAGCAGCTTTTGTAGGGCAAAATAAATAAATAAATAAATAAGGGGGAAGGAACACTCAGAAACAGACCTGGAAAGCCCAGACCTGTGCCTAGAAATGCAGAGAAAAGATGTGAATGAACCCACTGCCATTGATGATTTAATGGAAGATACAGTGTTACAGGAAAAATCCGAGGGCTCCCTTGGACAAAACAAAGACACCAACCAGGATAACTTGGAGCAAAACAGCAGCCTGTAGGCTTGGCCTTCATTGAACTGTTGCAACAGGGTATTCCCCTCACTTGCAGGAGAGAGGAAAGACCCCCAAGAATAGTGTGCAAGGTCTTATAAAAACTTTTGAAATTCCCCACCTCTAGATCAAGCCCACCCCCAGAAACATCATGCATACATTACAGAAAGGAGGGGTTGAGGGAGGAGTTGGTGGTAACCTGAGTGTCTTGTCACCTGGCTGGTTCCTCCCTTCCCCCCTTCCCCTGAGTCACTTCCAGGTGACAGGGGGGAGTTGGCAGTTTCCTGCCCCCTGAGGGAAGATCTGATCATTGTCCTTTGTTTCAGTCCATACTGAATCCACTCCCATATGCAAGTTCTTTGTGATCTTGATTGTCTTCTGTCTGGGATCATCAGGGTTGGCATAGCAACTGGGCAGGGCTCCTGTGGATGTGCTGAGATTAAGGGATTATGGCTGACCAGGACTAAGCCACCCCCCTTTGTTAGTTCTTGTCATATGGAGTAAAAATAAAAATGGAACAGTGCAAATCCGATGTATGGTTGATTTTCTATGAATTTATAACAGAAATGTGGCGTATGTAGTGTGTGAGTGTGAAGTTTATACAAACAGAATGATTGGGGTGGGGGGGGTTCCTGCTACAACAGTCATACCTCGGGTTACGAACGCTGCAGGTTGCATGTTTTTGGGTTGCGGACCGCACCGAACCCAGAAGTACTGGAACGGGTTACTTCTGGGTTTCGGCACTCACGCATGCACAGAACCACAAAATGATGTCACATGCTTGCGCAGAGGTGCCAAATCGCATCATGCGCATGCGAAGACACAGCGCTTCAGGCTGCGAACACTGTGGGCTGCGAATGTGCCTCCTGCACGGATTACGTTCGCAACCCGAGGTATGACTGTACCTGTATGGGAAGAAGCACCTTATTTGGTTAACTGTGGTGCTCCACAGTTGTTACAGGTCAATGTGGTAAGTCAAAAGAGGGCAGGTATTATCGCCAGCTGATAGTACAAAGTGGGCGCCCAAGCTGTGGGGCTCCAGGTACCCTAGACAGACACTTCCATCATCCCTGATTGTTGGCCATGTTGGGCAAGGCTATTGCGTCCTGGAGTCAAACACCTAGTAGGCCACCGTTTTCCCCATCACTGATACAGTCATACCACTTGTTACTTTTGGTTCAGGTTACGTCTTTTCAGGTTATGTCCTGCGGCGACGTGGAAGTACCGGAAAGGGTTACTTCTGGGTTTCGCCACTCGCACATGCACAGACGCTCAAAATGACGTCACGTGCATGCGCAGAAGCGGCGAGTCGTGACCCGCGCACACGTTCTGCTCATGTTGAGAACGGGGCTCCGGAACGGATCCCGTTCGCAACCAGAGGTACCACTGTATAAATGTTGGGCCAAGCTACACACACATAACAACTACAAATGCGGATTGCTAATTCTCAGATAAATCTCTTATATTCCATTACCCCCCCCCAATGTAACTTGTATTTTTGATCCCAAGGAAACACTTGGGAAACAGCAGAGGTAGCATCCAGGTTTGTTGACAGGCCTCTGCCTAGTTATTGTTGTTGTCATGTTTCTGTCTTGAGAGACAATGGAGTCACAATATTCTATGTTAATTAGTGATGAAATAGCATGGAAAATTAAAAAAAACATTTTTTTTTAAAACACCAATAAAACAGGGAAACTTTTGGTATGGCAATTGATAAAAAGTAAACAAAATAACTATGTGAATCGAATAAAGCTTAATGGTAGGATAACTGAGAAACCAAAAGAAATAAGGGAGGCTTTTGTAAAATATTTTACTGATCTTTACAGAGAAAGAACTGAAGATAAAACAGGATAGAAAACTATATTAAAAATAGTGAATTACCAAAGATAACAGAGGATCAAATGAGGGTATTAAATATAGAAATTTCAGTTCAATAAGTAATTGAGGCAATTAATCAAACAAAAGTAGGGAAATCCCCAGGGCCAGATGGAATAACACCAAAATGTTATTAAAAACAAAATAACAATAACAAAAAGAGGAGTGGGAAAAACCCAAGTGACCTCCCTGGGCACAAGCCTGAGCAGTTTGTCTGCAGGTCTTGGGCTGCCCAGGCGACAAGACCCCCATCTCCGCCTCGCTGATGTGGTCCAAAGGAAAGCAGAACAAGACATTGGGCACTAGCTTGATTGCAGGAGTTGCCAGAAGGAGGTTTACAAGACGCCGTCCAACAAGCATACAGACAGACTTCATTACATTTCAACAGTGTAATTATGCTTTCGTTTTTTTCAGGAAAGCATTAAGAGAATCAAGCATTTGAATTCCTTTTCATCTAGCGACAACGCTACTGCTGTTTATGGAATAAATAAATTCTCCCACTTGTTTCCTGAAGAATTTAGAGGTACAGAGTATTACATTACAAAATATTTAATGCTTTTGCAAACAATACCATAACAATTACAGATAGGTAGCCGTGTTGGTCTGCCATAGTCAAAACAAAAAAAATTCCTTCCAGTAGCACCTTAAAGACCAACTAAGTCAGTTCTTGGTATGAGCTTTCGTGTGCATGCATGAAGAAGTGTGCATGCATCTGAAGAAGTGTGCATGCACACGAAAGCTCATACCAAGAACTGACTTAGTTGGTCTTTAAGGTGCTACTGGAAGGAATTTTTTTTTGTAATACCATAACAACAACAACAACAACAACAATATATTATTATTATTATTATTATTATTATTATTATTATTATTATTTATACCCCGCCCATCTGGCTGGGTTTCCCCAGCCACTCTGGGCGGCTTCCAACAGAATATTAAAATACAATAGTCTATTAAACATTAAAAGCTTCCCTAAACAGGGCTGCTTTCAGATGTCAGGTAGTTGTTCTTCTCTTTGACATCTGAAGGGAGGGCCTTCCACAGGCTGGGCGCCACTACCGAGAAGGCCCTCTGCCAGGTTCCCTGTAACTTGGCTTCTCGCAGAGAGCGAACTGCCAGAAGGTCCTCGGCGCTGGACCTCAGTGTCCGGGCAGAAGGATGGGGGTGGAGACACTCCTTCAGGTATACTGGACTGAGGCCTTGGCTTATCTTCAGTGCAAGCTATTTTGACATCCTTTTGATATGATTTGGTGTGCCTGAACATCATGCTAAGCTAAGCAGGACTAAAGTGCTCGTTTCTGTCTTGAGAAGATCTATGGTCTCCCTAAATTTCAGACTCTCTGAGCTTCAACCTGTCAGAATGTTTCACTATGCATGTTGCTATAACGATTAGTACTTTTGCGGCTATTAATCATCCCTTTCTCAGTTTATTTCATTTAACCATCCCTTTCTCTAGCAGGATCTTTTCCCTTCATAGTTTTATATCTCGGGGTCTAGGGTACACCTGAGAATGAGCATTCCAGACTTTTGCAGAAATTCACCAGAAGCAGCTTAGTCATGCTGGCCACATGACCCGGAAGCTGAACGCCAGCTCCCTCGGCCAATAAAGCGAGATGAGTGCCGCAACCCCAGAGTCGGCCATGACTGGACCTAATAGTCAGGGGTCCCTTTACCTTTTTAAACAGGGTTGCCTTCAGCATGAGACTCTTAATCTCAGGTTAGTGGGTTCAAGTCCCATGTTGGGCAAAATATTCCTGCACTGCAGGAAGGTAGACTAATAATCCACTTGGCCCCTTGCAACTCTACAGTTTTATGGTTCTATGATTATCCCAGGCCTTTGGTGTTTTAAACTGTCATTATGATGTGCTTTATTTTTGCGTTTCTGTACTGTGAAGCGCTGTAAATCAGAGGATCCTTGGATGAAGGGCAGTATCTAGATTTTATAAATCATAATGACTGGAAAAAATGCAAGTGTTTGGTTTTTAGAAACAATGTCTCTGAATTGGCTGTAATCAAAACTAGAAAATAACAGAACTTTTGCTTTGTTTTATTTTAAAGCTACTTACTTACAAAGTAGACTTTTTAAAGTTCCCAAGTATGTGCCGGGAGCGAGCCTAGAGGGCACAGAAACACCATTACCAGCGAAGTTTGATTGGAGGGACAAGAATGTCGTTACCAGCGTGAGGAATCAAGAAGCGGTAAGTTCCACAGTTGATTTTCTGCCTAATTTTGGACTGGCTTCCCTCAAAACTCCAGCAACCTTAAGGTAATATAATGAGGCAAGATGATAAGAAGATAAGAAAGGGAAATTAACACAGAAATAATAAGTAATGTTTTAAAATACCGTATTTTTCGGCCCATAGGGCGCACTGGCCCATAGGGCGCACCTAATTTTTTCGGGGGAAATAAAGGGGGGGAATTATTACCCCCCCCAGGCGCGGGGCTGGGGCAGGGGAAGCCAGAGCTTCCCCCGACCCCAGCCCCCAGAACAGGCAGCTCTCCACAAGCTGTGGGAGAGCTGCGCAAAGCCCGAAGCCTGGGGGGCACTGAGGTCAGCGTGCCCCCAGGCTTCGGGGTGCAGGCAGCTCTCCAAAAGCCGTGGGAGAGCTGCGCAAATTCACGCAGCTATCCCACGGCTTGTGGATAGCTTCCTGAAGCCTGGAGAGCGAGAGGGGTCGGTGCGCACCGACCCCTCTCGCGCTCCAGGCTTCAGTGAAAGCCTGCATTCGCCCCATAGGATGCACACACATTTCCCCTTCATTTTTGGAGGGGGAAAAGTGTGTCCTATCGGGCAAAAAATATGGTAGATAGGGGGATGTGCAACCTTTTTTGTTCTTTAAGGGTATACAGTATCGTTCGGTAAATGTACGATTAGGAATTGATAAATCAACAGCTGTTGAATAATGGGAGTTTAACATCAGGAATGGATTGTGAACCAGAGATAAGTGTGTACTATTAAGCAGCAAAGGGGGGAAACAGGGACACATTTAGGACGAAGAGTGGGAGGTCATCTTTTCTGCATTAATCTTTATTTAATTCGGCATTGATTTGTTTAATTTGGAAAAAAACAATAAATTGGCAAAAAGAAAGAAAAGATAATACAGTGAGGGCTCCAGCGCCCTTTTGAGATGAGAATACATCTGCATTGTTGACACTGCAGTGGTCCATTTTTATAGCACCATTTCTCTGGTTGATATGAACTGGCCTTTTCATTACAGGTAGTAGAAAAGCCGAGTTAAAGCCTCTGGACTTGCCGTATTTTTTAAAAAAATCCAACCATGTCTGTCTACAGCTGCTGAAAATAGATGGGATAGGCAAATCTGGAAAGCACTGCAAGACAGATTACTGTATAACTGAGAAATGTGTCCTTATTAACTCAATGGGTGTTGCTCAGCTGGCAGTAAGGCTTTTCGGTCGTCCTCATACAGTCATAAAGCCACCCTAAATCTGCTCTGGAAAGTTTTTTGCGGGGAGGGGGCCCTCTAGAACAGATATAGGGAAGCACAGGGGGACAGGAAATGCCTGAAAATTGCTTCCTTCCCTGTTCCACTATCTGTATGGAACTATGTGAAAAACAGGCTATATTGAAATAAATTTGTGGGAAAAAAGTATGAAGGGCAACTAATGACGATTGTTTTTCTTTTTCTAAATAATTTTAAAATTAATTTTCATTTATAACAATCCAACAAAAGCCACATTAATACAATACCAAATTATAATACGATTAAAAAGCCAATTATCCAATACCAATTTTGAATGACTTCCCGTGTTCTGGATTTCAGGGAATGATGTTCTTATTTCGTCCTGCTCCAATACTCTTAGTTAGTCCAAATACGACAGTTCCGATCTTGATCCTTTATTTTAACAGCCACTGATCTGATGACTTTTGTTTGTATTTAACTGTTCCATATCCATTAATTTTGCTAGGGGAGTTTTTATCCTATAAATTTCCTGTGTGAAATGTTTGTTTTACATTCATCTTGACGCTTCCTGTTGTAATCCATCACCCATCTTTTCCAGTGTGGCGGCTGTTGGGCTTTCAGCGTTGTCAGCGCGGTAGAGTCCGCGTACGCAATTAAAGGGAATGTTTTGGAGAATCTCAGCGTGCAGCAGGTTATCGACTGTTCATACGAGAATAAAGGCTGCAGCGGCGGCTCTACGGTTACTGCGCTGAGTTGGCTGAATCAGGTATTCATTTCTTACAAACCCACAGGCTCCGTTAACATGTGACAGTGTTGGGTAAAGAGAAGGCAACTCTCAGACTTGAAAAACACGCCCCTCTTGTAGTAGATCAAAGGTTGCATAGTCCCAAATACACTGGTAACTTTGGTTGCGAACGGGATCCGTTCCGGATGCCCATTCGCAACATGAAAGGCCCGCAACCTGAAGTGCCGTATCTGTGCAGGTGCGCGGTGCGATTTGGCACTTGTGCGCATGCGCGAAGCGCGATTTAGCGCTTCTGCACATGCGGTGAAACCCGGAAGTAACCCTTTCTGGTACTTCCAGGTCGCCACGGGACGCAACCTGAAAAAACGTAGCGTGAAGCAAATGTAACATGAGATATGACTGTATTGTCTCCAACTTTTGCCAATTAGATATCTCCAGGGCTGTCCTAAGTCAGGCAAGATGGGCAATACAGTGGTACCTCGGGTTACAGACACTTCAGGTTACAGACTCTGCTAACCTCTGCTTAGTACCTTGGGTTAAGTACTTTACCTCAGAATGAGAACAGAAATTGTGTGGCGGCAGCAGGAGGCCCCATTAGCTAAAGTGGTACCTCAGGTTAAGAATGGTTTCAGGTTAAGAACGGACCTCTGAAACGAATTAAGTTCTGAACCAGAGGTACCACTGTAGATGGTCCTGCTCCAGCATCTGCCCATCATGTCACCTCCGTTGAGGCAATATTTCTCCCACCCTGACATAAGTTGAAATCTAGAGTACAGCTAGCAGGCTCTCATCTTCCTGCTCTTGGCAGTGCCATTTTTGCCAATTTTCTATAATAACGGCTCAAAAATGGCATTTGTTTTGCAATTTTGCCAAAAAAGCTCAACTTTTCTATCTGAATTTCCACTGTTTGGCCTGGGTTATTTGTAAGAAATCAACCTTTTATTGCAGCAGTTACTTTGGAACTCCCTGCCTATTGACAACACGCAGGAGCCTCCACTGCACCCGCTAAAAACATATTTGTTTAGCAAAACCTAGCTGGATCCATAGAATGTCGACATGTGTTTTAATTCACTTTTAGTTCCTCATTGGTTTCAATTATTTTTGAACGTTTAAAATAATTGCTTTCAACTGTTTCTACTGATAATTTTATTGTTTTATTCTTATAAGCTGCTGACTTTTATTTATTTTAAATCAAGTGATATATACATTTTAGGAAGTAAATAAAATAATTTAAGTAGTGCAGACTCTGGCGTGACCAAAGCAACTTTCAATAGCACAAAAATGTGTTGTTATTTAATCACAAGCAACTCGTTTGATTCGTCTTCTTGCAGACACGTGTGAAAGTGGTGAGAGATGCAGAGTATTCTTTTAAAGCTGAAACAGGAATGTGCCATTACTTCAGTCGTTCTGATTTTGGAGTCTCAATCACAGGCTATACCTCTTATGATCTAAGGTAACAACCAGTGAGTATTTTCACAGGGTCCTCCCCCCCCCCCCCAACTAGCCCAGTAGATTCACATTCCAAGTGACTACTACGGTTATAAACCTCTTCAGTACTGCACATGTGGGACATCTATGGCCTTCTGGGTGTTGCCGAAAGTACAGCTCCTATAGAGGCAAAGGTAAAGGGCCCCCTGATCATTAGGACCAGTCGTGGCCAACTCTGGGGTTGCGGCGCTCATCTCGGTTTATTGGCCGAGGGAGCCGGCGTACAGCTTCCAGGTCATGTGGCCAGCATGACTAAGCTGCTTCTGGCGAACCAGAGCAGCGCACGGAAACTTCATTTACCTTCCCGCCGGAGCGGTACCTATTTATCTACTTGCACTTTGATGTGCTTTCGAACTGCTAGGTTGGCAGGAGCAGGGACCGAGCAACGGGAGCTCACCCCGTCGCAGGGATTCGAACTGCCGACCTTCTGATTGGCAAGTCCTAGGCTCTGTGGTTTAACCCACAGCGCCACCCGCGTCCCTACAGCTCCCATAGTCACTGACAAATAGCCATGCTAGCTGCAGAGGCAGCATGAGTTGAGAGTCCAACAACATCCAGAGGATTCCAGCTTCTCATATTTCTACGTACTGAGCATGCATGCTAGAGATGCAAACATGTTTGCTTTAAGAAAACATGGAAACTATCATAACAGACGTTCTTAAGAAAACATGCCTCTCGTCTGTGTGTGTGGTTTGGGAGCTGCACGGTCAGAGAAAAAACAATGCTGTCCAAGGTTGTAAAGACTGCAGGGAGGATAATTGGGTGCACTCTTCCCGCCTTGGATCAAATCTATGCTTCCAGGCAGTGCCATAAGAAAGCTGCAGAGATAGTGCAGGATAGTGCACACCCCGGAAATGATCTCTTTCAGCTTCTGCCTTCTGGAAGAAGGTACAGGGTTATAAAGACTAGGACTAGCTGCCTGAGAAACAGTTTCTATCCAAATGCGATTTTGGTTTTAAACACAGTGTAAGGTAGTCTCTGTGGGAGTATATTGTATTTAATTATGGTGTATCAGAGTTTTTAGGGGGCTAACCAGGCTGGGATAGCAGGCTTGTTGGTTTTTGAATGATGTAGATTTTTTTCAATTTCGTTGTTCTGTATGGAACAATGGCAATAAAGATTATCGTATTGTATCGTCTTTTATAGTATTCAGCAGCAGTTTGTTGAACCTTGCTAAATCCTGCCTCCCTTCTGGAGTTTCAAAGATCATACATGAATGTTGGCATTCCAGGTAGAGAGAAAGACTTTGACCCCTGGTGCAGCAAATGCGTCCACAGTTCTCATTTCCCTTCCGAATGCAGAGCAGTCATTGACTGCAGAGCAGGATGACTTGTCAATGCAAGAGGATGCACAGAAAGTGTTTTTAACTTCCATGACCGGGCTTGTACTGTTTGTGTTTCTTTTGCAATGCATGCCCTGCTTTTCTCACTTGACCTGAACAAACAGTGCCATGGAGTACAACTTGTGTTAAAAGCAGATAGTTCTTACTTGAGGTTATTTAACTGGGTTCTACGTGGGGGGGGGGAGGTTTGTGAATCATCTTCAGAATAAATGGTGGTGGGAGAATGGTTTACAAATAGCTATAGAAATCAAGAGTGGTATCCAGCTGGTTTATTTCCATTGCGGGAAATGAAAAATGCTTTTAAGAACATGCTCCTGGAAAAAAAATCTGAGTTCGCACTAGCCAAATGGTCTAAAATTGTTACTGCATTAGAAATTAAAGATACCAAAACTTTTTGGTCACTTCTCTCAATAAAAGTTATCACTGATTTCCCTAATATAAGCGAGGAGGCTTGGATTTCACATTTTACTGCTGTTTTTTATGATCACCAAGTTTGTAAAAAGGAAAATTTTAAATTTGCTCTGGCAAAAACCAAAATTTCAAATTACTGTTGAGGAGATGAAAAGGATAATTTTTTCGTTTAAGCAAGGGAAATCACCTGCTATGGATGGCATTCCAATAGACCTGTTGAGATTAGATGTAGAATGGTGGGCCATTAAACTTGTGCCGCTTTTTAATTCTATCTATCACTCAGCCCTTGTACCTAAGTCGTGGAACAACTCAATAGTGGTACCAATCTTTAAAAAAGGTGATAGGAATTGACAAGAGAATTACAGGCCTATGAGTTTGTTACCATGCATAAGTAAAATCTATGCCAAATCTCTGCTTATTAAATTGGAAGAATGGATGCCGACAAAAGGCCTACCTGGTAAAGAGCAGGCTGGTTTTAAGGCAGGCTCGTCAACTCTTGACCAGTGTCTAGTATTAAGTCATCTTGTGGATAAATATGTCATGAGAAATAAACGAAAACTCTTTGTGGCATTTGTGGATTTAAAAAGTGCCTTTGATTCGGTCGACCACAACAAACTATGGACTAAACTAGAACACCTTGGTATCGACCCATATCTACTTACACTGATTCAAAGTTTACATTCTAATAACCAAATATATGTTAAAGTATCAAAAGATGGTAGACTTGCAGGTCCTATTCTAAATAATCGAGGAGTTAGGCAAGGCTGTATCTTGGCCCTCACCCTATTTAATCTATTTTTATCTGACCTACCATTATATCTTCAAAACGCAGCCACTCATACTCCTTATTTAAACAATAGCCCATTCTTTTTATTACTTTATGCAGATGATGCTGTAATTATTTCACTCTCTGTTTTGGGTTTAAAAAAATTATTTAAGAGTTTCTCAAACTACTGCTCTCTCAATAATCTCAAAATTAATTATGATAAGACAAAGATTATGCAATTCGGAAAGAGAGGGAACCCAAAAGGCTGTATAATTAATGGACATCTAATACAGGGAGTTAAGCACTTCAACTATCTGGGAATCACATTTAAAAATAATATGAATTGGAATACACATATATGTGCTGCAATAGTTAAGGCCAAAGTGACAGCCCACCACATTAAATCCTATTTTTTTTCTCCAGTAGGAAACAGATTTATTCCAGCTGTATTGCAAGTGATTGACATGAAACTTTGTGCCCAACTTCTATACGGCACACCAGTGTGGATTTCAGGTGACCTCAAGAGGTTGGATAAATTTCACGCATCCCTTCTGAGGTCATTATTAGGACTTGCAAACTCTGTAAAATATGAAACAATATGTTGTGAGCTGGGAATATTGCCTTTATCAGTAAGAGCATGGCTGAGGACCTTGAAATATTGGATCTTCCTCCATTATAGAGCCCTATCCCCTAATTCTCTACTTTACGATCTTTTAAGCGATAGTGCAATCTACAATCTATCATTGATTTGTAGGAGAAAACTGGATTTGATAGGGCTCACTTTAACTGACTTTGAAATCTCTGATCCCAAAGATACATGGGAAATTATCAGGAAGACTCTCACAGAAAACAGTGTTCTCGCCATGCTTGAGGTTGCAAAGCACAGCACCTGCTCTCCTATCCACTTAAACCTCCCTTTGTGTAGAGATTTCCAAAAGGGATACATGACAAATGTGAAGAAACATGAATTGTGTAGGCTGTTTATGTTGGCCAGATTTAACATGTTTCCCTCGATGGTAGTGAGAGGAAGATACTTAGCTATCCCAGAATCAGAGCGTCTCTGCAAATGCAGAAAGCAGGAACCCGATACTCTAGAGCATATATTCTTTTCCTGTGATTTTGGCAGTTATGCCAGAAGACAATTATTTGAGGCCCTAAAATTTAATAGACAGATTTTTACACAACCAACTGTTCAGGACCTGCTGGCGGACAGCGATGATCAAATTACTTTAATAGCGGCTGAATTTTTAAGCGCTGTCCATGAAGAAAGAATGGGCCATGACAAAGAGACTTAGCGGTTTTTAATGGTAGGTGATGTTGCTGTGTTGTATTATATTATCTATGCACATCGATTTATTTCTTGGAGCTAAGAATAGGACTGGGATAAATTGTGTTCGCTGAGCCAGTATTTTATACAGTCTGTATATGATGTTTGTCTGTTAATGTGTGGTGTGCTATGCCTAATAAAGGATTTTGAATTGAATTGGAAGGCATCCATTGGCAGGGTGGAAGGAGAGATAATCTTTGCAGATTGGAGGGTGGGCAGAGGCTACAGAAAGAGATGTATCTATCGGCAAGATGTCTTCCCACAGCAAACTGAGCACCACAAGTACAGTGGTACCTCGGGTTAAGTACTGAATTCGTTTCAGAGGTCTGTTCTTAACCTGAAACTGTTCTTAACCTGAAGCACCACTTTAGCTAATGGGGCCTCCCACTGGTGCCATGCCACCGGAGCACAATTTCTGTTCTCATCCTGAAGCAAAGTTCTTAACTAGAGTACTATTTCTGGGTTAGCGGAATCTGTAACCTGAAGCGTCTGTAACCCAAGGTACCACTGTACTATTCTAGCAATAACACTGGCAAACAAGTGGTCCGATCTGAAAAATACAAATATTTAGGTTACAAAACTGTAAAAATAAAGAAAACGTAAGTTTGCAAAACAATAATTACCATGTGGTTAGGGTAGATCAACGTCTGAGTGTCCACTTATCCCCTGTGTAAATATGACATATCGGCAAAAGTTGGAAATTGAAAGATAACTATAGCATGTACATGAAAATCGTTTTCAGATTTGAAATCAGCATTGAAATAACACATAGTGGTACCTCAGGTTACATACGCTTCAAGGTACTGAGGTACCACTGTATAAGAACAGTTGAAAAATCTCATGCAAAAGAAAATGGAAAAAAAAAAGTTCCCCAGTATACTGTGTACACCAAGGGAATACATTTTTTCATACCTGCAACCGTACAGTGATATACACGTCATTTTCAATGCTATACATGTCATGTTCAATGCTATATAAGTCACTTACATTTATACTCATATTGTACTACTTTGGCTATGTGTTTAATAAAATATTGAATTCTTCCATTGTGAAAAACAAAGATTATGGTGAAAAGTGAAAAACATGAATTAAAAAAACCTAGATCTTACGGAAAAAAACCAACTTCAGATATTAAACCAGCACGTCGAAATTAGGTTAGAACAACTGCAGGTGTCAATGCAACAAAAATTTTGTTCCCCAGTGTGAGGAAAAAATAAGGTCATGGCGCAAAATGTGATTCTTGTCAGATGAATAGACTTCTCTAAAGGCTGGCTTACTGTGAGGGCAGTTCCCAAGTAGCATGATACACAAAACCATGAAAGAGTTCTTAATTAAAAACACCCTTGTTGAAATTGCCAGTTTCAGTAGCCGTAAAATAACATAAATAGGGTTGCCCTATTTCAAAAAGTGAAAATCTGGACACAAAAGTTGCCTGGACACTTCTGAGAAGGCTTGCCATACACTCAGGTTTCCCCGGATAATTTTAACAGTTCCGCTCAGATACTGTTTGATGGACAATTCCTGAATGTGTCCAGGAAACTCCAGAGGTATGGCGGCTCCAACATACCAATACTACTCTGAATAACTTCTGCTTAGTACAGCAAGTTCATTTCCTGTACTATAGACTGACTTCTGCAACCTAAGCGGCCAGATACCTGCCAAACAAAAGGTGCTCAGCAGTTGGTTGGTTTCGAACTATTTTGATGCTAGACTGAATTCTGACCCTGAGGGACTGGGACTATTCTTCTTATCTTGCAGTGGCCATGAAGACGAAATGATGAGGATGCTAGTTAAATATGGGCCTTTGCCAGTAATTGTAGATGCAATCAGCTGGCAAGATTATCTTGGGGGCATCATCCAGTATCACTGCTCCAGTGGAGAAGCAAATCACGCTGTTATAGTTACTGGTTATGATACGACAGGTGAGTTTTCAACCCCCAATTAAATGATTATTAAAGTAGCAGTTCAGAGAATATTAGTGCCATCCCAAACATGTCTGTGTTCACATGGCAGTTTATTCCGTTCTCCTGATGTTTCCCCAATTGTTAATTTCAGCATTTTATCTGAGCTTTCACAAGACAAGAAAGCCACAATCTAGTGGAACAGAGTAGAACTTTAGTGCTCATTTCTGTGTTAATTGGTTCGGGGGGGGGGGGCATTTGAAACTGTTACCTCAGAAAATTGCAGGAGTAAAGTGACAAAGTTTGGGATGGTATTGTGGCATGCGTTTCCTTTTTCTATTTAAATAGTTTTATTAAAGATTTCATTGTGCAACAAACCATAACAAAAGTTGGGTGCCTCCCCCTCTCTCTGCCAAGTGGTGGCAAAAGCCTGGGTCCCAGACAATCACCCAGGGTCTGTTCCTTTTGAGAACTACCGTAGCTTTAAGAAATATTCTTTTTCACCTATTCACACCTTCAGTGTGCATGGAGGCAGTCCAGATCTTACAGCATGGTCATTTAAAGAGGGATTTGGCCCCACAGCATTGCAGCCAGCCTTCAGCCAGCCTGCCCAAGATGGATCCCAGCCTCTCCCCACCCCCGTCTGGTTCACAGATGCCCTGAAGTCCTTCATGGAATCACCTAGGGGTCCATTAACCTCCAGGTTAAGAACCCCTGGTGAATTGCATCAATACAATTTAACATAACACACACCTCTGCATATTGAAGTACTATGTGCTAGCTAAGCCAGATTCTTCGTAAAGAATCCAGATTCTGTTTTGTGGCTCTGCTTTTAAGTCTCTCCGTGTCTGTCCAATGAAAGGCATTAAAGTTTGCTGAATATGTCCTAAACAAAACAAAACAAAACTGACTGAAATTATTTTACAGGTAGCATTCCTTATTGGATTGTTCGAAATTCCTGGGGCACTTCGTGGGGAATAGACGGCTACGTTCGCATTAAGATAGGTTCCAATATCTGTGGTAAGTTGAGGAAAAGGCACCACAGTTGATCCTTCACATTTAGGCCTCCGTATGCGTTCTTTCATGGCCCTATTTTGAGAGGCTATTTGAAACTTCAGGTAGACGCATTTTATGTTCCTCCACCAAATGTTACCGTCCCAGGATGAAGATAAGCACAGCATCAAAGCAAAGCCATTAGCATATTATCAAAGCATGATAATATAAACGTATATGAGCTCAATTGTGCAACAACGACCAATTAGCTTGGGGTTATTTTGATTACCAAAATGGCGCCTGCAGGCCTTCCGGAACGTTTCAACAAAATACCCCATAAAAGCAAATGGTTCATGAGCAACTTAGTAAGGGACCCCTGACCATTAGGTCCAGTCGTGACCGACTCTGGGGTTGCGGCGCTCATCTCGCTTTATTGGCCGAGGGAGCCGGCGTACAGCTTCTGGGTCATGTGGCCAGCATGACTGACCCGCTTCTGGTGAACCAGAGCAGCGCACGGAAACACCGTTTACCTTCCCGCCGGAGTGGCACCTATTTATCTACTTGGACTGGTGTGCTTTTGAACTGCTAGGTTGGCAGGAGCAGGGACAGAGCTACGGGAGCTCACCCCGTCGTGGGGATTCGAACCACCGGCCTTCTGGTTGGCAAGTTCTAGGCTCTGTGGTTTAACCCACAGCACCACCTGCGTCCCTTGAGCAACTTAGTTACTTCTGAGTAAAAAAGCTGGGGGGAAAGAAGCTCAAGTATAGAGACAGTTAAAGCACTACTTATTCCTCCGAGGCCGGCCGTCACCCACTTCTAATGCAGTGATCAAAGCTACTCTGCTAGGACCCTCTCCCATTGCTTCCTGGCAATATTTGTGGTCTAAAATGAAAGGGTGTTCAGTAATATTGGTACAGCATGGGAGCTGTTATGTAGTGAAGTTTCACCCTGGGCCAGCAGGGGGATACTGTAGATAGTTTTCACTCAGGTCTGTAGATAGTTTTCACTCAGGTCCACGTCAGTTATTTTAGGCGGGAAACTCTGGGTTGTTGTTGCTACAATGTTGACAGCCGGCTGCCTATAAAAGCAGGCCGGCTGAGCTGTTTGCTGTTCAGTTCTGTCCAGCTTACAAGTAAAGAGCTGCTCTGGAGAAATCGCTGTGTCATCTGCTATGTTCGCCCACAACTTAACAGGAGCCAAGGAGTAAGAGATGATGTGCAATAATACTTTCCTTTGTAAAGGATTTATCCAGTGATCCAGTGGTTAACGTTGATCTCGTTGCCTCCTAGGCATCGCTGATGAAGTTTCTGCCGTGTTTGTGTGAAGCGGTTGCTTTGAACGCAGAATCGGTGACAGATATTTCCAACACTATTTTTCCACCATGTGAAGGAGTTTTATTCTTGGGAAGGGACTTGTGGGCATTCTGACGGCAACAAACAGAAGAATCCCCTTCCAGCAAGTGCCATAAAACATTTTTGGGGGGAACTTGATATCTGCTTTGCAGCGTATTCTAGACCATCAACTGTGCAAACAGAAGGAATTTTATATTACCTGCTCTAGTCTCAGTTTTGGGAATCTTGACTCCACCTGCACTTAGCACAGTATTTTAAATAAGAGTTGTGATTGTGGTCAGAGAACTGGATTTATATCAGGGAGGCCTGAGTTCATCAGCTAGCATATTCCTGCTGTACAACCTGTGCACACACTCTGCCTCAGTTCCCAGTCTGTAAAATGGTAACATCACACCTCACAATAATTTTGTGATAACAAAATACAAATTTATAAAACATGTTGCAAATTAAAGTCAGAACTATATGTATGTTGAATGTACAGGGTGCATCCCTCTCATTCCAGCATTTTGTAGAATATACTGATAATAATAATAATATTGTTTTTAGTTTATTGATTTTATCTTTTGAATGTTTAAAGGAGTTATTTTTCTACTGATTTTACAGATGATTTTATTGTTCTTTTGTAAATTACTTTGAGGTGTTTTTTTTTAACAACCAGTGTATGAACTTTATGAAATGATTGATAAATAAATAAATAAATAAATAAATATAAATAAATAAATAAATATTTGCAGTGCTGCAGGAGTAAGCAGCTGTGTTCTCTGATATTTTCTGCTAGTGCTGAGCTCTCCCACTCCTGTTCTAAACCCTTTATATATTCTCCAGGAACATGGCATCGCTTTCTGTTTAGTATATGTTGCTTTGGGGCCAAATCTAGTCTTTGCTGCTCCATTTAAAATACCTCCAACATTATGTAAAACTGACTTTTGTTTTCGTTATCAGGAATTCAGTTTCCATCTCTTTGGCTCTAGCCTGGATTAGCCTTAACACACAGTTGTGATTAAAACATGACCACAACTTGGCTGGATTGATTTTTTTTTTTACCCACTTTTTAATTTGCATCCGTCATAAAAACTTCTCTTCTCATGAGGTGGCCAAAGTCTTGGAGCCTCAGCTTCAGGATCTGTCCTTCCAGTGAGTACTCAGGGCTGATTTCCTTCAGAATGGAGAGGTTTGATCTTCTTGCAGTCCACAGGACTCTCAAGAGTCTCCTCCAGCACCATAATTCAAAAGCATCAATTCTTCGGTGATCAGCCTTCTTTATGGTCCAGCTCTCACTTCCATACATCACTACTGGGGAAACCATAGTTTTAACTATACGGACCTTATACAAAGTGCTAATGACTGACACAAAGACGGTATGGTTTACCAGGAGTGTTCAGTACAACGCTAAGTGGGGGGGCAATGTGGGGATTTTCCAGAGTCACCCTGAAGCTGAAGAAGCAGAGGAAACTGAGGATGATGATCAGAGTTCGAATTCCAGTTCAGTGGGCAGTGCTTGTGCTGATGTCAATGACAGCGATGACAAAGCAGACTACAAGAGCGTGAAGGCCTCACTCAGACCATTTGATGGGTCTGACACTGAATTGGAAGAACCACTGTTCACCATTGGCCACCATTCTCCTAAGAAAGAGGAGATGAGTGCTGAAGACTTGCATCTAGTATGCAGATCTGAAAGGGCCACAAAGGGCAAACCTCCAAAGAGGTATGCTGATGAGTTTGCTAAAACAGCAACTGCTGCTGTTAGTAGCTCAGAGAAGGTGAGGGAACCTTCAAGCTTCCAGGAGTTAACCTCAAAGGATGCAGAGCCATGGCTAAAAGCCATGAAGGCTGAACTTGATTCCTTAGAAAGGAACAAGACCTGGGAGCTGGTTCCAATAGTACCAGGGATGAAGCTGGTTGACAGCAAATGGGTCTTTAAGGCCAAGACTGATCAGAATGGCAAGGTATTAAGACACAAAGCCAGACTGGTCACCAAAGGTTTTTCACAGGTACCAGGACTGGACTACCACGAGACCTACTCACCCACCGTCAAGTATGAGAGCATTAGACTTACGCTCAAGATTGCTACAGAAGAAAAGCTTCACGTTTCACATCACGACATGAACACAGCTGTTTCGTACAGGGTTCTGGGGGAGGAGAATTACATGTTTTCACCTGATGGAGTGAAGGTAAAGAAAGGAATGGTCTGCAAGCTATAGAAATCCCTATATGGTCTCAAACAGAGTGCCAGGTGTTGGAACACAAAACTAACAGAGACATTGTTTTCTCTAGGTTTTCACCAAGGCAAAACTGATCCATGTGTGTTTGTCAAAGAGGAGGGGCAAAACAAACTTTATTGTGTATGCTTTATTGATGATCTTTTTTGGAAGAATCAGGCTTTGTACCAAAGCACCCTAGCTCAGCTGCGAGAGCACTCTGAAGTAGAAAGAAACCAGGCAGGTGATTTTTTGGTACACCAATTTCAAAAAATTGCTGATGTGTTAACCAAGTTGAATATGGTTGATGCAAATCCTGTGGACACACCGATGGTAAAAGGTTTCCAGGTAGATGATACTTTGGGTAGCATTTTCTGACACTACATTGTACAGATGCATACTAGGCAAACTGAATTTCATTGCCAGATGTTCAAGACCCAATATAGCTGTAAACACTAATCTGCTTAGCAGACACGCTAACAACCCTACTGTTCAGGATTGGAAAGCTCTCAAGCGCATAGCACACTATCTGAAAGGTACTATGCACTACAGACTCAGATTCACTAGTGTAGTGATATTGGAAAATCATAGTATGTTAAAACTTTGGTTCATGCAGGAGAGAAGCATTGTGGGAGAGTCAAAACTGTAGAATTCTGGGGACGCGTATCTGGTTCTTTTAATTGCAGACTCCTAGTCTTTAGAGGTGTGAATCAAATTGCCTCCTTTGGGCAGGAAGAAAGATGTTATCTGATTTGTAAATTCTGACAGTTGGGAGTCACAGATGTGGAATGGTGTGAAAAGGCTATCAGGTAATTTGTAGCTTAGAAGAGTCTGGTGTGTCTCTGGGAATGAAAGGGGAGGCTTTGATCACCAAGGCCTCTGCAAATATACGGAGTTCAGCTGTCTCCTAACAATCGGGAGTTATTGTCTCCACATGCAGCCATTGGCGAATTGCTAATTAATATAAAGAACGGATTGGCCCCTAAGTTTTGTCTCCACATGGGATTCTATGGGATAAAACTTCAGGGAATTGAGATGCAAAATGCAGACCATCTTGTCATGCAAATCCTATGCTACGTGAATTACCTTGCCCGAGGGCGTGGGACCAGTAGAGAAACATTTTTGCGTTACTATACTTTGAACTGTCAATGTTGTGAGTATGTTTTAGTTAGCTATACTAAGCAATGTTTTTATTTTCTTGTTTGTAACTTTTAAGAAACGTGCAAGCTTTTATTTTCTGAATGACCTTGTCAGTCCCTTGTCCCTCCTCGGGGAAAAGCCCCCAAGAGCGGCACGCTCTTTAAAGAGCACGCGGCTTCTGCGTGCTTTTGCAGGAGGTGGAGGAATTCCAAGGTATACAACTCCCTGCCGACATTGACTTTGAAAAAAATTACCAATCCGCCTCAGAAGAGGAAAAAACCATGTGGGATTCCATGGGTGCTACAAAAATGAATGGCATTTGGCTCCTCCCAGATGGCAGAACCGTCCTGCCAAAAGCCTGGACTCCAAAATTAGTGAGGGTCCTTCACCAGCAGACTCATTGAGGAAAGGGAAGGCTAATAGAACATGTCAAGAGGTGCTGGTTCGCTCCAGGAATAGCGGCCGCAGCCACAGCAGCCTCAAAGAATTGCATCACCTGTCAAAGCTTTAACCCCAAGCGTGAGCCCAGAAAACCCCCAGGAGCTAGACCTTGGGCTTTTGTTCCCTTTGAAAGTTTACAGCCCGATTTCATAGACTTACCCCAATGTCAGGGCTTCAAACATGCCTTAATCATAGTGGACAAATTCTCTTTGTGGGTGGAGGGATTCCCCTGCCGAAAAGCCACCGCTTCAGTAGTCGCTAGGGCCCTTTTGCAGGACATTATCCCCCGGTATGGTGTACCTCGCCAGTTGGACAGTGACAGGGGAACCCACTTTACTGCTGAGGTAGTGCAACAGGTGGCCCGAGCCCTCCAGATAAAATGGGACCTCCATACTCCATACCATCTGGCTTCGTCTGGGCAAGTAGAGCGTATGAATCAAGAAGTGAAGGTACAGCTGGGGAAGCTTTGCAGAATTACTGGACTGAAATGGGTAAATGCACTCCCGCTAGTTCTCCATAACATACGGAGTGCACCCACTGCACCTTTAAAACTGTCCCCCTTTGAACTCTTATTCGGGAGACCTCCTGTCTATAACACCTTATTCCCCCTCTTGGAACTCGAGGTGGGGGAAGCGGAACTTACTATGTCATTCAGCTTCAGAAACAACTACAGCGCCTCCACCAGTACGTGGCTATTGAAGGACAGAATCTACCCATTGATGTCACAGCCCACTCCTTCCATCCGGGTGACTGGGTCCTGGTCAAGGTATACCAGAAACTGCCCCTCCAGCCTGCCTGGGAAGGCCCTTACCAAGTGCTTCTAACCTCGCCAACTGCTGTGAAGGTGGGAGAAAATAACGCCTGGCTCCACCACATGAGGTGCAAGGCGACACTGCCACCCCAGGAGGTGCAGGAGAGCCACGGAGAGGACTACACCTTTGAAACCCCGCCTCCCGCTGCGACTTCCTACATCAACGACAAGGAGGAACAGACCAGATCGGGGTCAGAATCGGGCCCAACAGACTGGACCAGATCGGGGTCAGAATCGGGCCCAACAGAAAGGACCAGATCGGGGTCAGGATCGGGCCCAACAGACCGGACCAGATACCACCAACTGGACCTCCGAGATCGTCCCGGACACCGACGCCATCAAACTACGCTTCAAACGTGTTTGACAGCTCTCCGTTTCACAGCCCTTCATTTGACAGCTCCGTTGTGAGCCGGCTCCACAAATAAAATTAGTGGCATTCCCGACCGGATAGGGATAAGACTGTTGGCAAGGATTGGAGATCAGTGTAGTTGGATAATTATCACAGGGTCTCTGATATAGGTCAGCGGAAATTGACTTGAAGGGGGTGGCCCGCCGGTGAAGGTTGGATTCTTTGGTATGGACGCTCAGGCTGTTATCGACACTGCAATTGCTGCTAATGCCACAACATTGGGTCAAGGTGAGGCATCTCAATGCTTCAGGAATCAGGTTAAAAATAGCCTAAAAGTCAATGTCAGCTTGACACATGCACAACGGAGCGCACTATCAGATATGTGTGGTTTTCCTTTATTGTTTATGGGTAGCACAGTTGTAACAAATGACCATCCAGTGTTAGTTGCTGCTCGTGATTTGTGCCGGGACATCTATGAGGCTAACTTTCAAGTAAGTACAATGACAGAGCGTGCGTTGGTGGTTGGCGCCGCAGCTCGTGAGATTAGGAAATACAGTTGCAATCCACACATTCACTACTATGTTTATGTTTTTTTTTATAATAATTTTTATTAAGGTTTTCCAAATTAAAACAAATCAAAACAAATTAAATCCAATCTATAAACTTTTTGCCAATAACTAGGACTTCCCCTCCCTACCCCCTCTTGTGTTCCAAATCTTCCAAATAAGCAATTAAATTCAACAAGTTCTTATCCCCAAATTACACTCATCATCAATAACCCAATTTATCCAAATTCCCATCCCCTAAGATCGATCTATACCCTTCCACGAGTTTCCCCCTTTCAAACATAGTACAGATGGAAATAAGATAAATATGAATAGTAATTTTACAACCTTTGGATTCCAATTTTCCCTCCCCTCTTTCCCCTTTGCGTTTCACCTATCCCTCCACTTCTAATATCTTCCTGGAGTTCCCACATTACACTATGTCCCTCAAGTTCTTTGCCAGTCTTTAATTACGGATGTCCAATCGTAGAAGGAGTCTATCAAATAAGGGCCCATTTCTTCTATCCAGGTTTTTATATCCAGGAGTAAAAACTCCAATTTTGTATCCATAAGCTTGTCAAACCTGAATATCCCAAATGTTCCCCCAGTTCTGTCCAGTTCTTGTTATTTCCTTGTTCTTGTCAATCATTCTCCTCCTTTTTATTTCTCTGTTCTCCCACAGAAATGTTCTTTTTCCAAAAGTTTCTAGTGTCTCTGCAGAGGCTTGTTATTCATGGAGCAAAGCATTGCATCATGTTCCTTTCATTTTCCAACAAATAGTTCCATTGTTTCCTGTAGTGTGTAGACCTCTGTAGACAAAATAATGTTCCATTCCTGCAGTTTCCCAGGAGATTAAAAGTTCCATTCAACTGTTCAAGTTTCCTGTGAAAAACACATGCAATATCCCTCGGCTCCTCTAGGTGGATTGCAGTAGCAAAGTTCCCTTCCAGAATCACATCCACCAGACCAAATAGCTTGTTGACCGATATTTAAAACAGTTTATATTCAATTTATAACAAATATAACCGGCAAAGTCCTCATAACAAAATCTCTATTTTAATCTTCCTTTTTGACAGCTCTTTGACAGCTGTCAAAACCTCCATCGCTTTTCTCCAGGCAGTTTCACGAATCGCTCCAGGGATTCCGGGGGGGGGGGGTTGCTTTTTTAAAACAATTCCACTTTTCTCCTCCAGCTCAATCTTATAATTTTCCCTCGCGAAGTTGCTGATTCGGCAAGATAAGGTTACACTCGATCTTAGTTGTCCAGTCCTTTGTTTTGGCTCTTCTACAATTTAGGGGTGGGCTGACTTCCTTTTTTCCGCCTCCCCCGTTCGCTCCGAATTTTAAAAAATTATCCCCCTTTTTTTTAGTCCATATTCCAATTACTCACGGGTTCTTCTTTAAAGCCGAATTTTCAATAGAAGAAGTCAGCGCTCTCCGCCGGATGGCATGCGGCTGCGCTCGGCAGGGATAGCAGAGAACTCAAAGCACCACGCTTCTCCCCGGCACCCGATCCGTAGCCTTTAAAAAGGCTCCTTCACGAGTCGGGAGAGCGCTAACGGTGCCAGCCGAGTCTCCATGTCCACGGCCTCCTCTGGCCGTGGTTTTTAAGGGTCCCCGCATCGCCGGTGCGGTAGGACCCAGCCCCTGCCAAGCCGGCTCCCTCCGGAGCTCGGAGGGAGTCCGCCATTCGGCGATGGCGCCGACCCGGAAGTCCACACATTCACTACTATGTTTATGGAGGAGAAAGTAAAGATTATGATAGGGTGGTGCGCCCAGCATTAAATGACATTTGTAATGCTTTGAGACGGAAGGCCTCGAAGAAAAATCGGAGGATATTTTTGCCCTCTGATGTTGATATTGATGTCTCTAGAGAATGACCATGTGTGAAAAGGTATTTTGAGATGAAGCAGGTGCTGGAGGATTATATGGTGCTGCATAAGTTACCTAGTACGATTCACATGGAACCGATTGAGTGTAATGTTTTACTTTTTGAAGATTCAGTTTATAACTTTTCAGCACACGATTTGTTGGATATCTTTTTAAAAACTGGTGCTGCTGTTGCTTATGGTTATGCTTTGTTGCCAATGGAGTTGTTGTATGCAGAACTACCAGAGAACAATTTGTATACATTTCAGGAAATGTCTGGTGACGGCATTTTAACTTTTAAATTTGGATATTGCAATGGTTATCGCCACAAATTGGCATCTTGGCGAACATTGTTAGCAAGCCCAGTCATTAATGGGAAAGACTTTAGTTTGGTGGTTGAGATAGTTTGTAGGATTGGGTCATTGGCAGTATTTAAAATTTTGAAAACAACAACACCTGAGCAAATTGTGAGGCAAGTCTCTCTGAAGCCTAGAGAGAGGTATGTGAGGATTCTGGACATTATGCGTAGCATCAATAAGCGGACAGGGAAAACAAACACCCCACTTAAGTATTTCTCCGCGCGTGAAAATGAGTTTTGGGAAACTTTCAACTATATGATCACCCTGGATGTCAAATCTGTTAGAATGGAGAACTGTGTCGCATATGTGCGACGGCGTATGGGAGGGATGTCGTTGGTGAACAAGGAATTGCTCGCCCCGTGGGATTTGCCATCTAGTAGGGTGCATGACTTTTGTCTGGCTGTGACATTGCTGGTGAAGGTTTGTCGAGAAGTTGATGACACTATGTTTGAGAATATATCACCTAGGTCTATAACTGAATTTTTTTTGCACTGGGCAAAGGTTGTCGGTAGAGTGCTTGGGAAGCAAGCAGTTAAATGTGAGCATAGGGACAGTGATGTGGTGTTTAAGTTGTCAGATGATCAAGTTAAGGAGTTGCATACAAAATTAATTGACAATGATAATGATCCAGTTGGACTTAAGACTGTGAAGGAGAGAGCTGCAGCTGCTATTCCTAAAGTCGGGTTTAGTGCTATGGCAAGAGTGTATTATATTGAGGCTGGACCTGGATGTGGCAAGAGTTATGCTATCCATCAATTGGCAAGTACCAATGATTTGGTTGTCACCCCTTTTACAAAATTGAAACCGGATTGTGAGGGGCTAACTGGGCGTGACGGCGATAAGTATGATTTGTTGTTTAAGACAACACACCGTGCGCTGTCAGAGGTGGGGCACAGGCGTATATTTGTTGACGAGTTTACTAGTTTACCATATGAGATTTTGGCATGTATAGTGTATAATAATTCTGCAGAAGAGGTGTTTTTGGTTGGAGATATTAAACAATGTAAGGTTCAAGAACCTGATGAGGGATTGTATATAGGAAATCATCTTGATATTTCAAATTTAAGTTGTCATAGGTTATTGGTGAATTTTAGGAATCCTAAGGATGTTGTTGCATTGATGAATAGAACTTTTGGTTATAACATGATTGCAAATTCGGATATTGAACAAAGCATTGAGATTGTAAAAATTGAAGATTTACCAAATTTGCCCGCTGCAAGACGGATGGCATTTAGTAAGGCTAGTGCAACTTTGTTGTGCGGAGAAGAGAATGCTACTGTACGTGCTAATCAGGGAGACACATGTGATGTAAGTGTTGTATATTTAAATGGGACAGATGGTAAGTTGACTAGCGTAGAAGAGTTACAAATAGTTGCAATGACAAGGCATAAGGAGAAAATTTATTTGGTGACAGACGGTTCTGAATCTGCTGTGACATTGCTTGGTAAGTTGGATATAAATGAAGATTTTTACACTCATTTGCAAACTTGGTTGGCTTGCCCTGAATAAACGCTAAAGCCTGTTGTTTTGGAGGATAAGTCAGTAGAATTGGTTTTGAGAGACCCACATGCACCGTTGGATAGTTACCAACTTGTGGAAACTTTTCTTCCGATGGGGCTTGTTGGAGGTGAGTGTAGCAGTGCAAATTTGGAGGCAAGTCAGATTTTTGTAGGACAGTTTGCAAGTGGCAAGACACATGCAGATAATTTGGTTTTGCCAATAAACAAGCGTGGTCATCCGCAAAGACTTGAGATTTCTTTTTATGCTTTTGGCACTGGGGCAGGAAACCATTATGAGCCAAAGTTTTCTATGCAGGTGCTGGGTGTTTTAAATAAGCGCTATTTAAATAAGGTGCCGTATTTTAAGTTTGGAGACAGGTAGCAAAAGTTGGTGAAAAGGATGGTGGATTTGTGGTTTAAGGAATGTGTCAATGATAATTTTACAGCAAATCTGTTTGATGATGCAGAGATTCAAGTTGTCTTTAATGATTTCATGAAACATGTTACAGAGAAGAATTATATGCAGAGTTTTGAAGGTGCAGGGGGTTATGATAACCCGACGGCTAGATGGGTGAGATTTCAATTGAAAGGAATTTTCAAACCGAAACAGGACTTTGATGTTACAAAGATGGGACAAGGAATATCTGCTTGGAGTACTGACGCTTGCGCAATGTTTTGTGCAGTGTTCCGACTTTTGACCACTATTGTGGCCAAGAGTGAGGATGGCGCAGTGCTTACGGATTCATACTTGACAGATGCTCAATTTATGGATAAGGTTGAGACACAGTTCAAGTTTCTCCCTTCTGTTGCTATAAATGGAATTACGGATGCCGAGACTTTTGATGCCAATCAGAACGAGTTCACTCAAGCAATTGAACGTGAGTATTGGCGTCGTTTTGGGGTTTGTTAAACTTTCTTAGACCATTATTACAGTTTTAGACGTGACTATAAGATTGTATCACCATTTGGGGTCGGCAGAGCAGGGTGGCAGAAGACTAGTGGGGAGCCAGGCACCCTAGTCAACAATGGTGTCGTATCAAAAATTGTGAGTAACTACATCCTACGAGGAGATGGTCCATGTGCAATCATATACAAAGGGGATGATTTTTGTAAGCGACAGCGCAACCTTAAGGTGGATAAAAGCAAGTTAGAGGAGGTTCAAAGTGCATGCAATTTGAATCTGAAGGTTCACATTGGTGCTGGGGCAGAGTTTTGTGGAATTGCTATGGTCCACGGGAAGTGTGTGCCCTGTATACCTAGAAGATTGAACAAGATTGCAGGACACAGATTTCGTGACTATAAACATTGGTGTGAGTATCAGAGTGCTCTCAGAGATTGGTTGAGCGCTCTTAAGAGTCGCAACACTGCATATGTTATTGCTGCAAACGCTGACTTGGCTGGAGTTGCTTATCATGAGATGGCGTGTGCACTGGATGTTATTGAAAGTTTTGCACACATTGATGAAGAGCAGTGGCGTGCTAAGGTGAGATGTTACACAGAGAAAATTGGAATTTCACAGAAGCTGAGCAATGGGAAGACAGTTTTGTTTGAATAGGCAGTTTCAGTCTATGAGTGGATTATCTGAACAACTCACGTACAGAAGAGGAAGGTATGTGAGGTGATTTGGAGTTTGCTACACTCTGGCGGAGGTAGTATTAGCTGAGACATTCTTTGGGAAGTTGTTGTTGGATTTGGAATACCTGGCGTACAGAAACATCGCATCGCGTGGCCATTCACGTGTCTTGCAAGGAGTACCAATGGCAAATCACTATGAACCATTTGCTGGTAGAGTTATGATTTTACAGGAAGCAAATTGGTACAATGTTACAGACATTATGCATGCTTTGAAACAAATTAGATGTATCAACTGGACAGTTAAAGAAGCACGGCAACAGGCATTGTCTGTGATTAATTCTTTGGATGGTGGTTGCCCATATGCAAGAGATTTGAGGTTTCCAGAGGATGCATACTATGTATGCGAGGCAGTAGGAGATTGGGCTAGGAAGTTGCAACAACTAAGAGGTTCTTTGTCGTTTGCAGATCACACAAAAGATGGAAAAACACGCGACATGCCGCCGTCTGTTTTTACAGACGCGAATGACGCTCAGAACAGCTTTCAAAATGCAACAACTGCGATGATGGATGTCAAATAGTGCGGATGCACGATGTGTACGATCGTCGGGTTTTTGAGGCAGTTATGCCTGTTAGATGGGTGTGATGGTAGGCGGTGTGATTTGTTTTGTGTGTTAGAAAAGGTATAAGTTGGTTTGAGTTAGTATATTAAGTGAGTAGGTTTGTTAGTTTTCAAACGTCCAAATGTGAGTTGTGTTGGACAAGGTTTAAATGTTTTGAATAAAGTTAGTTTGGTTTTATAAGTTTCCAAAAAAACACACACACAAAAAACTGACAGCTCCATTTGACAGCTCAACTCATCGCTTCGCCGCTTCCTTTCAGCCCTTCATTTGACAGCTCTTCGTTTGACAGCTCACCGCTTCTTCCCTTCCTTTCGGTGCTCAACTCACAGCCCATTGCTCCTCTACTCCGATGCTGAACATGAACTTACTCCCCACTTTTCTTATCCTCTCCACCCTGACTGGGATCCCCGCTTTTTCGTCAGACCATTGTACTGGATTACAAACAGACTTCCATTTCTTAGACTTTCACAGTATCAAAACCGGGAGAAAGTCAAACCCTGACCGAATGGGGGACTTTGACTTCTGTCTCCCTGAGTCACGAACTTTGCTGCGCCATTTGTTGGTACCCCGGGCTTACTGATGACCAGTACTGGGAACTCTTTATTCGAGACCAAAATCTTCAACGTATAAGGTCAGCAGTCCTCACCCTTGACCTTGACTACCGCCTGAAATGTAACAATGGGACTTATCTTCTTTATGGCAACGGGGAAGTCTCAAAGGGTCCAAACTGGACCGAGATCGAAGTTGGAGGGGCTACACATGTGTACACAGACTCTAACCACCCTTCCGAGAACTTGATCTTTGGGTTCCAATGCCTTCTTATGACCCCTGAGCCTCGAAAACCCCAACTCCAAGGACTCTGTCTAAGGCAGTTCTGTTGCCTGTGGAACCTTGGACTCACTCACGATTGGAAGGGAGCTGAGTACCTAGAAGGTTGGCACCATCCTATACACCCCTCTCATTCCCCTGTAAGGGACAATGCTGGACCTCTGAGGTGTGGCGGGATTGCTAAGGACAGGCGGCTCCTCAACACCACTGACCCACTGCACCCAGTTGGCACTGCACCCTGGCAGCTTGGCACAGGCCTTTCCTTCCCGGGGGAAGATCCCCTTTCGTCCTGGGAACAGAACTCTTATATCAAACTTCTAAACCAGGTGGCTAAAAAAGCCCCTTATCCAAACTGCTGGATCTGTGCCCATGCACTCAGCCACCTCCAACAGAGTCTCCCCTTAGTTCCAGTACTGGTGACGTTGGAACAATTTCGTTCCGGGGATGTTACCTCATGGAACTTGGCTGCGCTAAACCTGACGCACCAGTACCTATACCTCACAGGTCCAACAAAGGGACCCCTCTGTCGCCGCTTCACTGGAGAAGGAACCTCCATCGGGTCCAGTACCTGTAGCATCAACCTTGAGATCTTAGCCACCGGCCAAGTGACTGTCACCAATTCTGCAGGTTCCCAGACTTTTCCGAACCTTACTTTCGCTTGGGCCAACGCCGTCGGTCACCCACCCACCTGGAAGCCTCAACACTCAGACTTTATTCTGTTACAGACCTTTGCCTCAGGCAGGATGGAATCCTACCTCAGCAGTTTGTTCTGGGTGTGTGGACACCGCACATACACCTGGATAAGCCCACACATGTCGGGATCCTGCTTTGTCGGATACATTGTCCCAGGAATCAGGGTGATCCCACATCTGCCCCCGGGAGACAGAGGAACAAAAGGGAGCAGAAGGACCTGTCAGACCTCTCTGACGTCACTGCAAATGGGGAAATGGTGGGTCGAGTATTGTTCCCTGCTTACGGAGCTGGATCTAATCATGTTGACATTCTCAGGCTCACCGACATTCTCCTCAAGTTCATGCAGGAGGCTACCCAGATAACGGACTCCCTGATGTCTGAACTCTCTGAGGTAAGACAACTTAGTTTACAAACGAGAATTGCTACGGACTTTTTACTGTCCAGCCAAGGGGGGACATGTGCTTTGATAGGTGCTGAATGCTGTACATACGTGACTGACCAATCTTTGAACATCACTGGACATTTAAATAATATCCATGAGCTGGCAGGGAGACTCAGTGACATACAGCACGAAGGACTAACCGACGTTGACTTGTGGGGCTGGCTGCCCAAGCTAGGGTGGCTCCGACAATTACTCAAAGCGATTTTTTTTACTGTCATTATCATTGTTCTCTGCATTTCTATCTTCTGCTGCGCCGTACATTGTCTTAGCCCATGTTGCTCCCTCCTCCACTGCCCTGCTCAACCCACCTCCTTTTCTCTTAGAGCTTATTCCTGCTCGCAGGGCACCCCCACTTTTCCGGAATATGTACAAATGAGGCACCTGGGGGAAGGGGAAGATGAGATCACCGAGATTTAGGGTGTGGAGAAAGGATTTGCAAGTTCTTGCAGAACTTTGATGCAAATCTATCTCCGAATGGTGGACTGATACTGAAGGGGGGGCATGTCTTCTGCACCCCTTCCCGCCAGTCACCAGAGGGTCCGAGCCAATGACCTCAAGGGGCATATGACCCCATGGGAAACCCCAACCCCCTCTGTTGGGATTCGCAGGATACTGAGCAAGTCTGCAGGCTTCAACAGGATGATGCAATACTCTGCTGGGTCAGAGTGACTCAGCAGGAGTGTGATTAGTGTGATTGGCTATCACCTGTTTTAAAAAGGAAAGCCTGTTCAACAGTAGTTGTGGTTGTGGTGGTTGTGCTGTGGTGTGGTGATGCTGTGGTGGAGAGTATTAGTTTGCCTTAAGGAGCAGGTACTCTGTATGGACTGTTTTTGTAAATATTTGTATATAGCTCACATTAAAAAGACTGCACTGAAAAGAAACCTGGGATTCTGAGCGTTTCGCTAAAAAGCGCCGCGAGGAATTCACGACACCCTCACTGTTGCACAAGCACCACACGTTACCCCAAGCCCCATGAAAAAGTGCCTTTCCCCCCCCCCCCACGCCCGTTTGGTACAATGAATAGACCGGGCGACATAAATCAAAGCGCCTTATTCCTCCCTCCCTCCCTCCCGATTATTTTATTTGGTAGACGGTACATTGTAGTATTATGTATCTTATGAATGAACTGGCCTATTTCTGTACTGGAGCATCCTGCCCAATCAAAATAATGCATTCACCTTGCAGAGCTAGCTCCGCTTGAGCTGTTGCACGCCTCATTTAACTTTTGACAAGCCACTGACACCTCCCTGCTGTGAGAGCAATGGAACCGAAACCTCATAAACCTTTTAACCCTCTCAAAATTGTTACAATGTATCTAGCTATTTCCAAATCGGGCTGTCACTGTCAAAAAGGACTAAAATCTGCCCTCAGAGAAAATATGATGTATCGTTGGTACATCACCCCTGTGAAATTGCAAAAAATGTATAAGACTGGCGACAAAAGGTGTTGGAAGTGTAAATCTAAAGAGGGAAGCTTCTACCACATGTGGTGGAAATGTGAAGAAGTTAAAAAATTTTGGGATTCCATTTACAACGAACTAAAGAAAATACTTAAATACACCTTTGTCAAAAAGCCTGAAGCCTTCCTTCTGGGAATGATCGGAGAGGAGATTAAGAAAGATTATATAATGTTTCAATATGCAACTGTAGCTGCCAGGATTCTGTTAGCACAAAATTGGAAAACCCCAAATACCCCGACCGTTAAAGATTGGCAAATTAAATTATTTGAGTATATGGATCTGGCAAAAATGACGCAGAACATTAGACAGCAAAAGGTACAAGGTTTATCGACAATTGGTCTAAATTCATAACATATATTGAAACAAATTCTAGAGATATAAAAATCACAGTAGGTTTAATATAACCCTTGCGATGTGTTTACTTTAAAAAATGAAAAACTGCAGAATGGATTTAATATTCACATAACCCAAAACCGAGATGGAGGGAAGTCAAACGTTATTTATTGTTAATTAATGTTTGTTTTTTGGTTGGTTTAGGTGTTTTGTTTTGGTTGATGTTTTCTTTTTCTTTCTTTTTTTTTTGGTATGTGTTGGCTATTTTTCTTTTTCTTTCTTTGCTATTGTTTGGTTATAGAAAATGAATAAAAAGTTTTTTTAAAAAAGGACTAAAATCTATAAAAAATCATAGAAAATCAACCGTAGCACCGATTCTCTTGCTTTCGGTGCCAATTTGCTCAATTTCTCTAGGACCTCAAGACTCCTCTGGTGTCCTCCATAATTCCCCAAGCTAAATGTCATGTAGACTCAGGAAGACCCTAATCCTGCCAAATCACCCTGCCAAGCCCTTCCTCCGGGCAGTGCCAGGTGACAGACTATGCAAACCTGGACTCTATTGTTCTCTCATCACCGGTACATACTTATCTGTGCATATCCCCAGCTCTGCATATCCCCCCTCCCTCCTCCATATGTTAATCCCATGCAACCCACCCCTTTCTTGATGTAATCATGATGTAACTGTGATGTGTTGATGATGCTTCTGCGCTGTATCATGGGAAATGGAGGGAAGTTTTAAAAGTTCATGTCACCCCTTCCTCGGGGTTCAATCTTGCCTTGAACCTGTTGCGCAATAAACTTGGATCCTCGCCTCCTTGCTCCCGTCTCCGGCTGCGCTCCTTTCTTCCGAAGGGACCCGCAGACCCTGTCCGACGAGCTAGGTTGTAGAGCAGCCTCGCCCCTAGATTTTACCGTAACACCTGGCAATTACGAAACCAACCTCAAGTTTGTCCTTGAGGATAAGACAGATGGTATTACTCTGGCCGTTAAAGAAATTGGAGTTCTTGTTGAAAATACACTGAAAAGGATATACCAAGAGCTCTGGCCACAAGTTTCAATATAAGGAATAATTCCTACTCGAGACTTCCAACAGATTTATAGTCCTCAAAAAACCGAGGTATGGAACCAAATATCATGATATGTGTTTATACACTTTAGAATGTATATACTTTATTTATGATCTATAGTATTGAAGAACCTTGATCTATTTTGACATATTATTTGATATTACCAGCTGAGGAAGGCGTTTACTCCGAAACAGGGCCCTGTCCTGGTCACCACTACTGAGTCGTACATCTGATTCACACTCCGGATACTTCTTTTTGGCCCTATTTCATTCTTTATTCTTTATTCTGATTTTATATAATATGGACTCTTTTTGACTGCCATTGAGACTTGTATAAAATAGAATGGCTCCAACAAATTAGCTACAAGGAATACAAATCTAATTGTAATTGAAAGAAAAGACAAATTTTGGATAAATTGTTATAACTAAGTCTTCAAAAGAGTGATTTAAATTCTAAAATCTGAGATTTAATATTGGAAAAATATATTATATGAATTGAAACAAGTTAATAATTTGCTAGTAAAATTTATGAGTTTAGGATGCAGGAACAAGAGATGTGAGGAAGTCCAAAGATGAGAATGAAATGTGGATATTGGAAAATACTATGTTATTGTGTATGTTTTTTATTGTGTAAACAAAAACTTAATAAATATTATTATAAAAAAAGAGACTTGTATAAAACAATTGTTGTGTACTGGTATTTTATGTACCTTTATACTATATCACTGCATATTTGAAACTACCTTATTTCTGCACTTAAACGTTGTATCTAAATTTACTATTACCTTAAAACTGTCGTACTTACACGTTGTGTTTAAATTTACTATTAGTTTAAAACTGTTATTCTTAGCAGAATATACACGTTTTTCTTTTCAACTCTCAAGTAGGAATTATTCCTTATATTGAAACTTGTGGCCAGAGCTCTTGGTATTACTTTGGCTGTGGCAAAATTTCTCTGAGAGGCAGTAAGAATTAAGCAGTCGCTGTGTATTATCCAGAACCTGTTTACTTCTAATGTATTTCACTTTTGAAACTGTTCTGAGGGTCTCTGAAACGTAATAAAGAATGTTTATTTATTTTTTAGTATTTTGTTGCGAGCTGCCCAGAGTGGCTGGGGCAACCCAGCCAGATGGGCAGCATAAAAATAAAGTAATAGTAATTTTTAGAGCATATATGGTTTTATTCTCTCATTTTATAACTGTTGCATTTTTAAATGTAATAAATAAATTTAAAAAACAAGTATGTGCCATTTGTATGTATATGCAAATTTATCCACTTTAGGAACATAAGAAATCAAAGTGGCGTTATTCTGCTTGTGGAATGCTCTCCCAAGGAGCCCCTCCCTGGACCAATTTTATCTACTTCCCTCCCACATTTGTAATAAAAATTCAAGTATAATGGCAGATGCCAAATAAAACAAAGCAAAAATAAACATACCCAGAACGATATCTAGGATAAATTTTCATTCCAATATTTTATTTTTATTTGTCAAAGCAAAATACTTTCGGCCCTTAATTTGAAGAGGGGGCGTTGTAACCTTTTTATTATCTGCTCTGCATTGTGGGGTGGAATCTACAAGCCCTGCCTTTTAACTGTATACTGGTATTTTTAGATTTTTTATTGGATGTTCTTAACTGGTTTTAATCTCAGCTGCACTGGGTCCCACTCAGAAAAAGCAACTCAGTAAGAAATCCAAAATCTGTTACAGAAATGTAGTCTGCCACAATAATTTTAGGCTCAGTTAGGACAGAAAGGTAAGGGACAGGTTAGATAAAGAACAAGCTAGAGAAGACTTGAAAGTTTTGACAACATTCAAAAATTCTCAATTTTATAATTCTTTTTCCACACAAAAAAGGGGGCAGGCAAAATCTGCAGGCCTTCCCCCCCCCCCCCCGAGATATTAAATATTCTGCCATTTGGGGGCAGTAGATAACAGGTACACAAATTTGTTGGGAAACTGCTATGGAATGGAGAATGTAAACCACTATGAATTGCAATGTTCTTCAAAGAATAGCAATGCACACAAAAAAATCCCAAGCCATATTTCATCTAGCTCAACAACCTACTTATCAAGTAGCATCTCTTATAAGGGCTTTTACCCACATGCAAGTACATAATACTTCATGACATGCTTTAGCTGCAAGGAAACTGCAAGCATATAGCTTGTGTTGTCAGTTAACACCTCAGGTCCTAGAGTGTGCCCATTTCAATTTTAGGTTAATCGGGGTTTTACTCTACTGCGCACACCAAACGCTTTATATAATTACATTGTACTTTAATTCCCCCATTCTTTATGTTTTCAAAATTTCAGAGTGCAATTTGATGTTGTCAATGCTAGTAGAGTGAATTTGCTGATCATGACATTCTGTTTATGCATGGGCCATGGTTCTTGACAGGAGTCAAAACAGAACAAAAATTCTCTTCTACAAGTAATTAACTTGATTACTTTTCTTTTTTAAATTGTTGTTACTGATTTTCTTCTCAAAAGAAATATCCAGTATCATTGATAAACATACCCTGCCCTGTTGACTTGCCTCAACTACCATTTCTGGTTTATTACAATATTATTGTAGCAGGAACCCCCCCACCCCAATCATTCTGTTTGTATAAACTACACACTCACACACTACATACGCCACATTTCTGTTATAAATTCATAGAAAATCAACCATACATCGGATTTGCACTGTTCCATTTTTATTTTACTCCATATGACAAGAACTAACAAAGGGGGGTGGCTTAGTCCTGGTCAGCCATAATCCCTTCACTGTCTCAGCACATAACACAGGAGCCCTGCCCATGCCACCCCTGATGATCCCAGACAGAAGACAATCAAGATCACAAAGAACTTGCATATGGGAGTGGATTCAGCATGGACTGAAACAAAGGACACTGATCAGATCTTCCCTCAGGGGGCAGGAAACTGCCAACTCCCCTTTGTCCTCTGGAAAGTACTCAGGGGAAGGGGGGAAGGGAGGAACCAGCCAGGTGACAAGACACTCAGGTTACCACCAACTCCTCCCTCAACCCCTCCTTTCTGTAATGTATGCATGATGTTTCTGGGGGTGGGCTAGACCTAGAGGAGGGGAATTTCAAAAGTTTTTATAAGACCTTGCACACTATTCTTCTGGGTCTTTCCTCTCTCCTGCAAGTGAGGGGAATACCCTGTTGCAACAGTTCAATAAAGACCAAGCCTACAGGCTGCTGTTTTGCTCCAAGTTATCCTGGTTGGTGTCTTTGTTTTGTCCAAGGGAGCCCTCGGATTTTTCCTGTAACATTATGTTGTCACATTGTGATACTTCTTGTTCTCTTAACTTGATTTCCTTTATTCAGATGTCCCATCAGCAAACGATAACATTTCTGGTCTCAGTGATAATACACATACAATTGTGATCTAACTCTGACCATTTCACAAAAATAGTGTTAGAAATATAACCCTTGCAACAAAGCCTTCTTGGGTGTATTTTTGTTTTTTTAAAAGTCAGTTGATACTTTTAACCAATTTTACCAAGGGTGGTAGGCCTTTAAAAAGGTGAAACTCTCTTGATAAGAGAAAAGCAGACAGGCACAATTTTCCTGTCCTCCACCTGCTTCCTGAGGTGAAAACAAAGACCTAATACAACTAAGAAGGAAAAAACCTGGTCTGAAAAATGCAATTTGTATTTTGTATTTCTATTAAAAACCAAATTTAGCCAGAAACACCTGTGAAATACTAAGTTTTTAAAACGGTAAATCTGCCATATAAACACTTCTTGCTGTTCTGCCTTTCCTTCTTGGTGTTAAAACTTCTTTTGGTTAACTTTTCTTAAGTTTTATCAAAATTATGTATAGGAATTCCTAGGAGACCTGATCACACCCAGGTCCTGGAACAGCTGAATGCAGATTAACAGCAGCTGAGAAGAGACTTTCATTTTGTTTTCTTAGCTAGGTATTTAAATTATTTTCCATTGTTTTCACCAATAATGTCATTTATAATCATTTTGCATGCTGCTTTTCTTAAAAAGGAGGGGGGAAGAAACCCTCAGTAAGAACTTGACTTGGAGGGGGAACCCCAAAAGCTTCCTCTTTTTTAGATTTAACACGAAACAGCAAGCAAAACCCTCCAACCCACAAAAAAGATCCTCCTTCAACTGCAAATCTTCCCCAAAGACAAGTGCAACTCCGCAGCTGCGGTTAAAAGAGAAACGGATTGTACCAACTGGGGAAGGGGGGGTGAAGAGCTCTTCTCAAAAACCATTTGGGAACATTGCTGCTCCCCAAGCCCCTGCTCTGTCCGCAAATATCACTCCCCCCACAAATATGGTGTTTTAAATATGAGTCGAGTCTGCAGCATCTTTATTTTCCTAAACTGGATTTTCAGCTATAAATGCCTCCCCCCCCCCAAGTGATTTCTGTTTAGAACAAACCCTTCAGGGGAATTTTATGCAAATAGAGCACTTTATACGGGGTTTCCCCCAGAACTCCCAAAGGGCTACGTGGAGCCCTTAACCCTTTCTTCTCCTGACACTTTGCAAAATACAGACACACTTGTGTACTGAGCAATTAACAATCTGATCATGCAATTAGGCACCCATTAGTTTAATGGGATGTGGGTGGCGCTGTGGGTTAAACCACAGAGCCTAGGACTTGCCGATCAGAAGGTTGGCGCTTTGAATCCCCACGACGGGGTGAGCTTCTGTTGCTCGGTCCCTGCTCCTGCCAACCTAGCAGTTCAAAAGCACGTCAAAGTGCAAGTAGATAAATAGGTAAGGTAAACGGCGTTTCCGTGCGCTGCTCTGGTTTGCCAGAAGCGGCTTAGTCATGCTGGCCACATGACCTGGAAGCTGTACGCCGGCTCCCTCGGCCAATAAAGCGAGATGAGGTCCGCAACCCCAGAGTCGTCCGCGCCTGGACCTAACGGTCAGGGGTCCCTTTACCTTTACTAGTTTAAACTAGCGCTCTTCATCACAACTATATATGCAAGGATTTGGGCTCCACTGTGCAACAGTGTGCACGGTTACTCAGGAGTAAGCTTGACTCAACCTAGTGGAATCTTCCTCTTGAGTTAACACATGTAGGATAAAGTTATGATTCTGTGCTAAATCACCATGGATTTAATTGGACTCTAATCTGAGTAAGCGTGGATAGGACCTAGATGCCTAGCTACTACTGCTAGGTGTACTTACTTGGAAGTCTGAGTATAATAAGATCAAAACAAATAGAATCATAGAATCAAGTTGGAAGGGAACCTTAGGATCACCTAGTCCAACTCCATGCAATGTATGAATATACAGCTGTCCCGTACGGGGATCGAACCTGCAACCTTGCCATTCTCAGCTCCTGATGTAGCAGGAGACCCCCCCCCTTCATTACATCGTAATGCACAAGCACCACACAAACACCTCCCACCTTCCCGAGCCTGGAGATGCCCCTTCTAGAGGGGCATCCCCTAAAACAGTGTTTTTCAACCACTGTTCCGCGGCACACTAGTGTGCCGCAAGAGGTTGCCTGGTGTGCCGTGGGAAAAAATGAAAAATTTGAAAGATTAAAAAAAAAAGTCAAATTTTCGCCCACTAGGCGGGCGCCGGACTGTGTCCACCCTATTTTCCATCTGTCCTGGGTGGGGATCAGATCGGATGGGATCGGATGAGAGCGGACAGGCGGTCCGCTCTCATCCGATTCCCCATAGAGAGCAGCGGGGCTCTGACATCTCCCTCTCCGCACACAGTGCAGAGACGGAGCTGTCATCCGCCGGCTCAGTGGGGATCAGCGGATCGATCCCCGCTGAGCAGAGAATGGTCCGCAACGTTTTTGTTTGCCATTAAAGAAAAAAATATTAAACATTTTCTAATGGTGGTGTTCCTCGTGATTTTTTCATGAAACAAGTGTGCCTTTGCCGAAAAAAGGTTGAAAAACACTGCCCTAAAAAGCCTTCCGTAGATAAGGAAACGCTAGCTTGGCAGCTCCTCACAGAACCCCTTTATTTTCATGTATTTTCCCGTAATGCTCCACCTCGCCCTATCTTTATTATGGGTAGACCAGCCGCCTGAACTCCGGGTCAATCGACTGCCGCCTCAGCCAATCAGCGTTACTGAACAGCGCCCCTTGCGGCGGCCACGCAGGTACTGCTGCTCGCTTTTCTGTCTTTGACAGCTCTCAATACAAAGTTTCCGAGTTCAATTGACCGTGACTGATTTAATCAAAATGTTGCAAGCCGCTTCTGGAAGGCGAAAGTGTCTGATCAAATTTGCAGATGACACCAAACTGGGAGGGGTGGCTAACACCCCAGAGGACAGGATCACACTTCAAAACGACCTTGACAGATTAGAGAACTGGGCCAAAACAAACAAGATGAATTTTAACAGGGAGAAATGTAAAGTATTGCACTTGGGCAAAAAAAATGAGAGGCACAAATACAAGATGGGGGACACCTGGCTTGAGAGCAGTACATGTGAAAAGGATCTAGGAGTCTTGGTTGACCACAAACTTGACATGAGCCAACAGTGTGACGCGGCAGCTAAAAGAGCCAATGCAATTCTGGGCTGCATCAATAGGAGTATAGCATCTAGATCAAGGGAAGTAATAGTGCCACTGTATTCTGCTCTGGTCAGACCTCACCTGGAGTACTGTGTCCAGTTCTGGGCACCACAGTTCAAGAAGGACACTGACAAACTGGAACGTGTCCAGAGGAGGGCAACCAAAATGGTCAAAGGCCTGGAAATGATGCCTTATGAGGAACGGCTAAGGGAGCTGGGCATGTTTAGCCTGGAGAAGAGGAGGTTAAGGGGTGATATGATAGGCCATGTTCAAATATATAAAAGGATGTCACATAGAGGAGGGAGAAAGGTTGTCTTCTGCTGCTCCAGAGAAGTGGACACGGAGCAATGGATCCAAACTACAAGAAAGAAGATTCCACCTAAACATTAGGAAGAACTTCCTGACAGTAAGAGCTGTTCGACAGTGGAATTTGCTGCCAAGGAGTGTGGTGGAGTCTCCTTCTTTGGAGGTCTTTAAGCAGAGGCTTGACAACCATATGTCAGGAGTGCTCTGATGGTGTTTCCTGCTTGGCAGGGGGTTGGACTCGATGGCCCTTGTGGTCTCTTCCAACTCTATGATTCTATGATTCTAAGTGGTTTGAACTTCAAGGACAGTATTCTTCATAAATTCACCATAAATCAGCCGTACATCGAATTTTCACCGGACCACTTTTATTTTGCTTCAGATTACAAGGACTATCAAAGGGGGGTGGCCTGATATTAGTCAGCCATAATCCCTTGACCGAGCAGGCACGCACTCTGCGGCCCTTCCCAGTTGACATGGCAACCTTGATAGTCATCTTGATGGGCTCAGCCAGAGGACTATCAAGGACTCCACGAACTGCATACGTTAGTGTATTCCACACAGACTCTGACAAAAGGACCGTGACTGGATTCCCCTCAGGGGGCAGGAAACTGCGCCTTTTCCCTTTTGTTTCCTGAAAATGACTCATGTGGGGGAAGAGTAGGGGCTCCGGCCAGGTGTCAGAGTACTCAGATTACCTGTGCAGCCCCTCCTCAACTCCTCCTAATTTAAATATAATCATGATGTAAATATGATGTATTTCTAGGGGTGTAGTTTAGGGGATTAGGAGCTAATAAAAGTAAGGGTCTCCTTTTGTTCTGGGCTTCCATCTTGCTTCACCTTGTGGACAGTGGGAGTCCTGTCGCGACAGTCTTTCTTCAATAAAGACCAAGCCTACAGGCTGCTGATTTGCTTCAAAGTTGCTCTGGTTGGTGTCTTGATTTTGTCCAAGGGAGCCCTCGGATTTTCCGGTAACACTGAGTATATTCACTAAAAAACTTTCTGACGATAAGAGTTGTTTTGGGCACCACAGTTGAAGAAGCGATATTGACAAGCTGGAATGTGTGCAAAGGAAATTGAAAAAGATGCTCAAAGGCAGGGGGTAGGCAGCCTAAAGCCTGGGGGCCAGATGCGGCCCATTCGCCTTCTCAATCCAGCCTGCAGATGGTCTGGGAATCAGCATGTTTTTACAGCGCTCTACGTGGGGCTACCTTTGAAGGTGACCCGGAAACTACAACTAATCCAGAATGTGGCAGCTAGACTGGTGACTGGGAACGGCCGCCGGGACCACATAACACCGGTCCTGAGAGATCTGCATTGGCTCCCAGTACGTTTCCGAGCACAATTCAAAGTGTTGGTGCTGACCTTTAAAGCCCTAAACAGCCTCGGTCCAGTATATCTGAAGGAGCGTCTCCACCTCCATCCTTCTACCTGGACGCCGAGGTCGAGCGCCGAGGGCCTTCTGGCAATTCCCTCGCTGCGAGAAGCCAAGTTACAGGGAACCAGGCAGAGGGCCGTGTGGAACGTCCTCCTAGCAGATGTCAAAGAGAAATGAGACAGCGAAGAGACATGAGAGCCATCTTCAAATATCTTAAGAGCTGTCACATGGAAGATGGAGCAAGCTTGTTTTCTCCTGCTTCAAGTTACAAGAAGCGAGGTTCTCACTAAACATCAGAAAAAACTTTCTGACAGTAAGAGCTGTTTGACAGTGGAACAGACCCTCCCCAAACCCCTCAGGTGGTGGACTCTCCTTTGTCAGGGGTTTTTAAGCAGAGGTTGGATGGTCATCTGTCATGGATGCTTTAGCTGAGATTTCTCCATTGCAGGGGGTTGGACTAGATGACCCTTGGGACCCCTTCCAACCTGTGAACCAGTACAGTAGATAGATACATTTATCAGTGAATTGTTACATTTGGTATCATGCAGGAAAGGACCTTTTGAATAGATAGGAAGAAACTGTGATGAAGTGTTCTGTGGGGACAAATCACAAAAGTCCCAAAAGTGATTGTGCTGATTTTGGTAGTGGGCTTCATGTGCATGTTATCTGCTGGAGGGGCAACCCTCCCCCCAACCTATTGTCTTCCAAAGAAAACTTGTCCGACCGGTTCCTCTTCTCCTAGAGCAGAGGTTTTCAGCCTTTTTGAGTCCATGGCTCCCTTGACCAACTGCCTTCTTTCTGCAGCACCCCTGTGGGGCTCAGGAGCCCAGTTACATCACCCCTCGCCTGCAGAGCTGGCAGCCCCTCAACCCCTTTTTGGACATCCTCTCTTGTGGAGTGTTCCCTGTGGTAGGAATTTTGAGGTCTTAGATACATAGAATCATAGAACTATAGAGTTAGAAGGGAGCCTAAGAATCATCTAGTCCAACCCCCTGCAATGCAGGAACATGCAGCTGGTCCATACAGCGATCGAACCTGCAACCTTGGTGTTATCAGCACCATGGTCTAACCAACTGAGCTATCCAACTGAGCAACATGCTGATGTTCATAAACACATAGGCTCTGGTTACATTCCAACTCTGCCTGGCATAAGTCACCACAAATGACCCAGTTTCAGTGGAAACTGAAAAGGGGAAACTATTCTGAACCTGAGTGGGAAACTTTGAGCTTTGGGTTTTTGAGAAGTCACTAGCAGGCCGGCAGCCTTTGACTCAGATTAGCCAGAGTTCCTGCAGTTTTGCTTGGCATGCTCTTCACTATAGGCAAATGACTTAAAAAAAAAATTAAGAAAAACAAACACAACCCATTCATCAAGTGTGGGGAAAGGAAACCAAGAAATCGTTTTTGTTTTGTAACATTTTACTGTGCCAGGCAAATTCTCGATGCGTCCAGGCACAGAACATTTATTGCTGATCTAGAGGCATGTAATTTTGCTTTCCTTATTACAGTAGGTGATGTTCAGTTGGCAGGTGCACTGCAGCCAGAATGAGAAATCCTTGCAACCTATTGCAGATCCTAGCCGGGGGAATGGTCGGAGCTCAACGGTAGAGCGTCTGGCAAGTTCCACTCATCTATGGCAGGTCTTTGGAGGAGACAGCGCTGCCAGAAACCCGGGAGAAAGTGCTGCCTGCCAGTGTCAAGACTGCTGAGGTAGCTGGTCAGACACAATACAAGGCAGTTGGAGGATGGATGGCAGCTAACAGATTGAGGTTGAATCCTGACAGGACAGAAGTACTGTTTTGGGGGGAAAGGAGGTGGGCTGGTGTGGGGGATTCCCTGGTCCTGAATGGGGTAACTGTGCCCCTGAAGGACCAGGTGCGCAGCCTGGGAATCATTCTGGACTCACAGCTGTCCATGGAGGCGCAGGTCAATTCTGTGTCCAGGGCAGCTGTCTACCAGCTCCATCTGGTGCAAAGGATGAGATCCTCCCTGCCCGCAGACCGTCTTGCCAGAGTGGTGCATGCTCTGGTTATCTCCCGCTTGGACTACTGCAATGCGCTCTACGGGGGCTACCTTTGAAGGTGACGCAAAAACTGGAATTAATTCAGAATGCGGCACCCAGACTGGTGACTGGGAGTGGCCGCCGAGACCATATAACACTGGTCCTGAGAGACCTGCATTGGTTCCCAGTACATTTCCAAACACAATTCAAAGTGTTGGTGCTGACCTTGAAAGCCCTAAATGGCCTCGGTCCAGTATACCTGAAGGAGCGTCTCCACCCCCATCATTCTGGTCCAGCTCTGAGGGCCTTCTGGCAGTTCCTTCACTGCGAGAAGTGAGGTTACAGGGAACCAGGCAGAGGGCCTTCTCGGTGGTGGCGCCTGCCCTGTGGAGCACCCTCCCAACAGATGTCAAAGAAATAAACAACTATCTAGCTTGTCAAAGACATCTGAAGGCAGCCCTGTTTAGGAAAGTTTTTAATGTTTGATGTTGTATTGTGTTTTAAATATTCGGTTAATATAAATTCTTCTTCTTCTTCTTCTTCTTCTTCTTCAAGGTAGCTTTGTATTATCCTATGATTAAGGTTGGCAACTATTGTCCACTTCTGAGTCCGACTCCTGCTTGATTCTTCTGGAAACCAAACTGAAGAGAATGATGCTTTCCCCGATTCCATGAAAAGCACCACCTGCTTGGTTTTTTTTTTTTTTTAAATCAGTTGGCAGTCTTGCCAGTGACATGTGTGTTCATGGTGGCGAAGGCACGCAAATGAGCAGCCACAGCTACAAAGGCTGTATTTTTTAAAAAAGCTCTTGAGGATTTGTGGGCTGCATTAACAGAAGTGAAGTGTCCCGATGGATGGAAGGAATAGACCCACTCTATTCTGCCTTGGTCAGACCACACCTGGAATTCTGGGTCCAGTTCTGGGCACCACAATTTAAGAAGGATGTTGACAAGCTGGAAGGTGTGCAGAGGAGGGAAACCAAGATGAAAACCAAGCCTTATAAGGAATGGTTGAAGGAGCTGGGTATGTTTAGCCTGGATAAAAAAGGAAACTGAGAGGAGGTATGATAGCACTCTTCAAATATCTCAAGGGCTGTCACATGGAAGAGGGAAAAAGCTTGTTTTCTCCTGCTCTGGAAGGTAGGACTTGAACCAATGGCTTCAAGTTACAAGAAAGGAGATTCCGACAAAACATCAGGAAGAACCTTCTAACAGTAAGAGCTGTTTGATGGGGGAATGGTCTCCCTCGAGAGGTGGTGGACTTGTCGGGATGCGTCCAAGGAAACAGGGGCAATTTGCAGGCCCCCAGCTGGCTCCAGACCACCAACCGGTAGCTGGGCGATCTCCGGTCCTTGACACAGCATGAAACAGCAACCTGCAGCTTCAGAACTCTTCAGGAGCTGGAGCACACTCTAATCAGCAGAGTAAATAACTCTTCGCAATGGAAGGGCAGAAAGAGGCATATGTAAAGTGTATTTGCGGGTGGCGCTGTGGGTTAAACCACAGAGCCTAGGACTTGGTGATCAGAAGGTCGGCAGTTCGAATCCCCGCGACGGGGTGAGCTCCCGTTGCTCGGTCCCTGCTCCTGCCAACCTAGCAGTTCAAAAGCACGTCAAAGTGCAAGTAGATAAATAGGTACCGCTCCGGCGGGAAGGTAAACGGAGTTTCCGTGCGCTGCTCTGGTTCGCCAGAAGCGGCTTAGTCATGCTGGCCCCATGACCCAGAATCTGTACGCCGGCTCCCTCGGCCAAGAAAGCGAGATGAGCGCCGCAACCCCAGAGTCAGCCATGACTGGACCTAATGGTCAGGGGTCCCTTTACCTTTAAAGCATATTTACAAGCAGTTTATTCAGGACAAAGGAAAAACATGACTCTCCCCTTTCATGTCCAAGCAAGCAGCTAAAGCAAAAGCTATACACAAACCGAAGTTCCCAGCAAGCTGTGTTGGACTGTAAACAGACATGTGACATACAACAATTCCACACGCCTGTTCTTAAGGTGGAACGGAACATCGATATCCTAACAGGACTCTCCTCCCTTGGAGGTTGTTAAGCAGAGGTCGGATGGCCATCTGCCATGGATGCTTTAGCTGAGATTCCTGCATTGCAGCTGGTTGGACTAGATGACCCTTGGTGTCCCTTCCAACTCTATGATTCTATGAAGCTTTGGTTCGCTTTCGTGGAAAAATACAGTGCTGAGAATAATTTTGTCTTTTCCTGGTAATGGGTTGCTATGCAAATGTGTTAGAATGAGAGTTTCCTCACATCCACTCCTAACGCACTGTTCTCTGCCCGAAAGCCCTGACCAATAAGAAAACACTCAGCATCCTCACCCTTTTTGCAGCTGGCCATGACAAATACTGTATCTGATTGTGCTTGTCACCCTACTGGTTCAGGGTCAAGATAAGGTGGAAGACTTGAGAAGAATCGAGTCTGGCCATAAATATCTGGTCTCCAGCTTTCAGCTCATCTGGGCACTTTCTCACAAAATCGGCGACAGAAGCTGGCCAGGGAGTTTTATCCCACAAGCAGTTTGATAACGCCTTTACAGTAAAAGGATCGTTGCCTAACCTTGAGAAATCCCTGCATCAGAAGAAGAAAAAGCACATTCTAATTTGGGCACCCGCATAGATTGGAAACTGTATTCAAACAACAGTTGGAGGAAGTTAATCAGGGGCTAGATAGCCTGCTATCGTTTTCCTTTGGGAACCTTATTTAAGCAGTCAATCTCAGGGTTACACGTTGCTTATATTCTTGTGCCCTGCCTGGAGGAGAACAAGTCAATCCATACAAGTGTCAGCCTTCCAGAAGGTAAAGGAAAACTACTTGAAAATGATTTACAGATGGCATTTAATTCCAAGTAGGCTTGCTAAGATGTATAAGACTGAATCAGATAATTGCTGGAGTTGCAAAGAGTTGTAGGGACCGTTCTTTCATATGTGGTGGACTTGTAAAAGGGTAAAAGAGTATTGGGAAATGATCCATAATGAGTTGAAAAAAAGATGTTTAAAAATACTCTCCCCCAAAAACCAGGGTCCTTTTTGTTGGGGATAATTCAGACTGAAATTTGCATGCGTCAAAAAAGGTTATTTATGTATGCCACTACGGTGGCCCATGTTTTGTTAGCCCCAAAATGGAAAACGAGCGAGGTCCCAACCAAAGAAGAATGGCAGCTTAAGTTGACAGAATATGCGCAGCTTGCAGACTTAACATATAGAATGAGAGAACAAGAAGAACATACGTTTAGAGAAGACTGGAAAACATTTATTGAATATATGGGGAAGAACTGTGTATAGCTGAAAACACTGGCAGCATTAAGCTAAATTCAACAGTGTAAATAAGTTATGGTGGATGTAACAATGGAATACTGAAAGGTATAGTTTCTGTAAAATATGCAGGGGTTTATGATATGTAAAATGCACCATGTAAAGGGAAGGGAAGTCACTGATATTTTAAGGATGCAAAAATGAGTACTTTAAACTGTAAAACAGAAAATTTAATAAAAAATATATACACAAAGCAATTTTATTCTCTGTTAAAACAATTTCCTTCTTCTGATCTCCTGTTTTTTAAAAGATGATTTTTACTGAATTTTTTATGATAAAAAAACCCACATAAAAACGAACGGGACACAGGCTTGACTCTAAACTTGGTGCAGCTTGCAAATGAGCAGAAAGAAGGAAACAGTCAAACAGTCATGGAGAAGATAACAGAATCATAGAATGGAATACAGTCGTACCTTGGATCTCAAACGCCTTGGCTCCCAAACAAATTGGCTCCCGAACAATCAAAACCTGGAAGTGAGGGTTCCAGTTTCCAAACGATTTTTGGAAGCCGAATGTCCAGTGTGGCTTCCGCAGCTTCTGATTGGCTGCAGGAGTTTCCTGCAGCCAAACAGAAGCCACGCTTTGGTTTCTGAATGTTTTGGAAGTTGAACGGACTTCCGGAACGGATTCCGTTCGACTTCCAAGGTACGACTATAATGGAATTGTAGAGTTGGAAGGGACCTGGAAGATTATGTATAGTTCAACCTCCTGGGATGCAGGAATACGCAGGTGTCCCATATGGGGATCAAACCTGTTACCTTGGCCTTATCAGCACCACGCTCTAACCAACTGAGCTATCCAGATGCAGCAATATAGAAGGCCAACAAAGCTAATTTATAGATTTAAAGCTAAAGGCAAAAAATGTCTAGGTGGAGAGCTGAATGAAGGACTGCTCCCTGTTGTTGTAAAATGAGTTTGACCAAAGGAAACCAAACAACTGAAAATGATCTTTTAGATTTAACCCCTCTACTTTGTCTCTTGCGCTTCGTAACTTTCTGCAAATACTAACTGACCTGTCTTATTCCAGCACCCTTTAGAGAATGAAGTGAGATTGAGCTCTCCAAAACTTGGCGAATTCAAGCCTCGCTGCTGTTGCTAGGTGGATGATTAGATCTTTAAATGAGGCATTTTGCATGGTTTCTGGGAAGAGTGATAGCAGTTCTAGACCTGGGTCTGGAGGAGCAGTCTGTTCTTAAGAAAGAAATAAATCACCTGACTATTTAAGCAGAGGGATATGCAGTGGAGATTAGGGTGGGGGAGAAATTCAGCTCACTTTGCATTTAGAGCTAGTTCTACCACACTTCCCGAAACACCATGGGAACCAGAACACAGCTCTCCTTCATAAATCACATTTCTGCTGATTTTGCAATGCTGTGCTCCAGATAAGCAATGTTCCCAAAACTGCATATGTGAAAGCAAAGTTTGCATTAAAAAACTGAAGGCATAAAGTGAAGATACTGTATCAACACACAAAATGCGTTCTGTTAGAAGAAACAGCTTGCAAAATATGCACGCTTAAAGAAATGTATTCAAAATGTCTTTATTTACGAGAAATTGGCACTAAAGTTCCTGCAGAAAATGTGGGGACCTGAATTTAAGATTGGAGAAATGGAGAGACTTGAAGTTATCGGATCCTTCCCTCCCTAGGTGGGAGGAAATGAGATCCATTGCAGCCTAGTGGTTAGAGCAGGTGTGGGAAAAAGACAACTTCTGATAGCCCTGGCCGTTGGCTGTGCTTGCTGGTGCTAATGGGAGTTGTAGTTCAGCGATATCTGGAGTCCTAAGTGTTCGCTAAACCTAGGTTAGTGTGTTAGACTCTTAAGGGGTTGTTTCCAGCTAATGAAACTATGCATTTAAACAAGCGTCTCTCCAAACAGCCGCTCGGTTTTGAGGAGCTTGCACGATGTTGCCGATTCTTCTCCTTGTCGCGGTGTGCCAGCTGAATTCGCCAGGGAGCGCCGAAGTGGTGACCTCTTTTGAAGACACCTGCTGCCAGTTTTTCTTCAGAGGAACCCCTCCAAGTATCGGGCTGACTCCCCCGCGCCCGGCTCGGATTTGCCAGCGGTACAAAAACCAGTATCGTTTTGCCACTCTGTACGACCGAGACAACCGCATCCCGGTGTTCTCTGCATACATCTACAACCCTGGGCAGGCAAAGAGGCCGAACACATGGAGGATTGAACCCCAGGTAAGAGGTCTGAGCAGACAAGAGCTGCTACTTTAAACTCAGTGTCCCCACCTGCGTTCAAGTATGTTTCTCAGCACAATTCAAAGTGTTGGTGCTGACCTTTAAAGCCTCGGCCCAATATACCTGAAGGAGCGTCTCCACCATAGCTTTCAACTTTCAGATTTGAAAATAATGGATCAGCAGCCTCAAAAATAAGGAATCGGCAGCCTCACCTGTCCCGGGGACAGTCTATGGGATATCTAACAATCCAGTATAGCAGTGGGAAGCAGCGGGAAACGGCACTGGAATAAGGGAATTTTCCGCAAAAAAAAGGGAAGGTTGACAGCTATGGTCTCCACCCACATTGTTCAGCCCGGACACTGAGGTCCAGCTCTGAGGGCTTTCTGGCAGTTCCCTCCCTGAGAGAAGTGAGGTTACAGGGAACCAGGCAGAGGGCCTTCTCGGTGGTGGCGCCCGCCCTGTGGAACGCCCTCCCATCAGATGCCAAGGAAATAAACAACTACAGTGGTACCGCAGATTAAGAACTTAGTTTGTTCTGGAGGTCTGTTCTTAACCTGAAACTGTTCTTAATCTGAGGTACCACTTTAGCTAATGGGGCCTCCTGCTGCCGCCGTGCGATTTCTGTTCTCATCCTGAAGCAAAGTTCTTAACCCGAGGTACTATTTCTGGGTTAGCGGAGTCTGTAGCCTGAAGCGTATGTAACCCGAGGTACCACTGTATCTGACTTTTAGAAGGCATCTGAAGGCAGCCCTGCTTAGGGAAGTTTCTAATGTTTGATGTTTTATTGTGCTTTTAATAATCTGTTGGGAGCTGTCCAGAGTGACTGGGGAAACCCAGCTAGATGGGCAGGGTATAAATATATTTATTATTAGTAGTAATAGTAGTAATAGTATTACTATTATTCAGCCTGCCTATATGGGAGGGAATTCAGACATTTCAAAATGCCTAAGTTCTGGAGGAAACCCTGATCTGGGGAGGCATTGCACCCCAACACATCTTACTGCTGAAAGTGGGGAGAGCCTAGTGAGATGGTTGAAGGCGGTGTTTGGCGGCGGGGGGGGGGGAGGTTTGTCTTCTCATTTACTCCCTTTCTCTTCTCAACTAAGTTTCCCTGCTTGCACCCCTGTCTCTTTTTTCCTAAAGCTCTTGGATTTAACACTGCCGCCCGAAATGGAAACGGAAGGATCTCTCCTGCAGGAACGTGATGACATGCAGGAAGCACTTAGAGGCAGCCAGGCCGTTTTGCTAGATTACAAGAACCTGACCGATTTCAACAGGGGTCACCTGAACCCCAATGGCCACCAGCCCGACCAGGAGGCCAAGTCTTCCACCTTCACGTTGACCAACATTGTGCCGCAATACATCAAGCTGAACGGCGGGGCCTGGAACCACTATGAGCAGTCGACGATGGCAAGCAAGACTGAAGGATGCCAGGAAACCTTTGCCGTGGTGGGCGCAGTGCCAGGGGAAAGCTTCATCGCCAAAGGGAGGGTCAACAAGCCCAGCCATATATGGTCTGCAGCCTGCTGTGTCATAGACAACAATCACCTGAGATCTTGGGCCATAATAGCCCAGAATGACGAAAACGCAGTGCAGACTCTCACTCTGGGGGAGTTGGAGGAGAAGCTGGCAGAGTTGTATAACCAGAGTCACATGTCTCTATTTCATAGCGATTGTCCCCGGGAATAAAGCCTTGTCCACAGAGGCATCCTGCATGACTCTAGTGATTTCAAAGTATATGTTATGTCAGTCATATGTTATGTTAGTCGCAAGGTTTGACCTTAAGTACAAGGGGTTCTTTTGGGGGGACGCGGGTGGCGCTGTGGCTCAAACCACAGAGCCTAGGACTTGCCAATCAGAAGGTTGGTGGTTCGAATCCCCATGACGGGGTGAGCTCCCGTTGCTCGGTCCCTGCTCCTGCCAACCTAGCAGTTCGAAAGCAGGTCAAAGTGCAAGTAGATAAATAGGTATCGCTCTGGCGGGAAGGTAAATGGCGTTTCCATGCGCTGCTCTGGTTCGCCAGAAGCGGCTTAGTCATGCTGGCCACATGACCCAGAAGCTGTACGCCGGCTCCCTCGGCCAATAAAGCTAGATGAGCACCACAATTCCAGAGTGGGCCACGACTGGACTTAATGATCAGGGGTACCTTTACCTTTACAAGGGTTTTTTATTATTTTGTTAGTAGTCAGCCTGGTTTTTTTCTTTGGCAATCACTCATAGCTGAGTAAGATTGTCTTCCATAAACACGGTTTTAACAATGAGTCCATAAGTGACTGTGAGGCCAATTCTGGATCCACACGTCCTTCCACAGTGGGGACATAGGTTTCCAGGCAGGAGTTGATCACGGTGAGGGTTTGCCAAGCGTGTCTTCCTCTTAGCACGTTTATCCCTTGCATCCTGAGTTCGAGTGTCTTCAAAGCTCATGACACCTTTGGCAAAGGCTGTTCTCCAATTGGAGCGCTCAAAGGCAGGTGTTTCCCAGTTGTCGGTGTTTATAACATTCGATTGGGAGCCACCCAGAGTGGCTGGGGAAACTCAGCCAGATGGGCGGGGTATAAATAAATTATTATTATTATTATTATTATTATTATTATTATTATTATTATTATTCTACTTTTTTTAGATTTGCCTTGAAACAGTCTTTAAATCTCTTTTGTCAACCACCAGCATTACGCTTTCCATTTTTAAGTTTGGAATAGAGTAGTTGTTGCAGAAGATGATAATCAGGCATCCGAACAACATGACCAGTCCAACGCAGCTGGTATTGAAGAATCATTGCATCGACACTGGTGATCTTTGCTTCTTCCAGTACAGTGGCATTAGTTCGCCTGTCAGCCTGGTGCCGCTGATCCATATCAGGAAGCTGGTATAGAGGGGAGGGGAGCTTTAAACATTTGCCCCCACTGTGTTTCTAATCCGGATTCTGCCATGGTTCCATTTGCCTGTCTATTCTGGAATTTTGTTGCACACACAGAAGCTCCAATGCACAAGCAGCACATTTTAATTTTTTGCACAATGTTTTTTATTGATGCTTTGTTGATACAATGAGAAAAGAGGGGGGAGAGAAAGAAAGAGAAAATAAAATGAAGGGGAGGGGAGGGACCTTGGGGCAGAGCAAACAAGTGCAGTACCCTGTTGGTCCATCCAGGCAACTGAGAGGCGTCTGAATAATTCAAAGTTACATTTCAGCCAGACAAAAGTACCTGAGGTGGGGGACAGTGAGAGGTGTGACCTGGGAAGGAGGGCTCACAGTCTGGGGAGAGTCCTAGGGGCTGGATAGGAAAGCCTGAAAGGGCACATTTGGGCTGAAGGCCTCCCCACCACTAGTACTAGCCCACAGGGCCTGGCTTTCCCCCTATGAATATGTCCCAGTTTTGCTTTCTAGCTCATCTCGGCTGAAAATGTGCTTGGTGAGAAGGACCGGTCCTTTGCAGGGGTGGCCCCACAGTTACTGAACTCCTTGATGAATAGGCTCCCTTCTCCCTTTAGCAACACAGGGCAAGAGAAACGTTGGTGGGTGATGGATCAGGGCAAGGCAAAAGCCCTTGGGAGGATAGCTATCTGGCATAAAGGGACCCCTGACCATTAGGTCCAGTCGTGGCTGACTCTAGGGTTGCGGCGCTCATCTCACTTTATTGGCCGAGGGAGCTGGCGTACAGCTTCCGGGTCATGTGGCTAGCATGACCACATGCTGAACCAGAGCAGCGAAAGGAAATGCCATTTACTTTTCTGCCGGAGTGGTACGTATTTATCTACTTGCACTTTGACGTGCTTTCAAACTGCTAGGTTGGCAGGAGCAGGGACCAAGCAACGGGAGCTCATCCCGTCACGGGGATTTGAACCGCCGACCTTCTGATCAGCAAGTCCTAGGCTCTGTGGTTTAACCCACAGCGCCACCTTCATCCCTGCTGCCTGGCATCTAACAGCCAATAAGGAACGAGTAAGGTGGACTTCCCTTGGGGAGGAGTTCTACAGCTTTGGGGCCACGACGAGAAAGGCCCCACTGTCACTGCAGATGTATGTATTATTACATTTATATCCTGCCTTTCTTCCAAGAAACTCATGGTGATATATACACAGTTCTCTCCTTCCCATCTCACCCACACAACAACCCTGTGAGGTAGGCCAAGCTGAGAGACTGTGACTGTGCCCAAGGTGAGCTTTGTGGCCAAGCAGGAATTTGAACCCTGGTCTCCTGGGTCCAGCACTCTAACCACCAAGTCACACTGACTTTCATATGGTGGGGGCAAGATAATTTATATTTCTTAATTTTCCCCAATGTGCAAGGGGGGGGGGGTGTTATTGCAAGAGGCTAAAATCTGTATGGAATTTATTTTTTCAAAAATACACCAGCAGGAGTCCAGCAAATGCATTAACAGGTCATGAACGATAGGAGCATCATAATAATAGGGAAATCAACATCATATTATGCATGAATGAATCTTGGGCAAATGTTGTTTAAATTGAAAACAGAATATTAAGATGGAACTTTTAAACTTAACTCTATGCAGAACAATAGGCAAGATTAAATTAACTACAAATTAACAGCTGCTAAATGCTGTGTTGGGGCACCTAAAGCCCAGAATGTCTCTAGTCAAAAGTTTACTACATTAGCAAGGCTGTCCTAACTACACAGTCCTTTAGAAGAAGACCAACTACCAACCCAAAGCGAAATTCTGGGAGGCATAAACTTCCGTGGTTTTAGATTCACATTATGAGAGACCAGTTGGGCTGCCAGGATATACAATCCAGGAAATTCCAGATGGAAGATTAGTCCAGGCATAAACTGTAGAAAAATGCTTATTACAAGCAGCAAGAATAGAATCTAAAAAGAAAGGAAAAGGTAAGTTATTGCGCCCATGCATGCACACACACACACACACACACACAAGCATTGTAAAAAAACCCAAAAGTGTCTGGAAAGATGAAGCTAAGACGTTGACCACAGAAGAAACTGCAAACTTTTCTCTGCTTCCCAACATCCCAGAACTCTCTCCCCAACTTTGATTGGTTCTTCTAATTCCACCTTTGCTCACAATTAAGACTTGTTCCACAGTTGCTACGTGGCAGCCAAGTTAACAGATAGAGCAAGATAAGCGACTGAACAGACACTTGCCACCCTTCCATACATCATACATACATCACAGAAGGGGTGTAACCCAAGACCACCCCCCACAAACTTCATATCTACATCACAGAAAAGGTGTTGTCGTTTTTTTCCTGTCTGCCAGGTTATCTGATAGCCTTTCCTGATAGTCTGTCACTCAATAAAATGCTGATTACTCAATTCCTGAGACAACTCGAAGGCTCCCTGACCCCCCTCCCTCCTTTCAGGGAAAACATCTGGTCAGTTTGGGAACCAAAAATGGTTTTCCTGTGGTCTATGTATGTGCTTGGTTGGTACACTTATGAACATTTAACATATATGTAAGACCTCAAAATTTCTATCACACCCCTCATCTGCCTCTGAGCTATGACCTCCCTCAAACCCCTACTGTAATTCTGAAGTGTCTTCTTCTTCTCTGGAAGGGTCAGGTTGGCTGGAGAGATGCCCTCCGCCGTTCCTCCTCTGCCCAGTCCCTGACAGAAACTACAGTTTTAGGTTACAGCTTTTCCGGTGCAAAAAGCACTTTATAAGCCCACTTACCCCACAGTTCCTGCGAGGATTCCTTCTAAGATGATGAACTTGGTCACTGCAGCAAGGCTGAGAGCAGCTTTAAAATGAAAAGGAAACCACGTGGTCAGGGAGTGAGGAAATGGCTGGCTTCAGGTCTGCGTTTTGTTATCATCCCACGGTGGGATTTACGTGTAAACTAAACAAGCTATAGCTTAGGACCCCACTCTCTTACCCCCCCCCCAAAAAAAAATTACAGGAGAAAAAAACTGGGTGTACATTTCCAAAATACAAGATAAAAAACAAAAAATAAAACATACAGTGACAGTGTTTTGTGTTGTGTAGGCTCCTAGTGGTTATGTGCAAATGGCTTTAGATACCTACTAGGTCCATGAATTAGGGACACGGGTGGCGCTGTGGGTAAAACCTCAGTGCCTAGGACTTGCCGATCATATGATCAGCGGTTCGAATCCCCGCGGCGGGGTGCGCTCCCGTCGTTCGGTCCCAGCGCCTGCCAACCTAGCAGTTCGAAAGCACCTCCGGGTGCAAGTAGATAAATAGGGACCGCTTACCAGCGGGAAGGTAAACGGCGTTTCCGTGTGCGGCTCTGGCTCGCCAGATGCAGCTTGTCACGCTGGCCACGTGACCCGGAAGTGTCTGCGGACAGCGCTGGCTCCCGGCCTCTAGAGTGAGATGAGCGCACAACCCCAGAGTCTGGAAGACTGGCCCATATGGGCAGGGGTACCTTTACCTTTACCTTTAGGTCCATGAATTACCATATAGCCATATATTCGACACGAAGAACAACGACAATCTGTTGTTGACAAAGGACAGCTGGACATATAAAGGGCCCCATTACCTTCAGGAGCTTAGGGCCTCATCAAACCTAAATCCGGCCCTGATCCCACCCAATACCTGTGACTCCTATAATGAGTCCTCCTTGCAAGTAAAATGCTCTCTCCTAACTCTGGAGGAGGAAGAAGAAAAATGAGAAACTGGAATGAGACCCTTGTATGAGACAAATGTGCAACACACACCAGAGCTGGTGCCGGTTGGAGAGGATGGTGCTGGACTCTGTGGATGATTGGCGTGAGTCAGTATAACACAGCTCCTTGGTCACATCCACAATATACATTTAAAGCAGGTGACACCCGCACCCGCCGCCAAAAAAAGGGAACTGTAATTTAAGTTCTGTGAGGAATAAACAACAGTTTGCAGAATACCTTGGGGAAAGTAATTTTTAAAAAACGCACAGTGTGGATGTGTCTTTATGGACACAAGCAATTTTTAGAACTAAAATATGCACGCTGCTGTTTGCAATTGCTGAGTATTTAATTTGCCGCCCTGTTCTGGTTATTAATTTTCTCTTATTTTGCCTAAAATGTTTATGGTCCTCCTGTAATCAAGGCTCTCTAAGCAACAGAATACAGAACGGCATACGTGCACCTACAAGGTATTTTGGAGAAGTTAGTTGTTTGTTGTGCATTTTGACACCTCAAACCTGTTACGGAAGGGGGGGGCATGTCTTCTTCACCTTCTTCACTACAATATATTTGCTCAATTTCTCTAGGACTCCATCACCCCTCCCCTGTCCTCCATAATCCCTCAAGTAAGGTGTCAAGACCCTAATCCTGTCAAATCACTCTGCCAAACCTTTCCTCCGGGCAATGCCAGGTGACAGACTATGCATACATGGACCATTGTCTTCCCATCACCGGCACTCAGGAAGCGCTCATCTGCGCATATCTCCAGCTCTGCATATTCCGCCCTCCCTCCTCCATATGTTAATCCGGTGTAACCCAACCTCTCCTTAATGTATTCATGATGTAATCTGTGTAACCCAACCTTTCCTTAATGTATTCATGATGTAACTGGGATGTATTTTGCACTGTATTCTGGGACATGGAGGGAGTTTCAAAAGTTCATGTCACCCCTTTCTCGGTGTTCAATCTCGTCTTGAACCTGTTGCGCAATAAACCTTGGATCTCCGCATTTTGCTCCTGTCCGGCTGAGCTCATTTTCTTCCGCAGGGACCCGCGGACACTTAGTCCGACGAGCTGGGTGGCAGGGTAGCCCTGCACCCGCACCCAGATTTTAGCCGTAACAAACCAAATTTTGCGTGATGGTCCTGAGATCAAGGAGAAGGTTTTTCATGTATGTTTGGATACAACTGGACACCATTTTGAATCAAGTTCATGGACTGGACCTTTCAAAGCTTCACTGAATTTAACGATGGACTTTAAAAATGGGTACTTCAGAATTCCAGAGCGACGCTGTCTACAAGGCTGCTGGCTCGCCATATATAAACGAGAGAGTATAAGAATGGTCAGATAAGTATTAACCTTCCTAAACTATTTGCTCAAATATGAATTATAAAATTAGATTGGTTAACCTAACCAGCCTGAAATATTTTGTGGTATTTCTGCTTCCATCAGGCCCTGGCCGCCATGCAAAAGCAGACACGGCTGCCTGAATAAGGTGGTGGAACAAGGAGAGTCACCCCATTAAGAGGGAAACATCAAAATGAGGATGTTTATGAGGACATCAGAACCCTCCTCATCTCTGCCTTAAGAACATAAGAAGAGCCAGCTGGATCAGGCCAATGGTCCATCTAGTTCAGCATACTGTCCTCACAGCAGCCAACCAGGTGTCTGTAAAGAGCCTGCAAGTGGGACCCTGGCACAAGACCAACTCTCCCCTCCTTACTTCATTGGTAAGGGGTAAGCAGAGACATCACCTTGCCAACAAAGGTCTGTATAGATAAAGCTATGGTTTTCCCAGTAGTGATGTATGGAAGTGAGAGCTGGACCATAAAGAAGGCTGATCACCAAAGAACTGATGCTTTTGAATTATGGTGCTGGAGGAGACTCTTGAGAGTCCCATGGACTGCAAGAAGATAAAACCTCTCCACTCTGAAGGAAATCAGCCCTGAGTGCTCACTGGAAGGTCAGATCCTGAAGCTGAGGCTCCAATACTTTGGCCACCGCATGAGAAGAGAAGACTCCCTGGAAAAGACCCTGATGTTGGGAAAGATGGAGGGCACAAGGAGAAGGGGACGGCAGAGGATGAGATGGTTGGACAGTGTTCTTGAAGCTACCAGCATGTGTTTGACCAAACTGCGGGAGGCAGTGGAAGACAGGAGTGCCTGGCGTGCTCTGGTCCATGGGGTCACAAAGAGTCGGACACGACTAAACGACAACAACAAACAAACAACAACAAAGCGTAATGCTGATGGTCGACAAAAGAGGTTTAAAGACTCTCTCAAGACATATCTTAAAAAATGTACTATAAACACTGGCCTGCGAGCGCTCCAATTGGAGAACACCCTTCACCAAAGGTGTCATCGGCTTTGAAGATGCTCGAAATCGGAACACAAGGGAGAAACATTGTAAGAGGAAGGCACGCTTGGCAAACCCTCACCGTGATCGACACCTGCCCAGAAACGTAAGTCTCCACTGTGGAAGGACGTGTGGATCCAGAATTGGCCTCCACAGTCATTTACGGACTCACTGTTAAAACTGGGTTTATGGAAGACAATCATACTCGGCTACTAGTGATCGCTGGAGGAGAAGGAGAAGGAGAAGGAGAGGAAGAAGAAGAAGAAGAAGAAGAAGAAGAAGAAGAAGAAGAAGAAGAAGAAGAAGAAGAAGAAGCAGCAGCAGCAGCAGAAGAAGAAGCAGCAGCATTGCCACATCTAGGCAGAGCTTAGGCATCATGGCTAATAACCATCAGTACCCTTCTCCTCCATGAATTTGTCTAATCCTCTTTTAAAGCCATCCCAGTTGGGGACCACTACTGTCTCCTGGGGGAGAGAGTTTCATTATTTAACTATGGTCCACACTTCTGCCTGTGCTGTGCCTGGAAAGCATCCACCATGTGGAACACCCTCCTGCCAGATGGCGAGGAAATAAACAATTAACACAACTTTACGAAGACATCTGAATTAGGCCCTTTATCGGGAGGTTTTTCATGTTCGGTGTTTTACTGCTGCTTCGTAATTTGTTGGAAGCCGCCCAGAGTGGCTGGGGCAGCCCAGTCGGATGGGTGGCATATAAAGGAATCATGATTGCCAGGGAACTGCCCTCAGCTCAGAGGCGAGAGGTGGAAGGGCAGTTGGGTTACAGGGAGCCTCTGAAGATCACGAGAAGTAGCTCTTCCTCCACGGAGGAGGGAAGCCACGCCTCCAGTGGGGAAGGCATGCGGGGCTCAGAGGATGTAAGGGAGAGCCAGAGCCCCGTGCATGAGCAAAGCGGGGGGGGAGGCAGGTCCCCCTTTGCCCACGCCCTCTCTGCACAGTCGGTTTACGCACAGAGAGGGGAGGTGGGTGTAGGATGGGGGTCAAAAGACTGCTCTGCTGGGGAAAGTTTAAGGACCGCCCACTCCCAGATTCTGCTAGTGACTGACATGGAATTGAGACGTTCTGCTTTGTGAATGTTTTTGTACCGATAATAAAGCCTTGAAAAGACCAGTGGGAGTCTTGCCTGTTCGCTCTCGAGCAACCCACACCGGTAGCCATAACAATGATGATGAAAGAAGTCTAGAATCAGCGGCAGAAGCTGAAGTAGGGAAGGAGGTAAGCTAACACATCAGACCCAGGCTCCTGACACATCAGACCCAACCGTCACAGCCAGTAGTCAAGTATGATGAGAGCTATAGCAGAAAACATCCGTAGGCTGCCAGGTTGGTGGAGACAGGTGGACAACAAATATGGCGGCCATTGTTGTTATTAGTTTGAACCTGGGATATTGTGTAAGGGGAAAAGTGTCCTGTTACTATGCAATGTTTCAGCTTAAACCTCATCTTACCTGCACCAGAACCCTGTTCTGTGACCCTCGGGCTTTTGCTACAACGGAGATTTAACTTAGACCAAACGTTTTTTCCACCAGAAGCCTCACAGGTGCTGACTTCAGAGAAGATGGCAGTTCCTCGATAGCCTTCCAGGCATTCATAGCGCAGTTTCTGCCCCACGTGGTACATTGTCACTTTAACATTGGCATTGCTGAGGGGTTCTGGTTCTCCGCAGAAGCCTACAGGGCGGAAGAAGAAAGTGAAGAAGTCCGGCAGTCAGTGATGGAGCCAGGGACAAGCAGGGGCTACTTGTTTGTTTTGAAGGGCCACATATTTTTATTTTCAATTTCGTGAACCCATTTTTATCGCTGTTGTTTTACAGGTAGTATGAAAACCAAGGCAGGAGAAAATGAGAAGCGGGTAAACGAGATCATCAAGGACAGAGATTCAAAAGTTGTTGGGCACCTTTTGTTGCCTTTTTAAATAGACTGTAAAAGGCTCCCATTCTTCTTTAAAGTCACAGACAACAAAATGAACGGGCAGGTTTTGAATAAACGCATACAAATTTATTGAGTTAATATGGTGGATAGATAGCATAAGGATGCATACAATTTTATAATATGCAGAGAACAACATGAGTTGAGAAATCAGAGGGAGGAGCTGAAGGAAGTCTTGGGGGGAGGTTGGGAGGGTTTGTTGGGGAGGGAAAAAATGGGAGGGGCGGAAACAATGACTATGATGTGTATTTTTGTTGAATTTGTTAATAAAAAAACTTTTAAAAAAGCTGTTTGGCACCTTCTATGGCACCAAATGCAGTAGGTCTAGCATAGGGGTGCAAGAACCCAATAGAGAGGTATAGCAAGGGGGCCCTCCTGTATCTGCCACCTGAGGTGGTTGCTTAACTTTACCTAATGATAGGGCTGGACTGTCACCACAATTCTGGGTCCAAGATCTCAAAGAGATCACTCTTCCATGATTAAAGTAAAGGTAAAGGGACCCCTGACCATTAGGTCCAGTCATGACTGACTCTGGGGTTGCGGCGCTCATCTCGCTTTACTGGCTGGGGAGCCGGCATACAGCTTCTGGGTCATGTGGCCAGCATGACTGACCCACTTCTGGTGAACCAGAGCAGCGCACGGAAACACCGTTTACCTTCCCGCCGGAGTGGCACCTATTTATCCACTTGCACTGGTGTGCTTTTGAACTGCTAGGTTGGCAGGAGCTGGGAGAGAGCAACGGGAGCTCACCCTGTCGCGGGGATTCGAACCGCTGACCTTCTGATCGGCAAGCCCTAGGCTGTGTGGTTTAACTCACAGCGCCATCTGCGTTCCTCTTTCCATGGTTACATTTGTGTTAAATGCACGATCAGGGATACGTACAGGATTAATAGCACCCCATGCCTTAGGAATCTCACCTACCCACCCTGAGATGTTCTGCTACTTCTGAACGTTCCAAAATTTCTCCAACCCTGCTGGCCTAATATAACATCAGAAGAGGAGCCTGCTGGATCCAACCAAGGGTTCATCAAGTCCAGCATCTTGTCCTCACAGTGGATTTAAGCCCAAGAGCCCTCTTCCCTCTTGTGGTTGCCAGCAACAGGTAATTGTGAATTGTTTTGTGGATTACGAGTGCTGCAATGCTTTGTGAATTTTATAATACAACTTTTCTTGTGGTTCTGCTGTTTGATCTATTTTTTTTTTTAGTTGTTTTGTTAATGTCGTATGGAAGGTGGCTGTTTCATTGGTGATTTGTTAATCGTTTTATATACCGTATTTTTCCATGTATTTATGAGCCCCAAATTAAGAAATTTTAAACATTCCATGTATGATGCCCCCCAATTTTAAACTTAAACATTTTTTTTGGGGGGGGGGATATAGTCTTATACACGGGAAAATACAGTAATTTATTGTAGGCAAGCCGCTTTGTGTCTCATGTAAGTGAAAAGAGGCCATAGAAAGAAAGCAAATGAAACTGAAAAGCAATGGTATTCGGAAGGATAATACCCTTAACTCTTTGCCTTTTACTCTTTGCCTTTATTTGTTTCCTGTGCGGCTACATCTCTACTTGCGGAGTGACTTTAGGCTATAGGATACGAAGATGGAAGCGTCTGTCTTACCTGCCCGATTTGTAGGTTGTGGGCTGGTGGAAGCTATGCTCCAGTTTCCTGCTGTAGAATGTACTGTAGGAGGAAGAGTCTGCCGCGGGTCAGCTGTGTAGAAGAACGAGGAAGAAAATAAGGTACTCCAAACAATATACAGTGGTACCTCCGGATGCGAACGGGATCCATTCTGGAGCTCCGTTCACATCCTGAGTAGAACGTAAGACGCGACTGCATGTGCGTGAGTCACATTTTGCTCCTTCCGTGCATGCACGTGATGTCGTTTTGAGCATCTGCACATGCGCAAGTGGCGAAACCCAGAAGTAACGTGCTCCGTTACTTCCGGGTCGCTGTGGAGCATAACTTGAAAACGCTCAACCTGAAGCACATTTAACCCGAGGTATGACTGTAGAAGTGCTGGCTTGTTAGGCGCATCATGCGTTGAACAGCAAAGCAGCAGTGTCTGTTTTCAGTCCAGGGTCCACTTTCCCTTGTGATGAGCCTGGCAGGAGCCACATAACCATGGTGGGTGGAGCCAGAAGCAAAAGCGGGCAGAGTAGTAGTAGTAGTAGTAGTAGTAGTAATTGTCGGGAATTCAAGCCCATATCAGGAGAAACTGGCAACAATCCCAGGCACCCAGCTTGATTCCCTGTTGACCTCCCTGGCTGCAATTCCCAGCAAGCGCAGGCTAGGTCTCGATCGGCGATTCTTCTCAAACGTGGGAAGAACACTCCCCCTCTTTCCTGCCCCCCCCCCCGGCAGGGGAAAGAGATAGACAGAAACGCATTTACATGCCTTTATTTCTGTCTTTGCAGCGTTACAAAAAACATGACTACTCTCTTCAAACTCCAGCAGTGTAGTGGCAAACACATCCTGTACTTCCTGGACAGGAACAAACGGAAGAGCTCATATTACACTCTGAGCTAATTCCGGTGCTTCGCACTGTGAATTGACAGTCCCTCTTTTCCCAAGGGGAATCCCAACATTCCCATCATGTTTACTTTTCAAGCTAGGACTTTGCAGCAGCATTGCTTCAATATCATAATAATTAATAATAATAATAATAATAATTTATACCCCACCCATCTGACTGGGTTGCCACCGCCACTCTGGGAAGCTTCCAACAGAAACACAATAAAGCAACAATAGCATTTAACCTTGAAAGCTTCCCACAACAAATGTCTTCTGTATAATTTTTCATAGACATCTGAAGGCAGCTTTGTTTTGGGAAGCTTTTCACGGTTTAATGTTTTGTTCTGTTTTTATATATGCTGGAAGCTGCTCGTAATGGCTGTGGCAACCCAGTCAGATGGGCGGGGTACAAATAAATTATTATTATTATTATTAACCTATCTCCTTGATATCTGATGGGAGGGCATTCCACAGGGCGGGTGCCACTACCGAGAAGGCCCTCTGCCTGGTTCCCTGTAACCTCACTTCTCCCAGTGAGGGAGCCACCAGAAAGTCCTGGACCTCAGTGTCTGGGCTGAACAATGGGGGTGGAGATGCTCCTTCAGGTTGACAGCACAGAGGCCATTTAGGGCTTAAAGGTCAGCACCAAGACTTAGAATTGTGCTTGGAAACATCCTGGGAACCAATGTAGATTTTTTAGCATCGTTGTAATGTGGCCCCGTGGCTGCTACCAGTCTAGCAGCTGCATTTGGGATGAGTGATAGTTTCTAAGGTTTTTTCAAAGGTAGAGCGCATTGCAGTAGTCCAAGCGGGAGATAACCAGCGCATGGAGCACTCTGGCAAGACAGTGCGCAGGCAGGTAGGGTCTCAGCTGTCACAACAGGTGAAACAGGTTGACAGCTGCCCTGGAAACATAGCTGACCTGCACCTCCATGGGCAGCTGTGAGTCCAAAATGACCCCCAGGCTCCACACCTGGTCCTTTAGGGGCACAGTTACTGGAGAGCCAGTGTGGTGTAGTGATTAAGAGCGGTAGTCTCGTAATCTGGGGAACCAGGTTCGCGTCTCCGCTCCTCCACATGCAGCTGCTGGGTGACCTTGGGCCAGTCACACTTCTCTGAAGTCTCTCAGCCCCACTCACCTCACAGAGTGTTTGCTGTGGGGGAGGAAGGGAAAGGAGAATGTTAGCTGCTTTGAGACTCCTGAAGGGGAGTGAAAGGCGGGATATCAAATCCAAACTCCTCCTCCTCCTCCTCTTCTTCTTCTTCTTCTTCTTCTTCTTCTTCATCATCATTCAGGACCAGCGAATCCCTCACACTTCCCTGCCCCCTGTCTCCCCATTTTGTTGGGATTCAATTTCAATCCATTAACCACCCTCCAACTGTTCCAGACACCCACAAAGGACCTTCACCACCACCACTGGTTCCAGGAGGTCGAGCCGAGTATGGCTGCGATCGGCTGCCATTCTTCTTTTTTTGCAAAGCGGTGTTACATGCAAAACCAGACGTTTTTAACCTGCAGATGCATCTCTCCATTTCTCAGATCTTCCAGCTGACTTCAAAGAGGAAGACAAAGTATAGAAATTCATTCTGTCTCCCAGAAACACAACTTCTTACCTACACAAATCGGGAGTGGAGAAGTTCTGTTCCACTTAACTGTACCGCCCACGTTCCTGCATGTCAGAAGATTGCTTTTCCTTGGTTTTCTCTGGTACCCTTTATGACAATTGTAACGAGCGGGTGTGCCCACGACATACCCTTCAGGAGCAGTGTATTTTGCAAATTTGATTGTCTGTGGAACGGGGCACTCTTCTGCAAAAGAGAAAAGAAGTGTGCATGTGTGAACCAGGGATACGGAATGTTATCAAAGCCATTCAAATAGTGCATAATAAGAACCATTACATCCTTCTGGACCATCTAGAGGGGCTGGGAGCTGGGGGCACTGTCATACAGTGGTTCCGCTCCTTCCTCCTGGGCCGTGTCCAGAAAGTGGTGTGGGGGGTGAGTGTTCAGACCCCTGGGCTCTCACTTGTGGGGTGCCTCAGGGTTCTGTCCTCTCCCCCATGCTTTTTAATATCTATATGAAGCCGCTGGGAGAGATCATCAGGGGGTTTGGACTGGGTGTTCATCAGTATGCAGATGACACCCAGCTCTACCTCTCCTTTAAATCAGAACCAGTGAAGGCGGTGAAGGTCCTGTGTGAGTGCCTGGAGGCGGTTGGAGGTTGGATGGCGGCTAACAGATTGAGGTTGAATCCTGACAAGACAGAAGTACTGTTTTTGGGGGACAGGAGGCGGGCAGGAGTGGAGGATTCCCTGGTCCTGAATGGGGTAACTGTGCCCCTGAAGGACCAGGTGCGCAGCCTGGGAGTCATTTTGGACTCACAGCTGTCCATGGAGGCGCAGGTTAACTCTGTGTCCAGGGCAGCTGTCTACCAGCTCCACCTGGTACGCAGGCTAAGACCCTACCTCCCCGCGGACTGTCTCGCCAGAGTGGTGCATGCTCTGGTTATCTCACGCTTGGACTACTGCAACGCGCTCTACGTGGGGCTACCTTTGAAGGTGACCCGGAAACTGCAATTAATCCAGAATGCGGCAGCTAGACTGGTGACTGGGAGTGGCCGCCGGGACCACATAACACCGGTTCTGAGAGATCTGCACTGGCTCCCAGTACGTTTCCGAGCAGGATTCAAAGTGTTGGTGCTGACCTTTAAAGCCCTAAACGGCCTCAGTCCTGTATACCTGAAGGAGCGTCTCCACCCCCATCGTTCAGCCCGGACACTGAGATCCAGGGCCGAGGGCCTTCTGGCGGTTCCCTCATTGCGAGAAGTGAGGCTACAGGGAACCAGGCAGAGGGCCTTCTCGGTAGTGGCGCCCGCCCTGTGGAACGCCCTCCCATCAGATGTCAAAGAGATAAAGAATTACCTGACATTCAGAAGACACCTTAAGGCAGCCCTGTTCAGGGAAGTTTTTAATATGTAATGCTGTACTGTTTTTAACACTGATTGGGAGCCGCCCAGAGTGGCTGGGGAAACTCAGCCAGATGGGCGGGGTATAAATAATAAATTAATTATTATTATTATTATAAGATGTAACCGGCTGTATTTTTGAATAAATACGGTATACTATTCATTGCTGCTGGAGGAGACTCTTGAGAGTCCCATGGACTGCAAGAAGATCAAACCTCTCCATTCTTAAGGAAATCAGCCCTGAGTGCTCACTGGAAGGACAGATCGTGAAGCTGAGGCTCCAAGACTTTGGGCACCTCATGAGAAGAGAAGACTCCCTTGAAAAGACCCTGATGTTGGGAAAGATGGAGGGCACAAGGAGAAGGGGATGACAGAGGACGAGATGGTTGGACAGTGTTCTCGAAGAGACCAGCATGAGTTTGACTAAACTGAGGGAGGCAGTGGAAGACAGGAGTGCCTGGCGTGCTCTTGTCCAGGGGGTCACGAAGAGTCGGACACAACTAAACGACTAAACAAGACAAGACTATTCATTGTATCAAACCGTAGATTTCAATGGAAGTTTCGTAAAGTTCAACGAAAAAAGCAGAAGATCCAGCAGATCAGTTCATTCTCTACTCAGTCCATACATGTATAAGTGTCTATTCCACCTGTCTGTTCATAGAGTGCAATAATCCACATAAAGGGTTGCTACAGTTCCACAGAATCCTTTCACAGAGTCTAAGACAAGGATTTCCGGAATATTAGCCTTGTTTCGCCATCCTAGGCTTCATCAGTAGAACAGGCTCTAGGTAATGCAAATAAATACAATTTCGTAATCTCCCACATTTTTACAGCAAAAATAATATAAAAAACCATAAACAATGGTATGTGCCATGCGTAATATTACAGGCTAGTGCATCTTAGAGCATAGTAGTGGTTGCAATAAACAGCAACTGTTACAAAGCAGGATTATATGGATTATATGGACAAGCACAATATTGGTTTGAGTGACAAGTGTCAGCAATCCACTGATACAAAATTTATTTCTTAAAGTGACCCATATGGCACGACAGAAATAAAGCAAACTTAATCCATGCTCAGACGTGTAAACTCATACGTAAATGTAATCAGTTTTTAGATCTAAAGCAATAGCAGTCCACAGATACAAAATTTGTAATAATGCAAGCAGAGCCCAGGAGGAAAAGAAATCCTGACAACACTTCACTGAAGAAACTGAACGAAACAGCGGATAATTTGGGAGGAAAGGAACAGAGAAGCCTTTCTTACTTCAGGCCTGGTTCAGAGTGGGAAGACATTCAACCAGTCATACAGAGGGGGTGGGGAAAACTCCCTCAGAACAGCACAGCCAATCACATGCTACCTCAGTAAACATACTGCCTGGTTGCTAAGAAATGTCTCTACCAGTCCCTCTCTCGTTTATAATAATAATTTATTATTTATACCATGCCCATCTGGCTGAGTTTCCCAGCCACTCTCGGTGGCTCCCAATCGAGTGTTAAAAACAATACAGCTTTAAATATTAAAAACTTCCCTAAACAGGGCTGCCTTCAGATGTCTTTTAAATAATAATAGTGAAATATACTCAGAGTCGAGAGTGGATTTCATGCTCTTTATTCAGCTCATAGTGGTGAGGAGGAATGAAAGTTTCCCCAAAGTATCTGCTTATATACATTATTTACACAATGGGCTGCACATGATTGGCTAATTCCGGAATTCTCCTGTAGGCCAATCAGATTGTGGATCCACTTCCATCTGGAGCTGGATTGGGTGGCTCCTGCAGACCAATCATACTGCTGCATTGTTCTAGGACCAATCAGACAGCTGCATTCTGGATCCTATTGTTCTAGGAGTAATCAGACTGCTGCATTTTGGATCCTATTGTTCTAGGACCAATCAGACTGCTGCATTTTGGATCCTATTCAACTCAGTACATAACAAATAATAATTTAATTTAACAGAATTAACCCTTTAGTTGCAAACTGGATGATCCTTGTTGTTGCATTTCCAAGGTCTGGGGGACAAACGCAGCCTTCCAAATCTCTCTGGTCAGTCCCCAAGACTCTCCCCATGCCACAGCCCTCACCAGTCCTGTTCCACAGCCTCCTCAGGCTCGTGCCTCTAGCCAGAATGCGTCCCTGAACTCTGAAAATGCTCTTGCTTGCTTGTGTGTGTGAGTGATAATAATAATATATACATCCATCGCTCCTTCTGCTTTTGCTGCTCCCCTAGGAAATATTACTGGGGTTTAAGTCCACAAATCACAACTCGAGGGATGGGAGAGAGATTCAACTCAGTTGCATTTAAAGGGGAAATTACCTAATTCACACTTTCTAAACCAACATGCAAATCGAAACACAGCCATCCTTCGAAATTCACACTTCTCCAAGTTGCACAGTGCAGTCCTCTGGCCAGTTAATGTATAACGTTGGGGTAAGTGCGCACTCATTGCCGAAAACAGCGTATGAAAAGACATTCTATTGGGTGAAATTGCTTTGGAAAAAATGTGTATAACGGGCAAAACTGCACACGCAAATTGAGGCGTAAAGGAAGGATTTAATTCTGATTAATAAGAATGCACACAGAGGCTTGAACCAGCAAGACTCTGGGAAGGGTGCATATAATAATCTCTCTCTGCCTCCACCCCTCTGCCCAGGTCTCCAGGTCATTTTATTCACAAAAGAACTTTTACAGAGTGTTCGTAAGAACTAATCAGATTTCTTCTGAGCATTTCAACAAACCCCAAGTGGGGACGAAGTTAAACTATCAAAGGTAAAGGTAAGGTAAAGGTACCCCTGCCCGTACAGGCCAGTCGTGTCCGACTCTAGGGTTGTGCGCCCATCTCACTTAAGAGGCCGGGGGCCAGCGCTGTCCGGAGACACTTCCGGGTCACGTGGCCAGCGTGACGAAGCTGCTCTGGCGAGCCGGCACCAGCGCAGCACACGGAAACGCTGTGTACCTTCCCGCTAGAAAGCGGTACCTATTTATCTACTTGCACTTAGGGGTGCTTTCGAACTGCTAGGTGGGCAGCAGCTGGGACCGAAGACGGGAGCTCACCCCGCCGCGGGGATTCGAACTGCCAACCATACGATTGGCAAGTCCTAGGCACTGAGGTTTTACCCACAGCGCCACCCACGTCCTATCAAAACAGAACTACAAAAGAGTGCATTTGGCAACCCCGGAGGTGATAAACAAGCAATATACATGATAAGAAGGATGGTCAGGAAGACAGGGATCATTATCACCTTCAGGTGAGATCTGTTTCCTGGCCCTAAAATTAACATCTTAAGATTAACATATCAGAAAAGCTACATCAAAGAAACTGCCCACTGTCTTTGATGACCCAGGATGCCTGCCTGGCGAAGCAACTGGGCTGTGTACGTGACTTGTCAAGAAAGAGAAATGGAACAGGGATGCAGAGATGTGGATTGATCAAGAATCATATCAAAATAGTTTAAACCCAGTCAATGCAATGCTTTCACTGCTGACACAGATGGCTTACTCTATATTTGTTATAATTCCTCATAGCAATCCCACCTGATCACTACAGCAAATGTGTACATCTGGGGAAATTTGCATGAAGATGCTGACAGGTTTTCGTGAGGACTTAAAAATTAATAAATTGTAAACGGGTGTGGAATTATGAGGAACTGAACTGAAGATTGGAAGAATGAGAAACTGAGGCCACATTCATGTCATACATACAGAGCACTACGATACCACTTTAAACAGTTATGGCTTTCCCCACCAAACAATTATGGGAGCTGTAGTTTGTTAATTTATCACAGACATAGGCAAACTCTGGCCCTCCAGAAGTTTGGGACTACAATTCCCATCATCCCTGACCACTGGTCCTGTTAGCTAGGGATGGTGGGAATTGTAGTCCCAAACCTCTGGAGGGCCGGAGTTTGCCTATGACTGAGTTATCAGAAGGCCCCCATCCCCCTCACAGAATTACAATTCCCAGAGTGCTGTAACAATCCCTCTTCCCAGAGAACTCTGGGAATTGTAGTTCTGGCAAGGGACTAACAACTCTCAGCACCCTTAACAAACTACAGCTCCCAGAATTCTCTGGGGGAAGTGATGGCCATTTGAAGTAGTGTCATAGTTATTCACATGTATGGTGTGGTGACTGTGGCTTTAGAACAGGCTTCCTCAACCTCGGCCATCCAGATGTTTTTGGCCTACAACTCCCATGATCCCTAGTTAGCAGGACCAGTGGTCAAGGATGATGGGAATTGTAGTCCCAAACTTCTAGCCCAACCTTACAATGCAATTCTCTCAACACAAACAGTGTTAGTTGACACGTCTTAGGATTTTCCTGTAAATGCCTTTTAGAGATGGCTTTGAGCTTCACCCTGCAACTGCGCTATGACTCTCTTGTGACTCATTTAATCAAGAGTGCCCTTTAGAATAGACAGTTTTGGGGCAAAGGGGGGGGGGGATGAACGAAAGATAAGCGTCAAAAACAGATGAAAAATGGAAATCCCAGGCTGCTCGCTGCTTTCAAAGAACCGTTTGAAGCCTTAGCAGAAATGTGTCACCCCTTTATGAGGAAGCAGCTTGCGGAGACTTTTTTATTTGATAAGCCTGCTTTCGTTTCAGAATATGTGGCTGAGGTGTGTGGTTAATCTCTCTCTCTCTCTCTCTTCCGATCATCAGTCCTGCAGGAGAACCACAGCCTGCTACTAGGTTAGAGAAGGGGAGGGGAGTGACCTTAAAACCGTTCATCTTATACACACGCAAAGCACATGCACAGACATATTGTTTTGGCTGAGGACCAGCAAATGGTTCAGGGTGCCTATTAGTCATTTTAACCATAGGATTCAGGGCCGGCTCAAGACTTTTTGCAGCCTGAGGCGAAAGACAAGATGGCACCCTCCCCCAAGGTACATACAGAATCCAGTTGGACTGGTAGTTGAATCTTACTCCAATACGGGCGAAAGGATGTTATGTACTGAGTTGAATAGGATCCAAAATGCAGCAGTCTGATTGGCCCTAGAACAACAGGATTCAGAATGCAGTAGTCTGATTGGTCCTAGAACAATAGGATTCAGAATGCAGCAGTCTGATTGGTCCACAGGAGCCACCCAATCCAGCTCCAGGTGGAAGTGAATCCGCAACCTGATTGGCCTTTAGGAGAATCCCGGAATTAGCCAATCACGTGGGGCCCATTGTGTAAATAATGTATAAAAAGCAGACATTCTGGGGGAACTTCCATTCCTCCTCACCACTATGTGCTGAATGAAGAGCATGAAATCCACTCTGGACTTCGAGTATATTTCAAAGGACAATGTCTTCCACTGGATTTGGAAGCAATGTCTTCCACTGGATTCTAGCTTAGGGGATACAGGGCAGGCCCAAGCCTGAGGCAGTTGCCTCACTTTGCCTCATCGTAGAGCCGGCACTGACAGAATCATGGAATTGTAGAGTTGGAAGGGTTTCCCGAGGGCCATCTAGTCCAACCCCCTGCGATGCCGGAATCTCAGCTCAAGCATCCATGACAGATGGCCACCCAACCTCTCCTTAAAAACCTCAAAAGTAGGAGAGTCTGCAACCTCCCAACAAAGTCCATTCCACTGTCGAACAGCTCTTACTGTCAGAACGTTTTTCCTAATTTTTAGTCGGAACCTCCTTTCTTGTAACTTGAAGCCACTGGTTCGAGTCCTACCCTCCAGAGCAGGAAAAAACAAGCTTCTTCCCTCTTCCATGTGACATCCCTTAAGACATTTGAAGATAGCCATCATATCTCCTCTCCGTCTCCTCTTTTCCAGGCGAAACATGCCCAGCTCCCTCAACTGTTCCTCATAAGGCATGGTTTCCAGACCCTGGATCATCTTGGTCACCCTCCTCTGCACACCTTCCAGCTTGTCAACATCCTACTTAAATTGTGGTGCCCAGAACTGGACACAGTATTCCAGGTGTGGTCTGACCAAGGCAGAATATATTCAATTCAATATAAGTTTATTGTTCTAGCCAAAGTCTATGAGAAACCTGCAGCAGCAGTAGCAATAAAGTAATTGAGATCATACACCCATAATTTGAGCCAAGATCTGCAATGTAAGAGAGGTTACCAAGGACACCAACAAACTGAAATCCAGCTTGATTTCAAATTAAACCACCAACTCACCGCAATGATTTCCAGCGATTTTACCTCACTCCCTTTTCCTGATTTCCTCCCCCTTGAAGCCAGCAGAATAGAGGTCCACTCTCTGTGTTACGAAGCTATTATTGTCACTCAAAAGAATGAGGACCATTTTTACCTGGGTGTAGCTGCTTGCTTGTGTGAACAGAGGTTTCAGAAAGCAATTTCTTGAGTATATAAGGGGCAGGCTATGATGCCTTCTACCTCAGGTTGACCACTAATACAAATTATGTCTGTGTATGGGACTTTGTTGTACTGGCCATCCAAGAGCCAAAACAGACCTCTGTATATATGCATGTGTTATCTATCTATCCATCATCTCTCTCTCTCTCTCTCTCTACTATCTATCTATCTATCTATCATCTATCTATCTATCTATCTATCTATATCTATCATCTATCTATCTATCATCTATCTATCTATCTATCTATCATCTATCTATCTATCTATCTATCTATCATCATCATCATCTATCATCTATCATCTATCTATATCTATCATCTATCTATCTATATCTATCTATCTATCATCTATCTATCTATCTATCTATCTATCTATCATCTATCTATCTATATCTATCTATCTATCTATCTATCTATCTATCATGGATATAATTCAGCAACACTTAAGGGAAGCTTTCCTTCTGTTCTGGAAAACATATTCTATGTGTTTCACTTCCTTCCAGCGTATAATGGATGACATCCCTTAAAAATAGACTGTGTTATATGGAGACAGACCATTGGTCCATTTTGCTCAGTGTTGTCCACACTCATTGGGTCTCTCGTTGTCCCAGCTAGAAAAGCCAGGGATTTAACCTCAGAGCAAGGCAGATGATCCGCCATTGCGTTAGGTGGCCCTTTCCTGGTGTGCATGCCCATTCTGGAGCACATTATTTGGGAAGATCCTGTAGCTCAGTGGCACAACATGCGTACTGCAGGCAGAAGGTCACAGGTTCAATTCCTGGCACCTGCAAGAAGGGCTGGGACTGCCCCATGCCTGAATCCCATGAGAGTCACTGTAGACAATACTATCCGAGAGGGACCAAAGATCTGAGCTAGCTTCCTTGTGTTACCAGCACCCGATGAAGGCAAATTTCTATGTTTCTCAAACAGTTTTTACTTATGTCCACATTTAATCCATCAAGGCTGACCTCCTAAGCCAGGGGTCAGCAAACTTTTTCAGCAGGGGGCCGGTCCACTGTCCCTCAGACCTTGTGGGGGGCCGGACTATATTTTTGGGGGTAGGGGATGAACCAATTCCTATGCCCCACAAATACCCCAGAGATGCATTTTAAATAAAAGGACACATTCTACTCATGTAAAAACACGCTAGTTCCTGGACTGTCTGCGGGCCGGATTTAGAAGGCGATTGGGCCGGATCTGGCCCCCGGGCCTTAGTTTGCCTACCAATGTCCTAAGCCCACTTACTTAGGAGAAAGTCCCACTTAATTAATAGCATACCCTTCAACGTTTCCGCAGTGAAAATAGGGACACCCTATTCCACCACCACCACCACCACAACAACTACAACAACAATTTTATTATTTATACCCCCTATTTTTATAAAATTAAAAATAATTTTATTATTTGTATGCCACCCATCTGATTGGGTTGTTTCAGCCACTCTAGGCAACTTGCAACAGGCACATCTAAAAACATGATAAAACATTTTAAAAAAACTTCCCTATAAAGGGCTGCTCTCAAATATCTTCTAAAGGTTGTTACAGCTACTTATATCCTTGGCTTGGGGTGTCACATAACTCCAACCCCTCCAACATTTCTCCAGTTGGAACGGCCTAAGGAAAAGCTGGACATTCTAGGATCAAATCAGAAACCGGAATGACTTCTGTAAATCTGGGACTGTCCCTGGAAAATAGGGACACTTGGAGGGTCTGTAATAGGACTTATTTACTTCCGAGTAAAACTGGTAAATCCTATTACAGACCTTATTTACTTATTTACCTTATTTACTTCTGAGTAAAACTGGTAACAGGAACGTGGGTAGCGCTGTGGTCTAAACCACAGAGCCTTGCTGATCAGGTCGGCGGTTCGAATCCCCGTGATGGGGTGAGCTCCCATTGCTCGGTCCCTGCTCCTGCCAACCTAGCAGTTCGAAAGCACGCCAGCGCAAGTAGATAAATAGGTACCGCTCCGGCAGGAAGGTAAACAGCATTTCCATGCGCTGCTCTGGTTCGCCAGAAGCGACTTAGTCATGCTGGCCACATGACCCGGAAGCTGTACGCCGGCTCCCTCGGCCAATAAAGCGAGATGAGCGCTGCAACCCCAGAGTCCGCAACTGAACCTAACGGTCAGGGGTCACTTTACCTTTACCTAAAACTGGTAAGGATTGTGGCGTAATTCATCAGGTCGAACCCATACAGTTAGGACAGCCAGAGGGCAGCTGCAGCGGTTTGCTACTTACCATCAGTGGCAGCCAAAGTGGTGGGTTGGAAAATCCCCCATATGAGAAGTAGCCCCAATCCAGTGTAAAAGCCACCCATCTCTTCTCCAGCCCTAAGCTGGTTCTGAAGGTGGCAGGAGGTTTTCTACTGAATGACTGTGAGCCGACACGCCTCTCTAGCACAGAGCCGGAGGAAAGGGACTTGATAACATATTTATATGCTCGTTGTCTCAAGTCTGATCAGCTTTTCTCTCTGACTCTCCCCCATCCACCCCCCTCCTTGTCTAAGAATAGGCGAAACTGGCCTTCTCAGGTGTGAGGACTACTCATCCAGGAAGCCACATTTTCTTGTCAAGGTGTGACACAGCTTTGCTCTTGTTGTGGAGGAGGAAGGAAGTGGTTTTCACAACTGGCTAACGCTCTGCGGATGAGCTTGGCAGAGAGTGGACAGCTCTACCCAAACTCCTTGTGTGGCCATTGCTAAAGTGACCCCCAAGCCAGCGGACGGTTGCTCGTCTCTGGTCTAGGATGGACTGAAGTGTGGCAAGGAAAATGCACCATCTTTAACGGCCTCGGCCCAGTATACCTGAAGGAGCGTCTCCACCCCCATCGTTCTGCCCGGACTCTGAGGTCCAGCTCCAAGGGCCTTCTGGCGGTTCCCTCATTGTGAGAAGCAAAGCTACAGGGAACCAGGCAGAGCGCCTTCTTGGTAGTGGCACCCGCCCTGTGGAACACCCTCCCATCAGATGTCAAAGAGATAAACTACCGTGGTAGCTCGGGTTACATACGCTTCAGGTTACAGACTCCGCTAACCCAGAAATAGTACCTTGCGTTAAGAACTTTGCTTCAGGATGAGAACAGAAATCAGGCGGCAGCGGCGGTGCAGTGGCAGCGGGAGGCCCCATTAGCTGAAGTGGTACCTCAGGTGAAGAACAGTTTCAGGTTAAGACCGGACCTCTGGAACGAATTAAGTACGTAACCAGAGGTACCATTGTACCTGACATTTAGAAGACATCTGAAGGCAGCCCTGTTCAGGGAAGTTTTTAATGTATGACATTTTAATGTATTTTTAATCTTTGTTGGAATGCACCCAGAGTGGCTGGGGAAACCCAGCCAGATGGGTGGGGTACAAATAATAAATTATTATAGTATTATTATTATATTATTATCTTGGATGCACTCGGCGCTACAGGAGAGCAGGTGCTATGCAGTATTCCAGGTTTCGGAGTGCTCTTGGGTCAAGCACTCTCCCTGGGATTCTCACACAATGGGTCTTGTTCCTGGACCTCTTTGTCAAGTGTGTCGCAATGCCCTCCTTGTTGGTTCCACTTTTTGGCTCAGGCAAACAGCCAAAGAGCAAGCAGGCAGTGGGACCGACTTATCCAACTGCACCCATTGGTGGCTGGGATGGGTGGGTCAGATGGCAGGTGGAGTCAAGAGTTCTTGCTCTTTTTCTCGTGACACGCTTTTGATGTTTACTGAACTATTTCTTTAGGAAATTCCCTGGTTGATCTTATGTACCTGATGCTTCATTTGCCCCTTTCAGATCAGAGCGCACCCATCTTTTCCAGGACAGCTTACTGTTTTGCTGCTGCACATAAAATAGTGACAGATTTCATTTTTATTTTTTGCTGTGGCATACTTTTCTGGGGTTTTCTTTTTCTCCCCCCCCCCCTTAAAATCTTTTATTGAAATTAATAGATATCATAAAAAGGTAAAGGTAAAGGTAAAGGCTGCAGAAGCAGCACTTCTAGTTGCGGAAACTTTGGGATACGGCTGGACCTCTGGAACGGATCCCGTCTGCAACCGGAGGTACCACAGTAATCCTGTAGATCAGAGGAGGCTAACCTGTGTCCTTCAGGAGGTTTTGGAATACTTATAATTACAACTACAGTCAACTCGCATCTTGTGCGCATTTAATTTTCGCGATTGACCGCCTACTTGCCAGCAGGTCAGCTGACATCGCACAAATTAAATGCATGCAAAGTGGAGAACCTAAAACCTTTCTCTCTGCTGGGTTTTCCTGGAAAAGACTTTTAAGCTCCCAGACTTGCTTACTGGGCTCTGGGACGCTCTCAGGCGAGCTCTGAGATGTTGAGATACAAGGGGCCAAAAAGCACCTTATCAATTTGTCAGGGTACGGTTTCCGTTCCTAACCTTCGTAAACACTTAAGAATTCGTGGCCTCCAGCTACCCACACGGGGTTTTGGAGGGCCGTATCAGACATTTGGTTTTACTTAATTTTTATCTGATTTAAGGCTTATCGCTTCTTTCCAACAATGCGCCGTATCAAGGACATGAGATCTGAAACTTCTTCCTTTTAAAATTGTGCAATTTGCACCATCAAAAAAAGGTTTCCTGTGGAAAGAAAGGCTCTGTCCTATCACAATGGCTCCTACTGCCAGACACCGGGCAGATCTACACCATGTATTTCAACCCCATTCAAAGCACATTTAAAACACAGTGTCCATTTATTTATTTATTTTCATAAGATGTATACACTCCTTGATTGTAAAAAACAACCACCACCTCAAAGCAGTTTACGAAAAGATAAAACAATAAAAGCGAGAAAACATGTCTCCCCCTCACAGAGCTACCATTCCCAGCATCCTTAACAAACTACAGTTCCCAAGAATCTTTGAGGGAAAGTTACGTGTGTTAAATATATGGCGTGTATTTTTTTTTTTTTACAAAAATGTATGGTGTGGATCTAGGCCTGGCATGCCTGTGGATTGGTGGCTCAGTAAAGGAGATTGCATATCTGCCGTGTTAAGTATCCCTGTTGATCTTTAATTGGATTTTTATTGCTTTTATTTCTAAAGGAAGATGGGTTTTTATTACAGTTACAGTTTCAATGCCACAGAATTCCAATACAGTGGTATATCGTGTTACGGATGGGATCCGTTCCGGAGGACCATCCATAACGTGAAATGCCCGCAACTTGAAGCGCCGCATCGGCGCAGGCGCGCAGCGCAATTTGGCGCTTCTGCACAGGCACAAAACATGATTTAGCACTTCTGCGCATGCGTGAGCGGCGAAACCCAGAAGTAACCCATTCCGGTACTTCTGGGTTGCCACGGGACGTAATGTAAAAAGACGCAACATGAAGCGGACGCAACACGAGGTATTGACTGTATTTATTGCTGCACCATGTATGGAAGTGAGAGCTGGACCATAAAGAAGGCTGATGGCCGAAGAATGGATGCTTTTGAATTCTGGTGCTGGAGGAGACTCTTGAGAGTCCCATGGACTGCAAGAAGATCAAACCTATCCATTCTGAAGGAAATCAGATCCTGAAGGACAGATCCTGAAGCTGAGGCTCCAATACTTTGGCCACCTCATGAGAAGAGAAGACTCCCTGGAAAAGACCCTGAAGTTGGGAAGGATGGAGGGCACAAGGAGAAGGGGACGGCAGAGGACGAGATGGTTGGACTGTGTTCACGAAGCTACAAACATGAGTTTGACCAAACTGCAGGAGGCAGTGGAAGACAGGAGTGCCTGGCGTGCTCTGGTCCAGGGGGTCACGAAGAGTCGAACACGACTAAACAATAACAAACAAAAAATTTCTGCACCAGCCAGAAAAATCCACAGGGACCCTCCACATAATTGATCACAGGACGTGGTGCACACAAACCATTTGAATGTCAATGCCCATCAACTTGGGGGGCGGGCCCTTCAAATATTTTATGGGGGGGGCAGGTCTGAAGAGCCCTCGACCCCTAGGAGTTGGCTGCTATGCTAACCAGTGCGACGCCTGTTTTGGGAATCAACCAACGCCAGGTTTCTGCAAAACCATTTGGTGCACAACGCTGGGAGGGGAAGAAAGGGTTAACACCTTCACTCCAGCCCCTTCAGAGCACTAGGGAAACCCCATACGCTTGAGCGTCCCGGAGCTTTTGCAAGCCTTTCGGAAGGGTTGTTCCAAACAGATGAACGAGGGGGGGTACATGCATGAGTATTTTTAGGTGGAGACGCTGCAAGGGAAACCCAGTGTAAGCTTGACAGATACCAAGGGTGGTACATAAAAAGTGTTTGTGGTGATGTGTGCAACCAGGGCAGGAGGTTTGAGCTGGGGTGTTCTGCAGAGGGCGAGCGGGAAGAGCTCTCCCTTCTTGTCGTTCTTGAGTTGGTACGATCCATCGCTTCTCTCCCCTTATCTGTTCTGCAAGCTGAGCTGAGTCTCAGATGAGCGCGGCGCGTTAGCGGAGTGGGAAGGGTTAGGGCTTGTTTTGCAAAACCTTTTGCTGGCTTGGAGCAATTCTATTTTAAAGTAGTGTAACTGCTTAGGAAAGCTTATTTTCTATTTCCAGTTGAGCTTTAGGGGGGAGTGGAGGGGAAACAGCTTAAGAAGAAAACCACAGTTGAGTTTTTTTAAAAAAACGCTGCTTTTTTAAGGATTTGCGTGTTTTTGTGCAGTGATTATTTCGCCAGAGTTCTCTCTTTTTAAATAAGCCATATACTTTATATTTAACTTTTAAGGGCCAGAAAAGCTAGTCTGCCCCTCTGCTCCTGTGTGAAGCTGACATGCAACATGCAAAAGCTGTTTTCTTTTTTAAAACAAAGAGCTAGCTCTGTTTATTTTACAGTTAACTACTTTCAGTTCCCAAAAAAGGGGTGTGTGTTTGTGGAAAGGTAGTCATTTTTACAGAACTGCTGTCAGTATAAACCACCCAATGTAAATTTTACTTGAAAAGGGAGTTTGTTATCTCACTGTAGTGAGAAATGCTGTTGCAAAGGGTTGCGTTTAAATTCAAAAGGACAATTAAACCTAAAAGCTTGGAGAATCCAGCTTTTTTCATTTTTAAAAAAGGCTGTTGCTGTTTGTTCCAGAAACAAGTAGTATGGTTGCAGTTGCTAGCATTGGTTAAATGGAACTGCAATGGCTAGGAAGTTGTGAAATGCAAACTATGGGGCAGTTGCTATCCTAATAGCCCTGCTTTTGCATTTCTCAGAAGAATTGAGTTGTGTGCCTGAGGATTTAGCAGTTTTTTTCTAAAGGAAAACGCTGGGATTCCCCCCCCCCATTGGTTCTTAACTAGATGTTCCACCTGGTGGTTAATCTGGTTGAATGCAGGTGTTGGCTGTTAAGTGATAAATAGGGATAATTCTCTCACCTGTCCTTCCTGAGGTCTCAGCACACATTAGAGCATTAAAAAGAATAAAAAGTGGCTTTTAAAGAACTTTCAATTATAAAAGTAGAATTACTGGTAAAAACAAAATGAAACTAAAACCAGCAAAAAGAAAAGCAATTTGAATTAAAAGTTTAGATGATTTGGGGAAGGTTTGATCTACTGGGTCTATGTTTCATACCTTACCCAGTTAGCCCTGCTAGTTGCAAGTTTGCCAAGAAGGCCCCAGGAATCGGGGTGGAGGCATTCCATGGGATTACCAAGCACGAAAGGCACTGAAGTGAGGGGTTTTTTTGTAACCAGAGGTGGAAATTTTGCAGCTGCAAAATGCTATTCCATTAAACAGCAGTTCCCGACTGGGGAATCTCTGAGCAGGTGGTTAAGAGCCAGGAGAAAGACGGGTGGTATGGAGGTTTGCAAAACAAGCTAAAAGAGTATGGGAAAGGTCTCTGATCACACAAGCTTCCTTAAATTACTGCAGAAATAGGCTCAAAACCAAAACCATGTGATATCACTTGGTGCATCTGCTGAACCTTACCCATATCTATTGTCATGTGAATTCTGCAGGGGTCCTCAAATTTCTTAACCTAGCCATGTGTAGGGGTAGGCCTGGGTGTAAAAGTTTGGCATAAAATTTATACACCATTTAAAAAACAAACTCAGTGGGTTTGCAAAGACTCAAATGGTGGCATTAGCAGCGAAAGCTATTTAAAACACTCAAGAATTAAAATTTGCAATTGACTAAAAGTTTTAAACACGTTTAATGCATTAGCTTTTTGCATTAGAAATGCCTCTTCAGTGAGAATCTACAGAGTGCTGCATAGCTTTGAGAAATCTTGTGTTTGAGTGGACCACTCCCCAATGCTAAAGGACTATGTACTTCTGAAATGCTCCTACAAACTAGGCAGCCCTCCAGCTGAAACCATTTTGCACCTTTATTGGGCAATTACCTGAATTCATTGGGTTTTCAGGGCGAGGAATTTGGATGAAGAAATGTTTTTTGTGTATAGTATTGTCATGTGAAATATCAGGGAGTACAACAAGGAAACAAAAGCCATTCAAAACAATGAAAAATAATTAAAATACCTAGCTAAGAAAACAAAAAAAAGTCTCTTCTCAGCTACTGTTAATCTGCCTTCAGCTGTTCCGGGACCTTAATGTGATCAGGTCTCTTAGGAATTCCTATACATAATTTTGATAGACTTTTAAGAAAGCTAATCAAGTTTTTCATGCCCAAGAAGGAAAGGCAGAACAGAAAAAAAGTGTTTATATGACAGATTTACAGTTTTAAAAACTTAACTTCACAGGTGTTTTGGGTTAAATTTGGTTATTAATCAAAATACAAAACAAATTGCATTTTTCAGATGAGTTTTTTTTTTAAATTGTGTTAGGTCTTTGTTTCCACCTCAAGAAGCAGGTGTAGGACAGGAAAATTGTGCCTGTCTGCTTTTCTCTTTATCAAGTGTAGTTACTTTTTTTAAAGACCTACCACCCATGGTAAAATTGGTAAAGTACCACTAGACCTTTTTTTAAAAGCACAACTAAGAAGCTTTTGTTGCAAGGTTTAGATTTCTTAACAGTCACTACTTTTTGTGAAATGAGCAGAGTTGGATCACAATTGTATATTTCCATTAAGACCAGAATTGCATTCAGTTTTGCTAACGTGCCAACTGAATAAAGGAAAAAAAAAGAACAAGTACAAGAATGTGACAATGTAATATTATATATAAACAGCAATTAATCTAAAACTGAAATGGGTACACTCTAGGACTTCGAGATGTTAACTGTTAAACAAGCTATTTATGCTTTGCAGTTTGCTTGGAGCTAAAGCACATAATGAAGTATTATATATTACATGCGGGTAAAAGTCCTTACAAGATATGCTACTTGATCAGTATGTTGTTGAGCTAGATGAAATGTGGCTTGGGATTTTTTGTGTGCATTGCTATCCTTCGAAGAACATTGCAGTTAGTGCTTTACATTCTCCATTCCATTGCAGTTTCCCAGCAAATTTGTGTACCTGTTATCTACTGCCCCCAGATGGCAGAAGATTTAATCTGTTGGAGAAAAGGCCTACAGATTTTTCATGCCCTCCCTTTTTTGTTTGGAAAGAGAATGATAAAGTTGAGAATTTTTGAATGTTGTCAAAACTTTCTTACCAAGCTTGCTCTTTATCTAACCTGTCCCATTACTTTTCTGTCTTAAATGAGCCGAAAATTGTGGCAGACTACATTTCTGTAACAGATTTTGGATTCTTACGGAGTTGCTTTTTCTGAGTGGGAACCGTAGCTTCTGCCTCAGGGATTTAAGGGGTGATACCCTCACCCAAATGATAAAAAGCATAGTGAAAGTATTTTCCAAGGGAAAACGGATAGAGTGAAGGAGGAGGTGGGTTCAGTTCCATGGTAGGACCTGAAACCCAATTGAAAAGGAAGGACCCCAGAAGACATTGACAAGAATGACCAGAAACTGTTCTTATACACAACAACGGTGGCGAGGTTATTGCTGGCTCAGATATGGAAACAGCAAAAATTGACTACAATAGAAGAATGGCAGTACAAGGTTATGGAACATGCAGAAATAGCCAAATTAACAGTAAAAATTCGACATCAGGGGGATGAAACATCAAAAAGAATGAGGAAAATTATGTTATATATAGAGATGATGTGAAATAGGGGACCAGTAGAAGAAAAATAGTATCTCATAACGGGAAAATACAAGAAATTTACTGGATAATAATATCTTAATGAATTAAAAATATATATTAGGACTATTATTGAACAATATTTGTAAATGAATATAGACAGACAATAAGAACTTGTATATATAGAAAGATTTATTTCTTTACACACATTTAATGGAAAAGTCATCTGGAGAAAAGGTCTGCATCCTCCAAATGTCCTTTGGAATTGTTCAGTGACCACCCACTCCATCCCCTTTCTCAGGAATATGGAATATTGGAGATTAATCGGCCCTAATGGCCGGGTCCAAATATGGTTTTAAGAAGCAGTTTCATTATGGCTTCTTGCAGGGGTCCTGTGAGGACTCTAAACAGAGGGAAGCATTCCCCACCCCACGGAGCCCAGTCCTGCCCGCCTCTATTTTATGAGTTGGGATGGGCAAGGATCAAGGAGACAGGTTTCACTGTCCACATCCTCAGAGGTAACAGGTTGAGATTTAGCCCATACAACTTGACTAGACAACGCTCTGGCACTCTCCGGCCCCCTACGGTGGAGTCTACTTCTTTCCAAATTGTAACAAAATAGTTACAGTAATAATAATTTATTATTTATACCCCTACCCATCTGGCTGGGTTTCCCTAGCCACTCTGGGCAGCTTCCAATAAAACACTAAAGTACATTAAACCTATTAAACATTCAAAGCTTCCCTGAACAGGAGATCTAGGGTGTCTTTATTGGACCCCAATGGCAAAGATGGTTCTGTTAAGACTACAAACCTCCTGAGAGGGTCTCCTGTCCTCTGCTGATGCAGAAGTTGACGAATGAGGTCCTCTTTACCGTCACTATTGCCACTTGGTAGGGTCAATGTTTAAATTTGGAGAAAATCAAAAGAGAAAGATGTTTGACATGCGTAAATCAAGATAATATAAAGGAACCAGGGCAGGGAGTTGGAAGGAAGTCAAGGGATTTGAGTAATCCCAAAATGTGGATTTAATAAAAGATTTAAATCTCTATTCACATATTTTGTGCTTACATTTTTTTATTTAGTTTTAATGTGATTTTGTTTAATTGTGAGACTACTTTAAAAAATACTAAAAACCAATGCAAGCTTGTAATAAGCTTGGCCCTATGCTTTCTTTTAACTCACACAAAGTTGTTCCCCCTGCCTTTTCAATAGCAAGCCCAAAGGTTTAATCCATTCTGTCACCTTTTGAAAACATTCAGTTGGAGGGTATTAACTTCAGTCTGCATGGGAGATGCCATACAGGAGAGAAGCAATACCAAGTGCCTTTACCTGGGACTTGCAGGCTGAACATCCATGGTAGTTGTTCATTTAGAGGCCTAGGTAAGCTATCAAATGAAGCTGCTTTCTGACCCAGGACCAGGATCAAATGTTACTTTTAAGCATCACATCCTGCACACACTTGAATCTCCCAATAACCCCACTGAAACCAAAACCACTCCCTTCTGCGTAAACCTCGATAAAACAGTGGCGTTTGTTCTGGGCTCTAATACTGTAGGATATTGTTAGATACATGTTAAAAGGAACTTTCAATCTCTGAATTTTCAGTTTTGTTGGCAGTCGTGATTTTTTTTATTCTCCGTGATTGTTCTGCTCTATTTAGATGGTTTTTTTATTTGAAAACCAGTTGTTGGTGTGGTGAGGTGCTTCATCACCATCTCCTAACACAGCAGGGGCAAATTTGGGGTTGTGTGGATGCACCAACAGCCTGTGCGGTCCTTTTGCACAACTCTGCCTCACTTGCCTCCCTTTTCCTGCACTGCTGTTGGCAGAGGAGCGGCATAGCATATTTATAGTCAGTAGACTAACCGTGCTTCCAGATTGTTGCCATTTTCAGGTAGGATTCAATTACATGCAGTTATGCGAAATTTACATTGTGCTATGACTGGGAGGTTTAGCACAGCACACCTAACGTCCCCCCAAAATAAGACCCCCCCAACTGAGAACATACCAGGAAAATGCATTGGAGAGGGGGATAACGATTGACGTGCCACTTCCATGAAGAGAAATCAGAATGAATGCTCTTTAAACAGGCAGTGTCCTTTTAATCGCCCTGCAAACAAATTAAGATGAATACATAATAAACAGATTAGTCTTGTGCATATGTAATCCCTACCCTCTTGTGCTTAGAGGTAAAAAATGGAAGGCTTTAATTTTTACCTACACTTAAAACAGAAGTAAGCAGGAACCAAGAGCACCTGTGTCATTAAAACATATGACCTCTTTCTGTTATCATAGAGGTGGTCCTGTAAATTTGACATACTTTCACATCTTGCAGGTAGCAGCAAAGGGAATTTGCAATATTTGCAGACCTGTTGTGTGCGAACTTCAAGAGTCTTTTCAAGATTGCATCATGCTAACTGTGATTGTATGATGAATCTGTTTCCAAAGACCCCCGTGAAACATGAGACATTATGGTCTTTAATTATAATTTGTACCTTTTAAAACTTGGGTGTCAAGTTGGATTTTATTATAAATCCCAGCTCAGTTTAGAATAAGGATTAGCTTTATAATAAGGATTAGGGAAAGGAAGATGTATAATTACAGCTATATTTATTTTTCATTTAATGTGATATTGAAAAGGAGAATAAGTTTAAATTTTAATTGGCTAAAAGAGTTGCTGAAAAATTGTGAAACTAGGATGCAAAAAGGGGAAGGTATGGGGAAGTCCGAGAAAAGAGGCTTATGAAAAGGAGGTTAAGAAAGTTGGATCTATGTTTTCTTTTTGTGTGTGTGTTGTTGTATGTATTATTTAGTGTTGTGTCGATAAAATTGGAAAATCAATAAAAAATTATTTTAAAAAAATAGAATAAGGATTAGCACACGATTGGATACCAAAATTGATTTTTGCACTACCTTCTGATATTTTTGAAATACGTATTTTTATTTGTAGAAGGGATGAACAATTGTGTCCCATATATTATGCAGAAGGTGTTGAAGTAGTCTGAGCTGGAGAAGGTAAAGGGAAGTAGAAAAGAAGGTGAGAGTTTGGGTGTAATCCTTGACGCCTCCCTTTCCATGGAGGCACAGGTTACAGCAACAGCCAAGGTGATATTTTTCCACCTTCGCGCATCAAGCAGTTGGTCCCTTGCCTTTCCCGTCCCGACCTGGCCATAGTGATCCATACGACGGTCACCTCCTGGCTTGACTATTGTACTTCGCTCTTGAAACTGTCTCACAAACTCCCAATGGGTACAGAATGAAACCGCTTTCTTTGTACCGCATGGAAAAGTAATCGTAAGTCCACTGTTCTTTGAATACTCTGCACTCTTGAGTCAATTTTTCTTTTCTTTTTTTGGACATAGCAATCTATTAGTAAAAACCCAATAAATACAGAGCTACTGATAGATCAAATAGAATTTATGAACACCTCCCCCAGCAGCCCCTGCCCCAAACATGACCAGAAAATGTCTGACTGAGGAAATGGTGCAGGAATCAGCAGTTAGAAAAGTGGAAGTGGAAGGGTCTTGAAAGCTTGTGCTACCAATGTGTGTCTGGGAAGAAATGAGGAAGTAGAGAGATTTAGAATTTGCTTGGGTAATAATGTCTGTGCAAGGGAGACTGTTCTTTTTATAATCTGCTAATTTGCAAAATAATGTACTGTAATCTCGCTCTTAACATGTGTTTGTCAGTCATTATAAAAGGGCCCCTGAAAGAGGAAATGGGGCTCAGCCCTTGAGAATGATCTTGCTGGTGCTACTATGCAGCTTAAAACAAACCAGACCTTTCTGGGAAAAGGACCCTTGTCTGTCTTCACTGACGAGGATAAATTCTGCAACGCTACAAAAACAATGTAACAGCAACAAGCTGAGGAGAGGACGCAAAAGCACCAGCCCGCCTGCTGCACGTGCGCAGGATCACATCCCTCCCTCTTGTGCACACACCGCTCCCCCTTCCTGCAACCAACTAACCACTCGCAGTAGCAACGGACGCTGGATGCAGAGGCCACGCATGGGACGCTGTACTTTCTTTTGCCATAGACCTGTTTGATAGTGGCGGGTTCTGCAATTGACAGGCGGGTTGGGTTCAGGACCTTGATGGGCCAGACCTTGCCCGCAGACCTTAATTTGAGGACCCCTGGTATAAAGTTAACTATAATACACAGCATCAATTGAAATTTTGAAGGAACCAGGGAGGGGAAGTTGCAGGTGGAATGATGGTTAAATTTCTAACGTTGCAGATTTTTTTTTTTTTGTACTATGAGGTTTATCAGTTATTTTGAGTAAAATAGAGGAATGTTACTTGCCCCTAAGGCAATGCAGAATATTTGTCTTGGCTTCTTTCTCCTCCGCCAGTACTGGCTTTTTACTTCCTGTGCCCCAAAAAGTTTCGAATCTGTTTGTAAGACTCCCTTCCCTCATATTTCCACATTCCAGCCATTGCTTGCTCAGCGATCTGGACCCCCCCCCCACATATTACAACTTTTATTTTCTTCATCAACATCATCAAACCTTTTATTGGCATCACGTACAAACAATATTTTCTTAATTTCTACGAAGCACCCAGTGCCTATTCTGCCCTGTGGTCTCCATCTGCTTTGCCTGGTGCCAAGGGGGAGACTGGATATTTTTAAAGAAGTGCCGCTTAATCCTGTAGTTTGGGCCCTGGGTGTGTGTTTCTGATTGCTTGCTGCTTTTTACAGGGCTGTAAACTCCACCTTTTCGGCATATACACTGTTTAAAGTGGATAGGGGCTAATCGCAATCTCCCCAACAAATAACCCTTAGAGAATTGATCTCGTCCTCTTGGGAGCTGGGGCGTGAGGGATTCACAGCAGGCAGATACTTGTGGAAAGTAAGAAGGTAGAATGGATAATTTCTTCTTTCCTCACCATGCTTGGAAGAGTTCTGGGCTGAAACACAGGCTGAAGAGAATTGCCATGCCTTGCTTGTGTTGGCCCCCAGGGGCATGTGAATTGGGGAGGAGGGAATCCCTCCTAATCAACCACATGAGAGATTCCATACAGGGGAGAAACCATATGAATGTTTGGAAAGATGTCACCAAGGAACTAGTAGATGCACTTCACACAAACCCTGCACCCCAGTAATACAGTGTCAAAATCATCTTCCAGTTCAAATCAAATATCTTTAATACGGTCAATGACCAGAAAGCAATTTATAAAAATATGACATTATAAGTAGTATTGTGCTACAAATAACAGTGGAAATATGGCCAATTCACAGAACTGGTGTTTATATTTATGACCAGGTTTCGTCTTTTAAGGTTTTAAGAATTAAATTCAAATGTCACTAGTGTTTATTATCGTTCCTTCGATGTTTACAATTTGAACTCCGTTGCTGACATCATTGCTCGTCTTATTCTTGTTGCAATGTAACAGTACTTTGCCACAGGCCTGTTAATTTCGGGGCTCTTTATCAGCTAAGAGGTGTCTGATATAGGTGTCGTCTTCCAGTTCAGACGGCAGGGGCTGCTCTGCCCGGTGGGTCTCCTAAGATTGAAACACTGCTTGTTCGCAGAGAGAACCTCAAAGGGGCTTCCATTTTATTTTATATCTATTCTGAAAAAACATTTCTAAATCATTTACAGCCGTGATTTAAAACGTGGAGAGTTGAGAAAGGCGACAGGCCAGGCTAAAACAAAATGAAAGCGCCCGCAGATGTTGTAAATGTTGTATAGTGGGAAAGATGGGCGACAAGACACAGCTCTTTTAAGCAACGGCTCTTTATTAACAGCGGTTAGCACTGCTCTTAAGTGTCTCTGAACAGTGAAGCTGGCTGCCTTATATAATGCTCAATAACTTGTAACAGTAACGAATTCCCAACTATAATACCCGATCGGTGAAAGCAACTCTCAATCCTGCATTTGCAAACTGGTGGCCCAGAGTGAGAACTGCAGCCCGTCTGAATACGTAACAGTAAACATCTGGGTAGGGTCCCTGTATCTATTGCTACTTCCTTTTCAATGCTGATCTTGAGTCATGTTTAGTCGTGTCTGACTCTTCGGGACCCGCTGGACAGGCACTCCAGTCTTCCACTGCCTCCCGCAGTTTGGTCAAACTCATGCTGGTAGCTTTGAGAACACTGTCCAACCATCTTGTCCTCTGTCGTCTCCTTCTCCTTGTGCCCTCCATCTTTCCCAACATTAGTGTCTTTTCCAGGGAGCCTTCTCTTCCCATGAGGTGGCCAAAGTCTTGGAGCCTCAGCTTCAGGATCTGTTCTTCCAGTGAGCACTCAGGGCTGATTTCCTTCAGAATGGATCCGTTTGATCTTCTTGCAGTCCATGGGACTCTCAAGAGTCTCCTCCAGCACCAGAATTCAAAAGCATCCATTCTTCAGCGATCAGCCTTCTTTATGGTCCAGCTCTCACTTCCATACATCACTACTGGGAAAACCATAGCTTTTACTATACGGACCTTTGTTGGCAAGGTGATGTCTCTGCTTTTTAAGATGCTGTCTAGGTTTGTCATTGCTTTCCTCCCAAGGAGCAGGCATCTTTTAATATTGTGACTGCTGTCACCATCTGCAGTGATCATGGAGCCCAAGAAACTGCCTCCATTTCTTCCCCTTCTATTTGCCAGGAGGTGATGGGGCCAGTGACCATTATTTTCGTATTTTTGATTTTGAGCTTCAGACCATATTTTGCACTCTCCTCTTTAACCCTCATTAAAAGGTTCTTTAATTCCTCCTCACTTTCTGCCATCAAGGTTGTGTCATCTGCATATCTGAGGCTGTTTATATTTCTTCCTGCAATCTTAATTCTGGCTAGGGATTCATCCAGCCCAGCCTTTCGCATGATGAATTCTGCATATAAGTTAAATAAGCAGGGAGACAGAATACAGCCTTGTCGTACTCCTTTCCCAATTTTGAACCAATCAGTTGTTCCATATCCGGTTCTAAGAACTTGCCATAGTTTGCTGTGGTCGACACAGTCAAAGGCTTTTGCATAGTCAATGAAGCAGAAGTAGATGTCTTTCTGGAACTCTCTAGCTTTCTCCATAATCCAGCGCATGTTTGCAATTTGGTCTCTGGTTCCTCTGCCTCTTCTAAATCCAGCTTGCACTTCTGGGAGTTCTCTGTCCACATACTGCTTGAGCCTTCCTTGTAGAATTTTAAGCATAACCTTGCTAGCGTGTGAAATGAGTGCAATTGTGTGGTAGTTGGAGCATTCTTTGGCACTTCCCTTCTTTGGGATTGGGATGTAGACTGATCTTCTCCAATCCTCTGGCCACTGCTGAGTTTTCCAAACTTGCTGGCAGATTGAGTGTAGCACCTTAACAGCAGCAGCATCTTTTAAAATTTTAAATAGTTCAGCTGGAATACCATTACTTTCACCGGCCTTGTTATTAGCAGTGCTTTCTAAGGCCCATTTGACTTCACTCTCCAGGATGTCTTGCTCAAGGTCAGCAACCACACTACCTGGGGTGTACGAGCCATTCATATCTTTCTGGTATAATTCCTCTGTGTATTCTTGCCACCCCTTCTTGATGTCTTCTGCTTCTGTTAGGTCCTTACCACTTTTGTACTTTATTATGGTAATCTTTGTATGAAATGTTCCTTTCATATCTCCAATTTTCTTGAACAGATCCTTGAGTCATATAGTTGACCTTAAATAATTTTTGTTAATTTCACTTTCGAAAATGATCTTTCGCCTTCAGCTACCGTTACCTGTAGTGATATGGACAAGTTAGAAAATATTGGATGTCAAATTATTTGACTATATATAATTGAAAACATCCACTGGATTTGTGTCTTGAAAACAATTGGTAATAGTTCTAGTTCGTGAAATAAATCTTCTCCCGTCTATATCAGCCCCCCTTTCGGCAGTCAAATTTCTGTTGCAAATTGAAACACTGCTCTTTTCTGGCATGTCTCTAATTTTCTCCATTTGTCTATATTTTGTAAAAATGAAAAATGGTCATTGTGTTCATTTAGTATTTCAAATCTTTAATTTTGTGATTGCTGTGTCCAACAAATAAAAATTTAAAGTTTTTCTGTGGATCTGTAATTGGCTCATGGGTAGACACAACTGAAAAATCGTTTCCTGGCATAAGATCATGCGGTATATGTAAATTCAGTTTCGCATTCTATTTACTCAGCAATTGATATAGCTTCTAGCAACATATCGTCAAACGTGGAGTCTACACGATTAAAAAAATAATAATTGTCCAGTGGCACTGAGACCAACTTGTTCTGGAAGTAAGCTTCTGTGTGCATGCACACTTATTCAGACACTGAAACACAAGTCATCAGACCCTTCCCACTTATATATAGTGGGAAGGTGGGGTGGGGTATTTCTCAGAAGGGTAGTAGGAGATGGGTGATTGATTCAATGGGTATAGTAAACCTGTTGACTGCAATTAGTCCTACAGGAAGAAGCAGGGGATAGTATGCAGATGACGAAAAACAGCTTTAGCATGTGTAATGAGACAAGAATCCTATATTTCTATTCAGACCAGGTCCCTCCATATCAGTTTAGTAATAAGTTGTAATTCAGCAATTTCTCTTTCTGTAATTCTTGTGTATTTAGTCTGCTGCTTTGAGATCCTGTATTGAATGTTCTGGGAGATTGAAGTGTTCTCCTCCTGGCTGTTCTTGTCTTGTGATTCCTGATGTCAGATTTATGTCCATTTATCCTTTGGCGTAGCTGAAGGTCACTGCTGGCATTTGATGCCATACACAATGTTAGAAGAGGAGCAATTAAACAGGCCTGAGATGGTGTGTTGGATGTTGGGTCCAGTGATGGTGTTGTCTGGGTCGATGTGGCAGCAAAGTTGGCATCTGGGTTTATTGCAGGCTCTGCTGTATTATTGTGGGTAAGGAGTTGTTTAAGATTGGGTGGCCGTAGGCAATGAAAAGTCTTACTGTATTGTAAGCCAAGTTATTTTTGACCTGCTCTATCATTTTAACTGCTTCCGGAAGAACGACAGACTTTTGTAAGGTTTTACTAACAATAATTTTCAATAATACGTTATACCACGTCATTAAAGAACAATTGAATTTGAAAGACTTGAATTTAAACATCAATGAACTTGCGATGTTCCTTGTGTCACTACCTTTTCTGTTTCCTGAGAATATAAGGTGGTGTAAACCTTTTCCATATTAAAACGGAAGTGCTTTCAACACCTCTACTTCCCCATTCTGTGTTTGATAATGGTCTTAAGGTGAAAGGGGGCACCTGGTTCATGAGGATTTGCCAACGTGACGTTGACCCGGAAAAGAATACATATATTTCTTGAAGTAATTTCCAGTGAGTTTTTAGCGGCATCATTCACTACTAAGTTGAGGCTGTAAGCCACACAAGGAAATGTAGAAAGCAGATGGATTTATAGCCAATATATTTTTTTTTTGAGGCCTATATTTTTGCCTCATATTTGCGTCGTTATCATATCCTTGACCCTGCATGTCTAATTCGATACATGAAGATTTTAAAAAATCCAGCAAAACGTCATTTGTCCTGGTACAGTAGTGTCAGTAACTGGAAAAAAGCCTTTAAAATGCTCTTTGATAATGGGTTAATGTATACAAACCTAACAGTAAGTTTTTCCTTGTGTGAAACATCAGGAGTGCCATCTAAAATAACAGAATAGTATTTGGATTGCTTCAAAAGATAAATAATAGTCATGAGCTATTAAAAACAATCTTAACTTTTCTGGAACTATTTGAGGCCACAAAGAAGGACCATCCACTACATCTTCATGAAACGTCTCTTCCGGGGGAGGATCAGACGTTGAGGCAGATTCAGTTGCAAGTGCAGATTGTGGTAGGAATAGAGCTTTCTGCAATAGGGCTTGGCGCTGGCCTTTGCTTTCTTGCGTACTTGGTCCCCCAGATCCTCTGCAGATCTCGAAGAGTTTTAATTGTGCATTCATCCAGATCTTCCACCTGCAATTCGTACCCATGTTGTTGTATCTTAATGCGTGTGTCAGCAAGGTCTTGATACTGCTGGTCGCCAAATCTCTTTCCTAAACAGTCTTCCGGCCATTTATTGGCCTTTTACGTTATCCTCTATGGAATCTCTATGGCGCTCCCAGTGCCTGCTCTGTGCCAAGGCCTTGGGCATGTTTGTTGTCCTCGTTGTTCCTCTTTAGTAGGCCTGTGAACCCCTTCATCTTTTTGGTATGTGACTTGTTAAGGCGTATCTATCTCTTGACTTGGTTTCCCTTCTTTCATAGAACCTTGCCTTCTGCATGATTTTACCAAATAAGGCCTTGGTTCTGGCTTTTGCTTTCTTGCGTACTTGGTCCCTCAGATCCTTTGCAAATCCGGTAGCGTTTATTCTGGATTCCTTCAGGTCTTCCACTTGCAATTCCTACCCATGTTGTTGAACCTTAATAACCTGTGTCAGCAAAGCTTGGATGCTTCTGTTCACCAGATCCTTTTCCACCCGGTTGTTTTGATTGGACAATCAGCACATTACTTCAACATGCATTGCATTGACTCGATGGTTGGGGCTTCTGAAAACAGGTCCTTTTAGTTCCTCCGTTTCATCAGAGGTGCCCCCCTGCTATCTGCTTCCAGAATACTGAATCGCTTGATTTGGAGTACAAGAGCCAGTCTGTTAATAGTTTCGTTGTTTTGTAACTTTCTTGTCTAATGGGTATCTGAATATGCCCTATTACTACCATTTGTAGGATAAGCTCATTTTTTTCATTTGAAGTGGCTCGTGATCTATTAAAAACAATCTTCTTTGGAACTATTTGAGGCCACAAAGAAGGACCATCCACTACATCTTCATGAAACGTCTCTTCCGGGGGAGGATCAGACGTTGAGGCAGATTCAGTTGCAAGTGCAGGTTCTGGTAGGAATAGAGCTTTCTGCAATAGGGCTTGGCGCTGGCCTTTGCTTTCTTGCGTACTTGGTCCCCCAGATCCTCTGCAAATCTCGAAGAGTTGTTAATTGTGGATTCATCCAGATCTTCCACCTGCAATTCGTACCCATGTTGTTGTACAGGGGCGCCGACTTATAAAAAATATTGGGGGGGCCCATACTAGGGTCCTGCCCCGGGAAGTTTTCTAAATTTTAGATGAAAATTAGTGAGTTTTAAAGTTTTTTAAAAGTATTTTAGAGTCATATGATCAACATTAGAACCCCGAAAACTCGACTCTCTATAACTCCACACTCCGGGGAACTCGACAAGCCTGAAACACTTTTTGGCTTTGAAAAAAGAAACAAAACATAAACACGCACGGTATTTTCGTAAAAAGCTAATTTAATTTACAGTAACAATTATGCTTATAGACTATTTCAGAGCAGTGAATATATAGCTCTGAAAAGACTGAAATGATATTTAAATAAATCCTAAACTATCATTAAAAGAATAAAACATAAAATATTGCTGTCGCAAACTGAAAATTTAACATTCTGTATGTATTTAATTCTCTATTTTATAAAGATTTTTAATATTGCTCTAAATACCATTATTAGGGCTAGAGTGTCTTTAGAAAGGTGCAAATGTCGACTGTCGTGACTGGACTACTGAATATGAAGTCGTTGATGACTGGTCGGATATCCAATTCATCCAAAACATCTCGATGGGCTTGAAGAACAGCCAAGTTGTTCAATCGCTTCTGTCCCATTGTTGATCGGAGATATGACTTCAGACGTCTAAGGGCGCTAAATGACCGTTCTGCTGTTGCTGTCGTGATTGGAAGTACTTGGAGAAGCTTAATGCACTACACTACTTCACATAACATTTATCCAACTGCAGGCTCTTGTGTAATGTACTTTCTCACATCACGCATGTTTTTTAAGACCAGTTGTTTTTTATTAGTGATATCGGCTAACATATTCAAGTGTAAGCGCAGTCTCTCAATGTCTAGGTCCTTTTTGAAAAACTCAGTTGATTTTTCAAAATTTGTTTCACCTCTGTTTACTAAAAGCAAGCACTCTTGTTCAACTGCAATGACCTGTGTGAATCCAGTTGATGCAAACCGCTCAGTAATGCGAGATTGCACCGTTTCACAAACTTCAATGTAAATAGCTTTGTAGTATTCCTTTGGGGTTTTGAAAGTGTGCGGTGAGCTGGCTTCGTTGTTTTCATACTTCTTTGGTATACGTCGATTCCGAGGAAGCGAAGGATCATCAACTTGTGAAGGTTTTTCTTTTAAACACAATTCCCAAAAGTGTTCAAAACTATCACGCCTTTCATTCAATATACAAATCAAGCCCTCATATATTTTTTCCAGATCAGCAACACTTAGATGAGGGCATTGAATTTCTTCATTGACATCCTCTACTGGGTTCATTGCATGGCAATAAAGACGTAAAAAGAAAAAGTTTTGAATTGTAACATCGACTCAAGGTGGCCTGCACATTTGTAACCTGCCTCTGTTTTGTCCTCTGCAGAAAATGTTTCAAAAAACTCTAGAAGTTCTTCAAAGTTTTTCAATATTCTCTAGATACTAGAAGCTCGCATAGTCCATCGAGTCGGGCAAAGGGGTCGTAGACCAGCTTGGTCGTTGGCGCTCTCACAGCGTATGCTTCTGAAAAGTCCCATCCTTTTGTTGGATTCCCTTACGGTGTTTATTAAGTCCTTGGCTAAGGCCATAATATCCCTCATAGACGTAAGATGGCGGAGACTGTCTACAACTGCCAAGTTTAAACTATGAGCAGTGCAGTGCACATAACGTGCTTTTGGTTGTATATCCAAAACTAACTTTTTTAGTCCTTTGAACTTGCCTCTCATATTCGAGGCACCATCATAGCACTGTCCTCTTAAGTTATCCATTGACAAATCAAGACGAGCAAATACGTCTTTTAAAATACTAAACAGAGTTTGTGATTCAGTGTTGGGGGTCTCGTATAAGCCAATAAAGTCTTCGTTGATAATTAAGGAATCATCGACAGTACGAATACAAAATGACACTTGTTCGTGAATCGAAGAATCACTTGTTTCGTCAACCATAATAGAAAAATGTTCAGTCTTCTTGCTTGAAGCCAATACTTTGCTCAACACAGACTTTCCTAGTAGATCAATGATCTCGTTTTGAATATCGTGGGACGTCCACTTATACACCGAACGCCCTAACCAATCTTTTAACTCAGGTACGTCATTCTTTCGGAGTTCCAACAATTGAAAAAAATTTGAGTTTACATCTTCGTGCCCTCTAATTGCTAGTCCTTGTCGGCATAAAAATTGCACGGTAGTAAAAATTGTCTCAAGAGCTAAACGGCCTTTGTTCATATCACTATCTAACTGTTCATTCAATTGGGAAGCCACACTTCGGTTAGTGATGGAATTTAGTTTCAGAACACCTTCTTTATGCGTAAACGTATTTTCATGAAGACGGAATTTTTCCAAAGCCTTTTTCCAGTTAGAAAACCCTACGGAAATAAATGCATCTTCTTTTTTTGAAGAAAATTGTAATAGATTTTTAGCATCTGCCTCTTTGCAGGTTTTGCAAAAAACTTTTTCGGTACATGCTTCATATTCTAGCCATGTATATTTGATCAACCAAGACTTCTGAAATGATCTTCCCTGAAATGATTGTCCAGGTTTCGGCTGTGAACGGTTCTCGCCTGACGACGACGAAGCAATTGACGACACAATTACTGTCGGAGGTTGACTTGCAGTATCATCAACTTCCAAGCGCGCCTTTTTGTTAACAAAATTTATCCATTGCAAACTTAATTCACAATACACCAAGAGACTAAAGTAAACGAATAAAATATAGTCATATAAAAGAGTCCACTAAACACTAAAGTCGGAACGCTAAACACGTCTGCAGCATGAACTGAACGAAACTATCCACACTGAATGACTGCGCCAGCAGGGCGTGGGCTTTATATAGCCGCGTCGTCGTAATGTCTCGAAGCGTCAAGGGGACGCGAGGTGGAGGATTCCAGGCGCTTCTGCTCCAGTCCTTTTGATGTCGCCGCGGCCGCAGCGCTGGCCCCCCAGACTTTACACGAAGTAATAATTTTCTTAAATTATTGGGGGGGGGGCGGAATTTTTGAGGGGGCTCGGGCCCCCTCAGGCCCCATGGAGTCGGCGCCTACGTTGTTGTATCTTAATGTGTGTGTCAGCAAGGTCTTGATACTGCTGGTCGCCAAATCTCTTTCCTAAACAGTCTCCCGGCCATTTATTGGCCTTTTACATTATCTTCTATGGAATCTCTACGGCGCTCCCAGTGCCTCCTCTGTGCCAAGGCCTTTGCTCACTGCCCGGTGCCGCAGGGGCACTAGAGAGTTTAAAAGAAGTGCTCCTTCCTTGTTCCAGTAGTCCAGTTCAGCCTTGGGCATGTTTGTCCTGGTTGCTCCTCTTTAGTAGGGCTGTGAACTCCCCCTTTTTGGTATACAACTTGTTACGGCATATCTAGCTCTTAACTTGGTTTCCCTGTTTCATAGTACCTTGCCTTCTGCATGATTTTGCCAGATAAGGGCTTGGTGTTGGCTTTTGCTTTTTGCATACTTGGTCCCTCAAATCCTGTGCAAATCCAGTAGCGTTTTCATTCTGGATTCCTTCAGGTCTTCCACCTGCAATTCTAATCCATGTTGTTGAACCTTAATACCCATAGCTGTCAACTTTAGGGTTTGAATATAAGGGATCAGCAGCCTCTCAGTCTACAGTTCTCGGGGACAGTCCATGTTGTGGTAAACCCCCCCCCCCCCAGGCTACAAATTAATTTACACCGGGCTACACACCATCTTTCCCCACCTCAGGGTCTCTTTTCCAGGGAGTCTTCTCTTCTCACGCGATGCTTCAGGATCTGTCCTTCCAGTGTGCAGCCACTGGATGTCCTTCAGAATGGATTGGTTTGATCTTCTTGCAGTCCATGGGACTCCAACACCACAATTCAAAAGCATCAATTCTTCAGGGGGATTGATCAGGTTCACTCTTTTGGCTCTCTGGCATCCATTAATGACGACTTATACAAATGTGTTGCAGACTTTGCATCCTTTAACACTATTTTGGAAGGAGTGTGTTTGTTGGCTGGGCCAGAGTGGTTGATTTTACATGTAAGCAAAGCGCAAACAGTGCTGTTGTCTAATGACATCCTATTCTTTGTAACTATCTTTCTTACCATACTAGATGCTGCTGGCCACCAGATCCTTTTCCTAAACAGTCTCCTGGCCATTTATTGGCCTTTTACTTTATCTTCTATGGAATCTCTACGGCGCTCCCAGTGCCTGCTGTGTGCCATGGCCTTGGCTCACTTTCTAGTGGCACTAGAGAGTTTAAAAGAAGTGCCCCTTAATCCAGGAGTTCAGTTAAGCCTTGGGCATGTTTGTTCTGGTTGCTCCTCTTTAGTAGGGCTGTGAACCCCTTCACCTTTTTGGTATACGACTTAAGGTGTATCTATCCCTTGACTTGGTTTCCCTGTTTAATAGAACCTTGCCTTCTGCGTGATTTTGCCAAATAAGGGCTTGGTGCTGGCTTTTGCTTTTTTGCGTACTTGGTCCCTCAGATCCTGTGCAAAACCAGTAGCATTTTTATTCTGGAGCTTTTCCAGCTGCAATTCCAACCCATGTTGTTGAACCTTAATTCCTGTGCCAGCAAAGCTTGGATGCTTCTGTCCACCAGATCCTTTTCCTCCCGGTTTTGATTGGACAATCAGCACATTACTTCAACATGCATTGCATTGTCTCGATGGTTGGAGCTTCTGAAAACATGTCATTTTAGTTCCCCTGTTTCATCAGAGGTGCCCCCCTGCTCTCTGCTTCCAAGTGTGGGCTTCTCCAGCCTAATGCACCTCTCATCAGTTCAGGTGGTGCTGGTTCCTTAAGGCCCATCGGGCCTTCCTTGGAGGAAAGGGCCTCCTGCCCGCTAGCCCTGCTCCCTGAGCATTGAGCCTGTATGCAGCTCACGAAACCACACGTCTGATGGGGGTCGCTTCTCTGTTCCCACCCACAACACACAGTAGCTGGAGCGGGAGATGTCCTTCCCAATAAAAAGATTTGTGTGGTTTTTAAGCAAGTTTGTTGGCTCCAAAGAACACAACTTCCAAAAGTAAAAGTGGAAAAGAGAAAGAAAACCAAGCTGTTCACCATTCTAGAAACCTTTAGGTCTAGGGCCAGTGGGGCTCTTCCTGCCAGCCATTTTGTTTTGCTTCCTGTTGCTGTGCCAAGGCTGGGCTATTCTCTGAGCAAGGCAGGAACAGGAATAGGCCAAACACAAGAATGGGGCTCCTGTCAGGGTGGGATAACTGCCTGCGAGGACCCTTGATGCCTCTCCAAGAGATGGAAGCCTGCCTGCTCACTGACTTTCTCTGATCTTGGTGTCACTGTACAATGTGGCTATCTGGGGGTTGGATTTGGAGTTATTGCTTGGGATTTTGTGTCACAGAGTTCTTCAGTTAACGTGTGGGGATGTTTGGGATAATAGGTAAGGAAATATTGTTTAAGTACCCTTCCTTCCTTCCTTCACTCATGCTAGTGAGTGACGTAGCAGAAAAAATCCCCTCTATTTTCACGGAAGCGAGTTGTTGTTAGATTGGTTTGAATCTCTGCAAAATGACTAATCCAATCTGGTTTGCCCAGGTGGGTTGCTCCTGGTGTCCCCTTTTCTCCCTCCTAAAATACGATAAAGACTTAAGAGTCTCTCTTTAAAAGTATTAACAGTAAGTTTACTCACAAGCTGTTCACAGTACACATCTAGAAAGTCAGGCTTTAAGCTTCAGGTTACAAACATGTTAACATGGCTTGACATCCTTTGTGAGGATCGGCCCAAGTGCCGCTGACTGAGAGCTTAGCAGACAACAAAATGAATGAGGCTTAACTGAGCATTGAATTGAACAGAGACAAAATGGCTGTGTGACTTTATAGAGGAACAGGAAGTTACACATCCCTCTGTCCACTCTAGGAAGTAAAGTGTGATTGACTGTACTGACGTAACACATCCCACGATATGCTGTTTGTGGTGTGTGTCTTTCTGCAGCCTAGACACGATTGTGCTCAGGGGAACAAGCTGGGTTTCTGGAAGAAACAGTTCCAGTCTGGACTCCCCTCCCACTTCCTTCCAACTTGGATCTGTTTTATGCTTGTTCCAGGGCTGAGCAGTTGTGCTTCTGAAGGGTGAAACACATTTCCCAGAGCAGCCAGCGCGAGTGGGGAGAAGCCAGTAAGTAGCTGTGCTCTCTTCCAAGTTCAGGGTTTTGGGGAGGGGGATCCCTCCTAGTCAACCACACGAGAGATTCCGTACAGGGGAGAAACCATATCAATGCTTGGGAAGATGTCGCCAAGGAGCTAGTAGTAGTTGTGTTTCACAGGGCCAGATTTAGATTAAGAGAAGGCCCTAGGCTACTCCAGTTGTGAGGTCTCTGGAAAATTTCTCCTCTCCTGAGCAGTTGGTGACCATAAGGCTAAGAAATAGCCGCAAGATTGCTTCCACATTAGGAAAGGCTATCTGAATTTTTCCTTCTATATAATTTGATAAAGGTCTGTATGGGACAGTGCTCTGCCGTAAGCCTATGGCTTTGTGTCACATACAGGTGAAAGTGCAAAAGTTGATCCAGAAGTCTCAGGTCAATATCTTCTGTGGGTATGCTTCCAACAACAGTTCAACAACTTGCTGAATTTCTTGCTTCGATGCTGTCCAATTAGCAAGAATGGCAAACAATTGTGCAACATCACTTTACGCAGTACTGCTAATTTTTAAACTGGCTTCAAATTGGCATCTAATGTAGGAATAAAGGATTTTATCCTAAACCTATTTCTTGAAGAAAGTGCATCTAAGGCATCAGGTGGACTTCTGTCTTTGCCGTTCCCTCACTCTTTGTCTCCTTTTTTGTTGTTGACATTTGGCAAAGTGGCTTTTGCTTGTTTCTCAAGGTCATCAAAATAATCTCTTATTTTCCTTAAAAAAAATCCAGGAGTGAACTGTACAAACTCGCACAAGAACTCAATAACAGGTCTGGTTTTGAAGGCCTTTGCTGACCTTGTGAAAATGACCTAGCACACGGGTCCAAGAATGCAGCATAAACACAAATTCCAGTTCTTCCATTTTCTGCAGGAGACTGTTAACTCTGCTTGGTCTCCCTCTTCCCATTAACATCAGAACAAATGACTGAGGGCATCAATGATAGCACTGTAACTTTCCAAAACAGCTGCTGTGGCTTTTGCGTGTGCGTCCCGTCCTAGAGTCTGACAAATGTTTAGGCACTTTAGACTGAGGTGGCAAAAACGATTTTAGAACTGCCCATCGCTTTGTGGAGGATGAAAAGAAGGTATAAATTTCATTGATAAAGGCAAAACAGTTCCCTGTATCAAGGCAGCAATCCACAGCTGAACTGCCCACCAGCTTTAAAGAGTGACCTGCGCATGGAATAAATTTTGCAAATTGTTTTTTTAATGATTTATTGCTGCATATTGTTGTACTTGCCAGCCATGTTGGCAGCGTTGTCATAAGACTGCCTGCAGCATTTTCTAAAGTCAATTTCAAGCTCAGTAGTAAAATAGGAGAAAGCACGGCTGAATTAGTGTTCAACTGTAAATCTGTGTTGGCAAACGATCTTCAGGTGATACATACCTGATAATTAAAGTCATTGCATCAGTATGTGAAATGTCAGGAGTGGAATCTACTGAGAAGCTTGAAATATCCAGTCTTTCTCACATCAGCCAGAGTTGCATCCTTAACTTTTTGCCATGAGCTGAACAATTTCCCCACATACAGTTTTTGACAAATAAGAGGGATTGCTTGATCCAGAATGTCCATACCTGTTGATATGAGCAAGTAAAAATGGATCAAATTTTGCCACTAGTAGCTGAACCAGAAGAGGATGTGGCCAAGCCAGAAGAAGCTGGAGCTCCAGGTGAATCTCTGGCCGAGAAGAGCAACGGCAGGCCTTCAAGGATCTTTAAAAAAAAAAAAAAGGGCATTGCAGCAGGCACCAGCGCTGGGTATCCCAAATCCAGAAAAGTCTTTCTCCCTGTTTGTGGATGAAGACCAGGGAACAGTAAAGGGAGTGCTGTGCCAGAAATTGGGGAGCTGGCAGCAGCCCGTGGCATATCTATCTGAGCGCCTGACGTCTACAGAAGAAGGTTTACCGCCATGCATGAGGGCAGTTGTGTTGGAGCCAGCCAGTCAAGTGGTGCTTAGCATAGCATAGAAAGAAGACACAATGAGGCAGCGAGTTTTCATAATGCTGGAGGGCAGCTCCTTTCAGCCTTTCTCCTCCGGCACTTTTTATTATCTCCTTTGTTCTCCCAGCCGCATGGCCGTTTTCCAAAGTCTCCTGTTACCTCATCCGGTCAAGGCTTGACACTCCCCTCTCCGTATAAGGTAATCATTGCCCAGAGGAATGTCAGGGGGCCCCTGCAGTTTTTACAAGCCTCTGCCTTAGCTGTATGACTCCCACACAGTTGTGGCAGTCGCCACCCTACTGGGCAAAGCAGACAAATTCACCTTTGGCCAAGACACTGTGTGATCCCGCATGCAGTCCCAGCTTTGCTTGACAATGAAGGGCACCTATTTCCTCTCCCAAGCGAAGATGAGAAAGTGTCAGATGTTATTGTTGCACCCGCGTTTGAAGTTCCAGGTCACCACCGCCCTCAACCCAGCTACCCTGTTGCCGGTAGGAGAAGGTGAGGAGCAGACGCACGATTGCATTGAGGTTATGGACGAAGTATACTCCAGCAGACCTGACCTTAAAGATGAGGCAAACCCCCATTGGCCTTCATGGTTTGTGGATGGAAGCAGCTTTGTTGAGGCTGGGTAGCGAAAAGCAGGTTATGCAGTGGTAGCCCTGGAAGACCAGGTGATCGAAACAAAGCCACTCCCGCCTGGAACATCGGCCCAGCTAGCAGAATTAATTGAGATAGATAGATAGATAAATTTTATTGTCATTGTCCGTATATACACAGTATACACAACAACGAAAATCAAACACCCAAGACCGGATTCACATACACATTCGCACGTATCTCCAACACTCTCATCCTATTCAGACATAATCTATTAGAACATAACATAATCCAGAATATAACATAACCTATTAGAAGCATAGCATAACCTAATAATTGCGCTTACTAGGGCCCTGGACCTGGCAAAGGGGCAGAAGATAAACATTTATACTGATTCTAAGTATGCATTCCTGACCTTACATGTCCATGGAGCCTTATGGAAAGAAAGAGGTTTGCTTACCTCCAGAGGAAGCCAGGTGGCCCACCCACAAGCCTTATTGAACCTTCTGGATGCTGTATGGGAGCCGGAAGCAGTGGCGGTTATCCATTGTTGCGGACACGAGACTGGACCAGGGGAAGTGGCCAGAAGAAAGCGACTGGCAGACAGAGTGGCCAAGGAAACAGTCCGGGAACCAGCCCCAGCCTCGGTTATTGGAGCACTGGTCCCAGAAGGGATTTTAAGCACCGCTGATAAGCCAGCCTACACAAAGCAGGAAAGGGACACTGCGGACGCTCAGGAGCTGACATTGTCCAAAGAAGGGTGGTACCTTACCCCTGATGATAGGATATAGATCCCAGAGTCCCTTTCCTGGCAGATAATTCAGAGATACCATGAGTTTTCCAGCTTTTGGCGATGAGTATCCTTGCTGCTGTTGTAGCATACATAAAAAAGGTTCGATCCTTCTTTTGCACACTCTGGCCGACAATGCCTAAAAGAAAGGCCTCTGGTTTCTTAGGGAAGGTATACTTAAATACCTTTTTCAGCTCATTATATATCATTTCCCAGAAAGCCTTCACTCTAGGGCAGGGGTCTGCAACCCGCGGCTCCGGAGCCGCATGTGGCTCTTTTACACCTTTGCCGCGGCTCCGGGGCGGATACTAGCGAGGGGAGGAGGCGCATTGTGCGCCCTGACACTCCCCACTGTGACGGGCGCTGTACTGGCTGTGATGTCGCATGGGGGCGGTGCGTGCGTTAGTCACGCACTGTCCCGACGTCACCTTCCCACCCGCTGTCAGATCGCGGCTCTGGAGATATATTTGTTTTAAATGTCGCAATGGTTTTGCGGCTCCCAGTTTTTTTTCTTCTTCGGAAATGGGTCCAAGTGGCTCTTTTTGTCTTAAAGGTTGCAGACCCCTGCTCTAGGGCAAGTCCACCAGAGGTGAAAGAATGTTCCTTCAGCTTCTTTACACTTCCAACATTTATTGTCAGACACATGATATATCTTTGCAAGCTTGACTGGAGTTATGTACCACCTATATATCATTTTCATAATGTTTTCTTTCAAGGCATTACATGCCGTAAATCTCAAACCTGTGGTCCATAACTTTTCCCAGTCCGCGAACATAATGTGCCCTATGTCCTGTGCCCATTTTATCATAGCTGATTTGACCGTTTCATCCTGTGTGTTCCATTTTAGCAGCAAGTTATACATTCTTGAAAGTAACTTAGAGCTGGGTTCTAACAGTTCTGTTTCTAACTTTGATTTTTCCACCTGGAATCCTAACTTTTTATCTGACTTAAAAGCTTCTTTAATCTGAGCGTAATGTAACCATTCTCGCACTTTCCCCTTTAATTTCTCCAAACTCTGCAACCTCCAATTGTCTCGCATCTTTTTCTATTATTTCCCAATATTTCGGCCATTTGGCCTCCATATTGAGTCTTTTCGGGGCCTTAGCCTCCATTGGTGATAACCACCTTGGGGTCTTATTTTCCAATAAATCTTTATATTTTAACCAGACATTGAAGACTGCTTTTCTGACAACATGGTTCTTGAAAGCCTTATGTATTTTAACTTTGTCATACCACAAATATGCATGCCAACCAAAAGCATTGTTAAATCCTTCCAAATCTAAAACATCAGTGTTTTCTACTTATCAAACCTTTATTAGGCATTATACAAATAAAACCATAAAAGAGAAAATAACATATAAAAGCCTTGAAATATATATAAAAAGGCTGCAGTTGTCTACATACATATATATATATATATACGTCTAGAATCAGTGGTTTTCCTTGTTAACCTGCTCCTTGGAGGACTGCTACCAAAAACTCGGCTACCCCCGCCGTTACCCTTTGGTCAGCGTCGGATAGGTAGAGTCCCACACATTCACCTTGCTGGGGTTCCAAACCAGCCGAAAGAGGGGACAGCACGCGTTGACGGAGCGTACTGTGCAGTGGGCAATGAAAGAGAATATGCTCAACAGTGTCCGGGACATTCATAGAACATCTGCAGAATCTCTTGTTCCTAGGAACGTTTTGATATCTTCCCCTGACAAATGCTGAGGGAAAAACATTCAAACGGGCCAGCATAAAAGCCCTACGTTGGGCTGGAATTATTAATTTAGTGACGTAATTGGCTCTGCTATCTAAGATATTTAAATCATAGAATATGGGGGAGCAAATTTTGTTTACAGCTGCCATAATATTTTGTCTCTCGACATCCTTTAGTCTAGTTAGAATATTATGAAAAATGTATTGCTCATTAGAATTGTACAGGGGCTCCAGCTCGATACCTAAAGATTCAATCTTTTTTTCGAGGTGCTGATACCAACTTGATTTATAGGAGTCTTTGAGCAAATCAGCGAGCAGACTTGATGGGGGGCAGCGAAAGTGGCAGCGTAACCAGTACTTTATTGAGGTGGACCATGCCCAATATTCCATTGTGTGTATGCCTATTTCTGCACACATTGTTTCATATTTGATCACAGCTGGGAGTCCAAGAATACGTCTCAGGAAGCTGGAATGAATCTTTTTTAAATCACTGTTATATGCTTGGACCCATAGCGGGATTCCATAGAGTATCTGGGATTGCACTTTTGTTTGAAATATCTGAATGGCCGCAGGAATGAATTGATTACCTTTCTGATAATAAAAGCGGGCAACTGCTGATAAGGTGCACTTTGCCTGTTTTATGGCATTTGTGCGATGGGTAGCCCACCCTAAATTGCTCTGGAATAAGATTCCCAGATACCTATAGATTTTCACTTGTTGGATTTCTTGCCCTCTTATTTTCCATTTCTCTAATTTCCGACCATTCGAGAAGACCAAAATTTTTGTCTTCTCTCATAATTTATAGAGAGTTTGTTACATTCGCAGTAAAGGATCAGTGAAGATATAAGACGTTTCAGACCCAAGCTCGTTAGTGATAGTAGGACAGCATCGTCTGCGTATAATAAGAGAGGAACTGGTTTCTGATTAAGTTTAGGGGCATGTGATTCTATTTTTTGAAGGTAATCTGGCAAGTCTGATAAGAATAAATTAAATAGAAAGGGGGCAAGAATACACCCTTGTTTTACCCCTTTCGTGTTTGGGATGTCTGATGAAAGGTGACCTTTGGTGTTGAGTTTAACTTGACAGGTATTGGAAGAGTGTAGATTTTGCATTAGAATCAATAAGCGCTGATCAATTTTTAATTCTGCGAGTTTCCTCCACAGCTTTGGGCGGTCAATTGAGTCGAATGCACCACGAAAATCTACAAAAGCAGCGTATATCTTAGATTGCCTTTGGGATCTGTATTTTTCAACCAGATGCATAAGTATAAGACAGTGGTCTAGTGTAGAGCGACCTTTGGAGAAACCTATTTGTTCTTTCCCTGGTAAGTTTAGATTTTTCATCCAGGTAAGAAGTTTAGATAAGAGGTGCTTAGCGTAGATTTTCCCTATCACTGATAGTAGGCTTATCGGTCTATAATTCCTTGGTTCTTTTGGGTCGCCATTTTTAAAGATTGGAATAATTATTGATTTTAGCCATATCTCAGGTATGATCCCGTATTTATCTATAAGAGTAAACAGTTGAGCTAAGGGTTCTGCCCACCAATCTATATAGGTCTTAAATAATTCTATTGGTAGACCGTCTGGCCCAGGAGATTTCCCCGATTTGAAATTTTTAACTATCGCTCTAATTTCCTCTTCCTCTACCCTTGGCCACTCTTGGAGTTTATTAATTTTGTTTTTAGTGGTTTCATTTCCTTTAAGTTCACTGTGTAGATTGTTAAATACAGATGTAAAGTATTGGGACCATTTGGATTCTGCAATTGGTGGTAGAGTTAGTTGATTTTCGGCTTTCAATCCTCCGTACACTAGGTTCCAGAACGCTTTGTTGTTTTTACTTTGAATTGAGTCGAATAATTGTAGCCATTTTTGGGTTGCGTATTTCTGTTTCTTTTCGGCCAGCATGTAGTGATATTTTCTTTTTTCATCAAGATAAGAGGGCTCTAGTTTAGTGCGGTTATTTTTAAATGTTTGGCGCAGTTTTCTTTTTAGCTGGAAACATTCATCGTCAAACCAAGGGCTAGCGCTATGTTTAAGTACCCAAACTTTAGGTGGAGTACTAAGCTCTACAAACATTTGGAAGATTTCATTATAAATTTTCGGAATATCACTGTAGAAATTAGTAGACTTTAAGTTGGATAATACTTGTTTTCTCAGGTTGGCTGTAAGTTTTTGCATCAGTGTTTTCAAGAAGTAGCCAATCTTTCAACCAGCAGAAAGCTGCTGATTCATAGTACAACTTTAAGTCTGGCAGGGCAAAGCCCCTTCTTTCTTTAGCATCAGTTAATATCTTGAACTTGATTCTGGGCTTTTTGCCCTGCCAGACAAATTTAGAAATATCTCTCTGCCACTTCTCAAAACACCCCATTTTGTCCACAATCTGCAAAGTTTGAAACAAGAAAACATTTTTGGCAATACATTCATCTTAATAGCAGCAATACGTCCTGACAAGGAAAGTTTCAATCTTGACCAGACTTCTAGATCCCTCTTAATTTCAGACCAACATTTTTCATAGTTATCTTTAAATAAATTCATGTTCTTCGCTGTTATGTTTTTACCCCTAGGTATTTTACTTTTTTAACCACATTTAATTCTGTCTCTTTCTGAAACCTTTCTGATTCTAAAGAGGTCAATTTTCCCCCCAAAACCTTAGTTTTTTGCTTATTAAGTTTAAATCCTGCCACCCGACCAAACTCATAAATCAGTTGCAATACCCTTTTGGTACTAGGCTCTGGCTCCTGTAAGGTCAATACTAGGTCATCTGCAAATGCTTTAAGTTTATACTGTTTCGCTCCAACCTGAATATCTTCCACCAACCGGTCTCCTCTAATCATATTTAAGAGCACTTCCAGGACCGATATGAATAGCAAAGGGGATATGGGACAACCTTGTTGTGTTCCTTTTTCAATTTTAAACTCTTCTGTCACCACATTGTTCACTATCAATTTTGCCTTTTGCTCTGAATAAATTGCCTCAATCCCATTTTGAAACCCCCACCCCACTCCCATTCCTTCCAGATTTTTCTTCATGAACTTCCAAGAAATGTTGTCTAAGGCCTTCTCCGCATCTATAAATATCAACACTGCTTTTGTATTGATATTTGTTTGCAAGAGTTCCCAAATATCAATAATGTTCCTTGTATTAGCAAACAAATGTCTACCTGGGAGAAAGCCTGCTTGGTCCTTATGAATCACTTCATTTAACACTTTTTTGAATCTATTTGCTAAAATGTCTGCAAATATTTTGTAATCCACATTCAGGAGGGAAATGGGGCAGTAGTTCTTAAGTTGTGTCTTTTCAGTTTCTAATTTGGGTATCAATGTGATGAAAGCCTCTTTCCACGACTCCGGTACCTTCTTCCCTTCCATAATTTCATTGCAAACCTCCATTAATGGATGTATCAGATAGTCTTTCAATGTCTTATAATATTTGGAGGTAAGTCCATCTGGCCCTGGAGATTTGCCCAGTTGCATGTTCTGAATGGCTTCTTCCATCTCTAGTTGTGTTATTTTATAGTTCAGGATTGTTCTGTTTCGCAGAGACAACCTTGGTAGTCCATTCTTCTTTAAAAATTGTTCTATCTCCGATTCGTTTTGCGGCCCTTGTGTGTATAGTTGTTTGAAGTATCTCTGGAAACAGTTTCTGATCTCCACTGGGTTCTGAATATTTCTTCCCTCAGTTTCTAAGTTTGTTACCGTATTCAGTTTTTGTCTCTTTTTCAGCTGCCATGCTAGCAGTTTTCCACATTTATTTGCCGATTCAAAGGATCTTTGTTTCATTAACTTCACTTTCCATTCCACTTCTTGGTTTATCAATTTTGAATATTGTGCTTGGTAATGTTTAATTTCTCTTAGAATCTCCTTTGATTTCGGTTTCGATCTTAGCTTCTTCTCACCTTCTTTAATTTTCTCCAAAATCTTGTCTTTTTTCTCATTCTGTGCTTTTTTCTTTATAGTATTCTGTTGTATCAGAAACCCCCTCATAACCGCCTTACTTGCGTCCCAGACAATTCTTTTTTTCCACCATGGTGTTCAGATTTATCTCAAAGTAGTCCTTCAAAGCTTTTTGGGCCTTTTTAATAATCTCCTGATCTCTGAACAGATTGTCATTCATCCTCCATCTAAAAGAGCCGGTTGGAGTTAATCTCATGTCCATCTTTACAGCGTTATGGTCGGAGCAGGTCTTTGGGCAGATTTCCACTTTTTTTATCTTGGGTGCCAGGCCTCTAGTTGTCCAGATTTGGTTGATTCTTGTCCATGTCAGTTGGGCTTCTGAAAAGAATGTTCCTTCTCTTCCTAGAGGGTTCTTTGTTCTCCAGATGTCAATCAAGTCCATGTTGTCAGTCAATTCAAAAAAGGTTTTGGGTAGTCTGCCTTCTTTTGTTACGTTTTGGCTGTGTGATTTGTCCATGTTGGTTGATACCACCCCATTCATATCTCCCATCATAATGATGTTATCATAGTTCAGATAGTCCAGCATTATCTCATGCAGCTTCTTATAAAATTCCGATTTTCCCTCATTTGGCGCATAAATTCCTAATATCAGAAACTTTTCTCCTTGAGTCTGAATCTCAATTGCCAGAATTCGTCCTTGTTCATCTTTAAATAGAAATTTTGGTGACAGACTCTCTTTTGCATATATCACCACACCTCTTTTCTTTACTCGATCCGAAGAGATAAATTCTTGGCCTAATCTTTTATTTATTAACACTTTTCTATGTAGCCTAGTCACGTGTGTTTCTTGCAAACAAATAATGTCCAATTGTTTTTTTTTCAAAATGTGAAATATCCTTCTCCTTTTCTCCGGGATGTTGGCGCCATTTATGTTCCAGCTCAGAAGTTGCAGAGACATCCTGGTCAAATCTGTTATTGTCCTGGTGGTGCTATCTTTTTGTCCTGGTCTTCGGACCCCACAGGTGTGGGTGTAGGTAAAGACTGTGGTCCAGCCCCTGAGGGTCTTTCAATCCCTTTCTGAAGGTCCTCTCCGTAGGTATTCAAGAATTTATCTCTGTCTTCAGCTGTTTTAATTTTCACCTTCTTCCCTCTGAACGTAAAAGATAGTCCTTGTGGAAATTCCCACCTAAAAATAATTAAGTTGCTCCTCAACAGCCTTACTAGTTCAAGGTAGGTGGATCTCAGGTCCAAAAGTTGTTTAGGAATATCCTTGTAAATCTCTGCTCTTTTGTCCAAGATTTCAAGTGACTTTCCGTAGTGTAGTCCTAGTATTTTGTCCCTTTCCTCCTTGGATCCAAGGGTGATCAAACAAGTCTCTGGGCTTATCCTTCTTTGTAAATTTCCCAAGTCTAAAAGCAGTCACATTTTAAAGTCTTTTTCCTCCCCCAAAGGCCACCACTTCGAAAATTCTTTTGTCAAAAAAACAATCAAGTTCCCTTGTTCGGGTTCAAGTTCTGGTATGAACCTCAATTTTAATTTATTTTCCCGGGCCCGAAGTTCTATCATAGACAGATAAGCCTGTTGTTCCCCCACCTGCTTATGCAGTGGTCTTACCTCCTGCTCCAGTGCCGCAGTTTTCTGAATGGCTTCCTCTGCCAATTTTCAATTTTCTACAGTGGATTCAGATAAATTGCCAATTGCTTGAGCGTTCGCAGTAACTTGTTCAGTTAACTTGTTGACACAATCTCTGGTCTGGTCAATCTTTGCCGTTTGTTCATCCACTTTTTTGTCTAAGCCTTCCAATTTTTCAAGTATTCTGCCTAATACTGAAGCAGATCCACCTGATGCTATATCTTCTCCCAGCGGATGCTCACTTTCTTCTAGTTCCAAAACATCAGGAACAGATGATCTGCGCGGCTGTGCAAGTAAATTCAAAGTTGCTTGCTTTTTTCCTCCTCTAGCCGCTCTTGTTTGTCTCCCAGTGCCTCTCATTCCAATTCTGTCTGCTAGTCAAGGTCAAATTGAATATGTTCCCATGAGAATCCACAAGCCCATAAAGTAAACAACCAAGTAGGAGGAAAGGAAACCAAAAGGAAAGTCACATATAGTTGTAAATCCAAAGTCCTCTAGAGGGAGCCCACTTATATTGTAGGGAAGAAGTCAAGTTATTAATATCAATTATTTAAGTTTTTCCAAACTTCAATATTTTAAAAGTAATGTCCAAACAGCCTTTAATTCCAAAAGACCTTCAGTTAGTTGTGTTTGACAGAGTTGGTCTCAAAGTAAAACAATGTCTCAATAAGTGCCAGATGTAGTAATTCAATATAACAGTTCCACTAGAGCTCAGCTAATAATGCAATAAAGTGTCTAAAGTCTTGCAGTCTGACAGTTCTGTTATCTAGGCAGTCCGACTGCCTGGGATTCTTTGTCAATTTGTAAATCCAGCAGAGCAGGTAAAACACAGTTCATGTTTTAAAATAAGGCTTTTAAAGGGTTAAGTCCTAGAGCAACTTGAATAGATGCAACAGTTGATTGCCTTTTAACACCTCTTCAAAGGCTCCAAACATCAAAGTCTTTGCTTTAAATCTTAAGCAGTGGCAAGAGACGGACTTCCTGGTTTCGTCTCTCGCTTTTAGCCGAATTAGCAGGAATTTACCCTCCAAATCTTTCTTTCTTTTCTTACTCACGAGTTGTTGGTTTCAAGCCGAATGTTTCCAGGAAAAGAGGACAGCGCTCACCGACGGCAGCTACGCGGCTTCACTCCACAGAAAGAGCGATTGACTCACAGCACCGCGCCAACCGTTCCACGTTCCGGGACCCCTTACGAGGTCCCTTCTGCGTTTCGGGGGGCGCTCCTGGTACCCGCCGAGTCCCACGGCCACAGGCTTTCGCTGCCTGTGGTTTTCCGATGTGGGTCTCCGCTGCGCCGTAGCGGACGACCCGTTTCTGCGGAGCTCCATCTTCGCAGTTAGAAGAGGGCAGCCATTGCCGGACGCGCCACCTCCGGAAGCCCAAAAGGCTGAGCTGATTGGACTGACCAGGGCCCTGCAATTGGCAGCTGGATGCAAGGCTAACATCTATACAGATTCCAAATATGCCTTCTTGACCCTGCATGCGCATGGAGCCCTATGGAAAGAGCGGGCTTGATTGGAGCCCATGGGAAAGCCCTGAAATACGGTCCAGAAGTTGAGACGTTACTGGAAGCTGTATGGGCCCCCGAAGAGATTGCTGTGATACACTGCAAAGGCCATGGGAGAGGCCAGGACATGGTCATTCTAAAGGCAACCGGAAGGCAGATAACGCAGCTCGTGAAGCAGCTCTGAAATCTCCACCAGGGCTCGCCGCAGCCCTCATCCCAGAACTCACTCCGGACGATGTGGAACCGCGTTACACCCTTGATGAACAGCAGTGGGCACGTCAAGAAGGAGCAACGCTCCAGGAGGGATGGTTTCGTCTACCTGACAACCGTGTTTTTGTGCCTCAGCATCTGGCCAGTGTCATTGTGAAGAATTACCACGAGTCCACTCATTTAGGAGGTCCGGCTGCTAAAGCACACCTTGGGAGAATACTCTACATCTCCAACCTATCTCAACTAACTGCTGCTATATCCCAGAAGTGTATCCTGTGCGCCAAGAACACCCCCAGGCAAGTCCACCTCCCTCCACCGGGCGTACAACACGTGGGCTACATCCCTATGGAGAGCCTGATTGTGGACTACACTGAATGCCTCCAGCTAGGGGCATCAAATACTTATTGGTGTTTGTCTGCACGCTGACGGGCTGGACAGAGGCGTATCCCACCAGGACAGAGAAGGCTTGGGAAGTGACCAAGAAACTGTTGCATGAAATCATACCCTGATTTGGCCTCCCCAGGAGTATTGGCAGCGACAATGGCCCAGCCTTCATTGATAAAGTCATGCAGGAAGTGTGCAAGGCGCTGCAGATAAACGAGGCTACACGCAGCCTACAGACCCCAGAGTTCGGGAAAAACTGAGCGAATGAATCGTACCTTGAAGACCCACTTGGCCAAGCTGACCCAGGAGACGGGACTCAAATGGATAGATGTCCTGCCCATTGCCTTGTTTCGGGTGCGGAGTGCTCCAACCAAGAGACTGAGACTATCACCCTTTGAACTCTTGTATGGCAGGCCACCCCCTTTCGTCCGAGACATCCCCGCCAGTTTGGGGCGGGTGGGAGATCACATCACCCAGGAACAAGTGCATTCCCTGTCCCGTGTGTTTGCTTCCCTTTCCAGGTATTCCCTCGAGCGTATACCGGGGTGACAGCGTCTGGGTGAAGGAGTGGAAGCGCGACCCCCTCATCCCCAAGTGGTGAGGCCCGTATACCGTCCTCCTCTCCACCCCAACTGCGGTGAAAGTAGCCGACGTGATCCCTTGGATCCATCACACGCGTCTGAAGAAGTCGGAGGGTGTCTGGACGTGCAAGGGAAATCCTGCTGACCCTCTGAAGCTGACTCTCTAAAAACCCTTGTGTCTGACGCTACCGGGACAGCGTTGGGCCACGGGCACCGAAATCCTGTGGCTGATCATCACAAGGTGTGCTGGTCCCGGGGGGGAAGGTACTGTTACCGTAGCCAAAGTTCAGTCCTGAGGAACTAGCCTGGTAGAAGTTCACAAGATGAGAGGCGAGGTCCGAAACAGGGATCCGGGCGGGGTCAGGAACACTCGAAGATCAGAAGCAGAAAGCCGGGCGGGGAACAGGAATGCTGGAAGGTCCAAAGCAGGGAGCCGGGCAGGAAACAGGAACACTGGATGGTCAGAAGCAGGAAGCCGGGTGAGGAACACTGGAAGTTCAGGTCTAGGTCCGGGTAAGAGCAGGTATTCCACAACGATGTTGCTCCCGCAACCTGGGACCGGGCTTACTGACCTTTATCTTCTCTAAGGCCAGAGGCGGTCCCGGCCCCCAGGAGCCCCGCCTCTCCTGGCCTTAAGGCGAGCACTCCTCCTGGGAGAAACCAGTTCCCTTCGCCTCTCTGCCCTAGGCCTCTGCAGTTCTGGAGAGGCCGAAGGGTTACTGGGCCCCGGGGGAGGCTCACCTGTAGACACTGAGTCCTCAAGCACCTCTGGGGCCAGAATGGTTTCACCTGGTGCCTGCTCCTGAGGATCTGACACAGGTGCAGGCTCCTCGGAATCTAGGCCTTGCCCCAGTTCAGCCGGCCCTGGAGGCGGGGACTCCTGTGCAGGCTGGGATTCCTCTGGTTCAGCCTCTGAATCGGAATCCAAGGCCATCACACCAGGACTTTCACAAGGACTTTCCCTCTTTCTCTGTTATGTTCTGTATTGATCTGCTCTATGTCCTACTGCCCTGACTCCACCGAGCCATACCAAACCTATTGGCCTGCTGACCTCTGCTATGACTGGTTCGTCTTGCCGGTGGTAAGAGACTGCGTGCTCATTGGCTATTGGGAACAGGGGTTAGATGAGGTTGCCGCACTGAAACACCCCACTACCCCATTGTGGCTCCTCTTCCATACCACTGTCCAGCGCACGTGGGTACTGCTCCTACGGGAAGTTGCAGAGACTGTCGAAGTCTATCGAGTTCTGGACCGCTCTTGCTGTTTTGGGGGGGTAACCGTCAATCGGGGGGTAGAGCAGTGTACCAACCCCATTTGGTAGACCAGGCCCTAATTTTGATCCAGGTGTTGCATGGGAGGGAGCCTGAACCAGGTGTGCATTGAAATTGCTGAACAGGTGCCAGTGAATTCTGTAGCCCCACCTGTGATTGTCGTGGTAGCTCGAGCCTCCCATAATCCCAGAATACTACCTGAACTACTAGGCCTGGTAACTCCACACCTAATACCCTTGAATGTGGCAGGGTATTCTTGTGGCTGCATAAGGGTCGCCACCCCAGGATTTCGGCCTCCATACGCCCTGGTCAGAGGCCACATAGGTGACCGCCACCCAGTGGGACCGGCAGGTAGACAGACAGGGCACCTAGCTCCGGAAGAATACAGACCCTGGTACAGACCCTGGTACGCTGACAGCCCTCAGATAGCGGAGATCCTGGACATTGCATACCTTCAGGCCCAGGCAGGACTCCGCCGGTGGTATTTAGACAATTAGAGGCAGGGACCTCCTTGTATGCAGAGGCGCCCCGCAATGGTGACTGATATTGGGCGGATTAGGGAGTTAGCATTTATATACAACCAAAGTAAACGTGTCAAGAGTGATGTTGAACACATTAAGAAGCAGGCTGATTTGTACCACAAAGTTAACTTAGATGGTGAAAATCTCCCCGGTATATGGAGTTGGATTAGTTCTTGGCTCCCAGGTTGGTCATGGTTAAAAGAGATTCTGTTTGATTTTCATTTTTCTTCATTACCATATTAGCCTTATCATGCCTTCTGCCTTGCCTTATTCAGATTGTACGCCGAATGGTAAGCTGCTCAGTTAATGCAGCAACACGTACCCATATCCTGGCTCTTTATGATATTGTACCTATAGGTCCATCAAACGAAAATGAAGAACCGTAACCGGTCAGCATTTTCGTGATTGAAAGGGGGGAATGAAGGAGTCGGGACCAGGGGCCGACCTTGGAATACTGTGAGAGCCAGGCTAAAGCCATTTTTAGAGAAAGCTAAAAGCTATTTCTCTTTCTCCTTTTTGCAACCGTTAGGGTATTTTAGATTGATTAGATTGATTCTTTATTGTCATTACACAAGTGCAACATTGCACAAGTGCAACGAAATTGGATGCCATCCCTTAAAAACAACAAAAGCAACACAACAACAACAACCAAACAAACCACATTCCAGCCACACCCACACCCACACCCATCAAACTCCCAGGTCACACTATCGAGTTACTGCATTTAAGAAGGCCACAGCTCTTGGATAGAAACTATTTTTCAGTCTATTTGTCCTTGACTTGATGTTTCTGTATCTCCTGCCAGAAGGCAGTAGTACAAACAGACTGTGTCCCGGGTGAGATGCATCCTGCAGGATATTGTTTGCTTTCCTAAGACAACGGGAACCGTACAGTTCTTCCAAAGATGGGAGGGGATGACCAATAATCCTTTGGGCTGTGGTTATGACCTTCTGGAGCACCTTCCTCTTCCTAGCTGTACAGCTGGAGAACCAGGCACAAATACAGTATGTGAGAATGCTCTCTATGGAGCCTCGGTAGAAGGACACCAACAGTCTCTCACTCAGATTGTTCTTCTTTAAAAGTCTGAGGAAATAAATTCTCTGCTGGGCCTTCTTCACCAGAGCAGTGGTATTTGCGCTCCAAGTCATGCCCTGATCGATAGTCACTCCCAAAAACCTGAATTCCGCCACCCTCTCCACCCGTTCCCCGTTGATATACAAGGGCTGAATGTCCGCCTTTTTTTCCCTGTAATCCACCACCAATTCCTTGGTCTTAGTCGTATTAAGAGCCAGATTGTTCTCTCCACACCAAGCACAAAGCCGCTCCACCTCGTCCCGATAGGCGGACTCATCCCCTCCTGAAATGAGCCCCACCACCGTAGTGTCATCAGCAAACTTGATGATTTTGTTGCTGGAATAAATGGCTGTACAATCATACGTATAGAGAGTATAGAGCAGGGGACTCAACACACAACCCTGTGGTGAGCCGGTGTTAAGGCTAAGGGCTGTGGACATATGTGACCCTACTCTAACCCTCTGAGAACGTTCTGACAAAAAGTCCAAAACCCAGAGACAGGTGGAGTTGGAGAGTCCAATCGCCTCTAGCTTGGACACCAGTCTATGGGGGAGGATAGTGTTAAAAGCAGAGCTAAAATCCACAAACAGCAGCCTCACATAACTCCCCGGCTGCTCCAGATGGAACAGAGCAGCATGGAGAGTGGTAGTGATAGCGTCTTCCGTGGATCTATTTGCCCTGTATGCAAACTGGTAGTTGTCAAAAGTTGATGGAAGACAGGAAATAATGTGACGGCGCACCAGTTTCTCAAAACACTTCATGATGATTGGAGTCAGTGCAACTGGTCTGTAGTCGTTCAGACTACTGATTGTGGATTTTTTAGGCAGAGGAACAATAGTTGACGACTTCAGGCAGGGTGGGACAATAGACAGGTGTAAGGACTTGTTGAAGATCTTAGTAAAGACCCTCGCCAGCTGATCCGCACAGCCCTTCAACACCTTTCCCGTGATGCCATCAGGTCCAGCAGCCTTCCTCGGATTCACCATCCTCAATACCTGTCTCACCTCATGCTCCTCTACAGTGAATGAGGGGCCCCTATGGGCTGGTGGCTGTAATACCGGCGTCTCAGGTGGCTCCTTCTCGAAGCGAGCAAAGAAGAAGTTAAGCTCCTCCGCCAGCAAAGGGTCACCGTCGACAGCACCAAGGTTAGGTTTGTAGTTGGTAATATGCTGAATCCCCTGCCACATCTGTCTTGTGTTGTTACTCCTTAAATTATCCTCAATCCTCTGCCTATAGACCAGTTTTGCCCGTCGAATACCCCTCTTCAAGTTTGCTCTTGCCACACTGTAAAGCTGCACCTCGCCCGACCTAAAAGCCCTGTTCCTTTCCCGCAATAGGCACTGGACCTCTCTATTCATCCAGGGTTTCTGATTGGGGTAAAACCGGATGGATTTATTTACTGTGACAGTGTCTGTGCAGTGATTGATATAGCACAGAACTGCCGCCGTGTGCTCCTCCAGGTCTGAACGATCGAAAATGTCCCAATTGGTTCTCTCAAAACAGTCCTGCAGCTGATGGATAGCACCTTCGGGCCAGATTTTAACAGTCCTTGATATTGTGGGAGCCCGTTTCCTGAGTGGGATATATGCTGGTACCAGGAACAGAGACATATGGTCGGACTGGCCCAAATGTGGCAGCTGTAAAGCCCTATAGCCGTGATTTACATTCGAATAAACTTTGTCCAGTGTCTTGTCCCCTCTTGTGGGACATTTCACATGCTGATAGAGCGTTGGGAGCACTTTTTTAAGTTCAACATGATTAAAGTCTCCCGCAATGATGTGCACAGCTTCAGGATGCTTGTCTTGCTGGCTGCTGATAAGGCTCTGCAGGCATCCCAGCGCCAAGTTGGCATTGGCATCTGGTGGCACGTACACACCAGTTAGCATAACAGCTGTAAACTCCCTAGGGAGATAGGCTGGTCTACATTTAACAGCCACATATTCCAAATCCGGTGAACAGTAACTGCCAACGGTCTTAGAATTATTGGACCAGCATTTGTTCACATATACACACAGCCCCCCTCCTCTGGTTTTTCCGAAGTCCATGCCTCGGTCATGACGATGTACCACACAGCCTTCCAACTGAATAGCCGTGTCTGGTATGGACGGTTGAAGCCATGTCTCAATGACAAATAAAACGCAGCAATCTTTTACAAGACTGTTCTTTGCCGCCAGCAGCCTCAATTCATCCATCTTGTTGGCAAGAGATCTCACATTAGCAAGAAATATGCTAGGGAGTGGTGGTTTAGATGGACTCCTCTGCAATCTCACCAGGACGCCGGCCCGACAACCCCGCCTTTGCCTCCTGTCTCTACGCCGCCTTCGCCTCCTCCCTGGCGGCATAGTAATCCATGGAGAACCCGGTGGCCTGGCTACTCCCACAGGAGCGTTATCTAGGCGAAAATAATCAGCTCTCACAGCTTGTTCACACTGTAACCCGACCTTCAGGAGTTCCTGCCTGCTATAAATCTTTCTTGCCCGGCCAAACATACTCAGAACAAGTAAAAATAAAAAACAAAGAACAAGTAAAAATAAAAAACAAAAGGAGAGCACTGAGCCGCAGCGTCTCTGCGCGCCGCCATCTTAGAATCATTTTGCAAGCTGCAGCAAGTTTGCAAGATTGTGGTTAGGGGATTTTGCAAGTCTTGAGCGATTTCTGAGAAACGAACCCCTGACATTGCCTCAAATTCCGATAAACACAGATAAGAAAGCAAACAACAGGATACATGCCAGCCACAAGACTCCAGAAGCGAGAACTGTTAAACCACAGGTGCTTCGATACATTTCCCAGAAGCAGGTGGTGGTCGAGAGGGTGTTTATCGGAATCAGTAAGTGGGTCAAGTAGTTTCTCTTTCAATAATAAGCCATCAGCGCCACCTAGTAGATAAAGCAGCTTGGAACCGAACAAGGCCACTACCAATTCTCATTGGTAGAGCTTTAATGAATATGCATTAGAAGCTGTTAGTCATTGGCTAAGGGGAATGCCAAGGGGCTGAAGTATTGCTTTGCCTGAGAGTATAAAAATTGTATCTGATTTACGGGGGGCATTTTCTCATTTTTTCCTAAATGCACCCATTTGCTTTTTGTCTGACAAAAACCAAATTGAATAAAAACTTTTTCTTTAAAGATATTGCTGCCTGGCTTTTACATTTCTGGTCTGGATTCTGAAGTCCTTACATTTGGAGATCCAAAGTGCTCATTGTCTCTTCTGAATGGTAAGCCTCGTTCTACTAGAGTGCATATTAACAGCAATAATTCTCTCCATGACATGCCTCCAGTACTGCTGTTTTGCTTTTATTTGTTCCTCTAATAGAAAAAAAAACCAGTCAGAGAACTGAGAAATTGCACAAAACAAAAGAAATACTGTGAAAATCCCTGAAACGAGAAGTAATCGACTAGAAATATTAGCTTGTGGACTTCCGGGTCGGCGCCATCGCCAAATGGCGGACTCCCTCCGAGCTCTGGAGGGAGCCTGCTGGGTAGGGGTTGGGTCCCGCCGCGCCAGCGACGCGGGGACCCTCAAAAACCATGGGCGGTGATGCCCATGGACTTGGTGACTCGGCAGGCACCGTTTGCGCCCCCCGACCCATGAAGGAGCCTTTTTAAAGGCTGCGGAGCGGGTGACGGGGGGTGTGGTGCTATGAGTCCACTGCTTCCCCTGCCTAGCGAAGCTGCATGCCATCCGGCGGGGAGCACCGACTTCTATTGGAAACCTGGACTTAAAAGAATAACCCGTGAATAAATTTACCGGACTTAAAAGGAAAATTCTGATTTATGAATTTGGAGCGAGCGGGGGAGGTGCAAAAAGGAAGTCCGCCCCCCCCCCCCCGGTTGTAGAGGACTTAACGCAAGGATTTAACAATTAAGATCGAGAGATGAACTAACTTATTCGGAAAAAGTTAATTTCACGAAGGGAAATTACAAGTAATTGTGCTGGAGGAGAAGATTGATTGGTGAGAACTAAAATGTAACCCCCCGGGAACCGGGAGCGATCCGTTATGAGAGACTGGTGAAGAGACACAGAAATTTTGACAGCTGTCAAAGTAGCTGTCAAAGCAGGAAAATAAAGAGAACTTTGTTACGATGGCTTTGCTTGGCTAAATTCGTTACAATTTGGACATAAACTATTGAAAACAAAGGCAACAAGTTATTTGTCTTTTGGGTCTGATCTGGAAAGAAATTAAGTTACCATATTCCCTCTAGAGGGAGTTTTGGGACATTGCAACAGTGGCAGCAAGTGGAAAATTACTATGAAATTGAGCAGGATTTGTTATCTCTTGGGGAAGCTGCAAAAACGAAGCATTATTTTGTCTACAGAGGTTTCCACACTAAAGGAGACAATGGATTTATCTATTGAAGAAAGGAAGGGACTTGACGTAAGTTTATGTTCCTGAACAAATAAAGCCTCTGTAGAGGAACCAGAAGTTTCTGAATTAGAAGGTTTCTGCAGCAGAACAGGGAAAAGAAACCTGAGGAATAAGAGCTGGACTAAACTCGAAGTTGGAACATTTGGGACATCCAGACTTTAAAAGGATCAAGAAACAGAATTTGAGTTATACTCTTAAATATAGAGGTCTGGATGGAAGAATGATCTTTTCTGAGAGTTTCTCCGAGATTGGACTTTCTGAAATTAAAAGCTACCAAAAAGACGGCAAAGCGGACTCGAGAGAGGGTTAGACATGGACGTGGGATCTCCAGTCTGGCAGTAGACAGAAGGATGGATTTTGGGGATCGAAACCGGGAAAGGGGGGGGGGGAGATTTGGAATCCAAAGGCTGTAAAACTCTATATTTTTTATTTTCTTTTTTTTCATTTTCTCTTGTTGTGTGAGAAAAATAGGGGAATTCGTGGAAGGGAATTGGGGTCGATCTTAGGGAAGTATAAAAGTATAAAGAGAAATGGTTAAATAAGATAAATCAATTTTGAATAAATGGGCTAATTATAATTATAACAAGGTTTTAAAATTTGGGGTAAGAAATTGTGGAATGAATCTAATGAAATTGGAATACAAGAGGGGGAGGGGGGAAGTCCTGGAAAGATGTTAATGAAACTAAGTGTAAATTTTATCCTTTTCTTTTTTCTTTCTTTCCTTTTTTATTCTGGAAACTTTAATAAATATTATTTTTAAAAAATTAGAAATATTAGCTTGTGGAAATTAAATAATAAAAATCAAAAAGCTTAAGGAAAAAAATAGAAAAACCTAAAATAGAACAAAGACTTAACGGGATGCCGGCTACAAACCTCGTTTCACTGAACTATTCAGTTTCCCTCAGAAGGAAATCGAAAAATCATAAACTTTAAATGACCAAAATGCAAAAAAAGGATGGTTGTTGTTTAGTCATTTAGTCATGTCGGACTCTTCGTGACCCCCTGGACCAGAACCCCCCAAAATGCTGAAGTATTATAATCCTAGCTCAACCAAGGTTAAGCAAAGCGCAGTAATAAAGGATAGAGGACTCAAAAGTAGTTTCTAATACTGAATGTACAAAAAAAGTTTGAAAACCTAAATGGCAAGTTTTAAACAAAGCCCAGCTTGACGAAAGCAAAGCACAGTAATAAAGGGTTGAGGACTCAACTGTGAAAATTCTAGTGCTGCTTTTACCAAAAGGTTTACAAACCTAAACTGCACAAATTCAAAGAAAGGAATACCAGATAAGCTGTTTTAGATTTTAAACAAACTCAAGAACAGGGCTGAAACGCTCCCATGGTCTAGGTTAGATGTTCTGGCACCTCTCCTATGAGGGTGACCTGTTGCAACAGAACAATAAAAGATCAGCCTTTCTTTTCACTGAAGCTGATTCTCTGAGCAATAACAAACTTTGGGACTCTTGAGTCCCTTAAAAGGGGAAGCAAAGCCATTAAAGCTATTAGCCTGTGTTCTTCCAAATTCAGGATTTTGGGGAAGGGGATCCCTCCTAGTCAACCACATGAGAGATTCCATACAGGGGAGAAACCATACGAATGCTTGGGAAGATGTCACCAAGGAACTGCACTTCACACACTGACAGAGGAAGAGGAGTGTGGGGGGAGCGCACTGCCCCCAGCAGCGCGATCCCGGTGGGGTGCCATCGCGGCTGCGCCACTGGGATGTGCGCCCGCCTTGCCCCGCCTGCTCTCTGCCCCCCCCCCAGTGCTGGAGCATGAAGCTCTGCCACTGACTTCACACACACATCCTGCGCCCCAATTATAAGATGTCAAAACAAAAAAAAGTTCCTAAATAAAAAACCATACTCAGAAAAAAGATGCAGGAAAGCAATACTAAAGCCATTTGGATGCTTTTAAATGACCCCAATTTTTCCTCTTCCCTTAAAGAAGGTAAAAGGGGAAGAATTGTCAGTGTGCCTTTCAACCAGTGTCAGCGACTGGGCTCAATAACTGGTTCTGCCTGGACTGGGCTAGGCGACTGGAGCACTTACAGAGACCTTCCAGTTCTGGAAAGGAGGTCCCAGTGCACTGGACTCACAACTGTGCATTGTGAGCACCAGACTCAGAAAGAGTATAAATACCGCGGAAGCTAGCTGTGAAGCATAACTCCTTTTATTTCTAATAGCTACTACAAACGAATGAACTACTGGCTTGCATGAGTGTTACAGCTCCCACTCAGCCATCTAGTCACTACATAGGTAAGACTCCACAGACAGAGGCAGGCAGGCAGGCAGTAGCAGCAGCAGCAGCAGAAGAAGAGTAGAAGAGCAGTTTCCAGCCGTTCCTTTCTCAAACAATCAGGAGATTTTTGCAATGGGAGGGGGTGAAAATATCAACAAGAATACTGTCAAAAAAAAGTTCTTTTCACCTGTGTTAATCCTGTTAATAGATAAAGTCCTTGAAATGTAGAGGCGTTCGTACACTAGTCCAAATTAAACTCTTAATTAACAGAAGAACCTCTGTTTCTTAATGGCAATCCATGCCAGAGCAAGAGCCAGGTATCGAGAAAAACTATGAGTGAAGGCCATTACCCCCTGTCTCTGGGGGGAATTCGCAAAGATAATTGCCCTCTTTGTTTTTCCTTGGCTAATGATCTCCTGTCGTGGGAGTCGTTCCATTAAGGCACACCGGAACCGGAAGCCACTGCAGGATGTTTTGGGAGTTGCTGCGCTTAGTTTGTAGCTGATGGTGTCATTTCCAACTGGAGGAAGAAAAGTTGCCCAGCTCTGAGCCTCCTACCCTCCTTGTCACACACCCCACATTGAAATTATTAAAAGAAGGAAAAATAAGATATGTAAAGTTGCAAGTGTTATTTTCTGGTTTATTTACTTAACATTGTGAGCATAAGCACTTAAAACCTTTTTTAGTTGCTGGGAATTTCTTAGGAATGAAATTTTTTACTTAATTTATCATTTTGCAGTTTGGGCTTAATGTAGAAATATAAACAAATAGCACGCATCATACCGTTTACGTTTCTTACCAAACTCAATATCACAGAGAAGGGGATGATCACAATGAATCGATGAACTAAAAAAATGTAACAAATAAATTCGGCACGGCACTTAAAAGCTTCAGTAATAATGCACAACTAACTCAACAGACATGGGGCGACTGACCAGCATGGCAGCGGATGGGATTGGTTGCGGGGGAGCCATACCAGGGTAAAGCTGTCTTCTGTTTGTCCCCGTGTCAGTTTCAGTTTATTGGTTAATTTTTCTAGTAAGGCTGTTTCCCATACTATTTGGTACCATTGGTCCATGCTTACTCCTGACAAGTCTCTCCAGTGTCTGGTTATGGTGTTCCTGGCTGCTGAAAGTAGGTGGGTTATGAGTTCTTTGTGGTGTAAATGGGCATTGTTGTCTTGCAAGATGTTTAGTAGGGCCAATTCTGGGGTGATGTCTAATACTTGCTTAAGTTATTTTACATATTTCTCATGTGGCTGTTGTCCAGAACAATTGGATTTTGGTCCAGAATGGTTGGATTTTGGGGCACTCCCACCACATGTGAAGGTAGGTGCCTGTGGAGGTGCACCCTCTCCAGGTGAGGTTAACAAGGCCCAGTTTCTGAAGAGTGTTTAAGACCGCTGTCTGCCTGTCAGACTGAAACTGGTCGCTCAGAGTCAATGGGGCTATTCCTTAGGGGAGCAGTTTGAGTTAGCCACTTACATACTGATGTTAGACTAATATGAGCTTCGACTTTCATCATGCCTGTTTCTAGTCTGACCCATGCATTTGAAACGCATCTAGGAACTCTGGGCTTTGAGGAGTTTGGATTGCACTCTTTCAAGGGGAATGAACGAGGAGGGAGGTGGGCCCAGAAAGGATCCGTAAAGGAGCTGTGCCAACTTACATAACTTTAGTGCCTCGTCTCGGCAAAAAATATTATCAATGTAAAATTTCTCTCATTTGATAAGGTCCAAAATAGAGCCATGGTAACCTTTAGGGACTGGTCTACAACCAAGCAAATTTTAGCCAATAAAGACAAGTGCCAAAGGACTGGACTGTTGGTGATCCGTCTTTTCGAAGGTTTCGGTGACCCTTCACTGCTCATAGTTTGTTTGACTAAAAACAAAACCGGAAAAGTCTTAACACTGCGGAGAATTGCAAGCCGCCATAGCCAGAAGCACACAAAGTCCCCAAACAGATGATGGTTAAGCTTCAAAAAATCTTATCCTCTTCTTTCTCCCCCCCAATTTTTTTAATTAGTTTTCCAAAAATTTAAAACAAACATACATAACATCCTGTTTTAATCTTGGTAATGTTATTAAGTGGCTTCCTCAAATCCCCTTGGTTGAATTTCATTATATATCATCTTAACAGTTTTCCAAAATTGATTTTCGCAAAAAGTTGACTTGATCACTTAACATCTTTCATTCTTTCTAATTTAGCTTTAAACATCTTAAATCCTATCCTTACATGTTTAAACCCTAAGCCTATCTTTGCAAGCTTTCCCAATTATCTTAACACATTTAGCTAAATAGTCTTTAAATTTCATCCATTCTTCCTGGTGGTACTCCTCCTGGTCGCGGACTCTTCCAGTCAGGTCGGCCAACTCCAAAAAAAATAAATAAATGCATCTTCGTCTGCCAATCTTCCACTGTTGGTACTTGGGTTGGGTTTTGCAATTCTTCACTAACAAAATTCTTGCTGCAGTTGTGGCATACAAAAAAAAAATATTTTAACATCTTTTTTTAAAAAAAATATATATATATTAGGTTTTCCAAAATTATACCACTTAACAGAACAAATAGCACAAACAGAAAGGAAAAAAGAAATAAAAGTGCATCAAAAAAAGAAAACAGTACAATAAACATCTTAACCACCACCAATATCCCAAAAGGCTTTGATCTTGGAGTACGTCCACCACATATGCAAAAAATTCCTCTCCTTCTCCCTACATTTCCAACAGGTTTTATCTTGGTTCTTAGACATTTTGGCAAGCTTACTTGGTCTGATGACCAACAGTCCATCATCTTCATTAAGTTCTCTTTAAGTGCCACACATGCTGAATGAATGAATTTATTAATATGGTCACAGACCAGCGTCAACACACACAATATCACATCATAAAAAATATCAGAAATACAAGGGACAATATGAATATAACAAGGCTTTAGATATAAAAATTAAAATTAATTGTTAGCGTGTCCCCTGTAATTAACATTTAGGGGTTTGAACATTATGGGATACCACTTGCTTCCTGCGATTGATTGCAGACGCACAGAATTTAGCTACATTTAATGTAGTCTTGGGATTCTTGTCCTCTAGTAGTAGTTTTAAACTATGGTATTCCAATTCTTTCCTGGACTTTTGCAAAACAGGTGTAATAAAAGTCAAACGTATATCCTCATAAAGACGACAACGTAATAGTACATGTGAAGCAGTTTCAACTTCCAACGAGCCACAAGGACAGACCCGTGCTGTGTATGGTTTACCCTCAAATCTGCCCACACATGCTGTAAATTTGATTTCTTTGGTCCATAATTTTTCCCATCTCTCAAATTCGATGTTGTGTCCCAAATCCTGAGCCCATCTTATAACACTTTCTACCTCCTCATCCTTTGTGTTCCGCTCCAATAATATCTTCGACATTTTTGACAGTGTTTTCCTATTACTACTCAACAGTTCTGTCTCGATTTTAGATTTATTACTTCCGAAACCATTTCTTTTATTACCTTCTCTAAACACACCCTGTAGTTGGTGGTATTGCAACCAGTCTGTTAGTTTTCCTCTCACCTCCTCAAATGTTTTCAACTTATATTTACCATCCACTTCCGTCAGCAAATCTCTATATGTCGCCCACTCCACTCCCATGTTTTTCTTTTATACTGCGAAAGCCTCCAGTGGTGAAATCCCGGTGTTTTCTGTTCTAACAAAGTTTTATTTCTATTCCATAACTCGTACAATGATTTCCTTATAATATGGTGTAGGAATCCTCTATGTATTTTTACCTTGTCGTACCACAGGTAGGCGTGCCACCCTACTATATTATCAAATCCCTCCAAATCCAATAAGTCTGAATTATTCAATGTCATCCATTCACGCAACCAACAAAAACACGATGCCTTCATAATAAATTTTTAGATCTGGCAAGGAGAAGCCACCTCTCTCTTTTTATATCTGTTAAGATCTTATATTTGATCCTAGGCTTCTTCCAGATAAATTTTGAAATCCATTGTCTCCATACATCAAATTGTTTTGTTCCAGTTATAATTGTTTTTTGATGGTGCTACAGATGCCAATACTCCCTTTAGTACTTCTCGCTCCCAAGGTGCTCCAGAAACGGTTGTGGCAATTGCTGCACATCTGGTGCCAACGGGCGGAAGCGATCCATCTGGAAACGAGATAGAGCATCCGTGATGCCGTTATTAACACCTAGTACAAACTTGGCCGAGAAATAAATAAATACTTTTAGGCACAAAAGGACAAAGGATCGCAGCAGTGCTGCCACCCTTGGGGAACGCGAAGATTGCTTAGACAGGACGGAGACAACCGCCTGGTTGTCAGTCCAGAAGCATACCCTGTGCTCCTTGAACTGCTCCGCCCACACGTGCACTGCGACCACAATAGGAAAAAATTCAAGGAAGGTTAGGTCACGTGTTATAGGCTTACCTTGCCAGGTCAGGGGCCATGGTTGTGCGCACCACTGACCCCTAAAATAGACTCCAAATCCTAAGGAACCCGCCACATCAGATTGTACCTGGAAATCAGCTTGCAGTGACAGATTGTCCTGCCACAGTGAGATGCCATTATATATGTCCAAAAACTCTAGCCCAGGGGTCTGCAACCTTTCTTTTTTTAAAAAAAATAATTTTTATTAACAGGCCAATCACATCACATTATTCAAATGACATTGGTTCCAAATTATACAGCCAAATTTTAAATTTTTTTGGGGTACCCATATATCAAGCTCCGCACGAATCCAAAATTCTGGATAAGTCCAGACATCACTTATTTTACTGCATTAATTAATCAGTTCTATCCAGCTGTTGTCGTACATTCCTTTCTTTGCGATCTCTGATGATTCTCACAAGCAGACTAAAAGCTGGCTTCTCTGTTTGGGTTTAGCCCAGGACAGCCCTGTTCGACACCTCCGTAAACAAAATTAATCTTCATTGTCCTTTATTTTTCCAGGCTAGCCAAATAAATCAAATAGATCAGGGGGCTCTGTCAGGTCAATCACTCCATTTATGATTCTGAGCCAGAATGGCCTTCTGACGGGCAACATCCTCAAGAGTAGCGGTCAAGCATTTGAACTTGGACACCCATATATCTTTGTCGGCTATATCGACCAGTTCCATCTCAATATCAGATTGACTTACACCTGCAAATGCAGTCATATTCAATAGGGATGGATCGATCGCCAGGGAAGTGGCAGGGAAGGATAATGTGGTTTTTTCCTCTCTGAACTCACAGAATCGTTTCCCAAACGAGCTTTGCATTGCGGTGATTGTAGACTTGAAACATTCCAAATTTATCGTATCATGACTTTGTTTGAACTCTCTCAAAGAGGGAAAGTGAGACAGTGTACCTCTCTGGAAATCTTTGACAAACACTGTCAACTTGCGCTCGAATGCCAAAACCACCTCCAGCATGTGCAGGGCTGTGCCTCCTTTCCCCTGAAGGGTTGTAGTTAGCGTGTTTAGATGGGCTGTCGTGTCTACCATAAAATGTAATTTTTCCAGCCACTCTGGCTGTTCCAGCTCAGCAAAGGTGAGCTCTTTGCTGGCCTGGAAGGTTTTTACTTCTTCCAAACATGTGTTAAAGTGTTTTAGCACCTCACCTCTGGAAAGCCACCAGACCTTGTTGTGGAGCAGGAGGTCAGAATATGTGCTTTCCACCTCATCCAATGGCAAACGAAACTGGCGGTGGTTTAAACCCTTTACCATTATCTTATTAACAATCTGAATGACCACATCCATCACTTTTGTGCAAGGGAAACTTTTGTTTCAACTTTCCTGTTTGTAGTAGAAGTCACGCACTTTCGCTTTTGTAGTAGAAAACTTACTGGGCCATTTTCACGCCTGCAGAGGGACGGACTCCCTGTTTGCACCCCTTCTGCGTCCAAATTCGATCTTTGCCAAATACTTTCCAAATTTCTTCTATTTTCGGCTTTCTTTTTATGTCGGGAAATCATCCGCCTTTTGCCCTCGGAGCCAGAGTGTGCTGGTCCCGAGGGCTAACCATGCAGCAAGGTCCGTGTCTAGTCTGAGGTCGAGGAGGCTGTCAAAGCTGAAGCGGGGTCCAAGGCAGGGAGTTGGGTGAGGTCAGGCACTCTGGCAGGAGAGCAGGACAGAGTGCAGGCAGGAACAGGCTACCAACAATGTTGCTCCCGCAACCTGGGACTGGGGCTGGCTGACTTTTATCTGCCCCGAGGTATAGGGCGGCCCCGGTCCACAGGTGACTCGCCTCTCCTGGCCTGGAGGCAAGCACTCCTCCTGTGGGAACTTAGTTCCCTCCGCCTCTCTGCCCTGAGCCTCTGCAGCTCAGCAGAGGCTGGAGGGTTACCGGACCCAGAGGCAACCTCAGCTTCCTCTGACGAGGCTGAAAGTGGAGCACCTGCAGGCAATGGGTCCTCCATCCCCTCAGGAGCCAGAGCAGACTCAGCTGGTGGCTGCACCTGAGGATCCAGCACAGGTGAGGACCCTTCAGGCTCAGACCCCAGCCCCGGTTCAGCTGGTTCAGGAGGCGGGGACTCCTGTGCGGGCTGGGATTCCTCAGGTTCAGCCTCCGAGTCCGAATCCCAGGCCATCACACAGAGGCTTCACTCAACAGCAGTAGCGAGTAGACCCCCTGCGCACCTGCGCCTCCATCCCCTCCAGCTTCTGAACCTTACTACAGGAATGTCTGCTTTTGGGGAAATATGCCAGGGGTGCCGCTGGGTCCCCAGCATCCAAAACTTCTAATTTCGTGACTGCTGTCACCATCTGCAGTGATCATGAAGCCCAAGAAAGTAAAATCTCTCCATTCCTTCCCCTTCTATTTGCCATGAGGTGATGGGCCCAGTGGCCATGAACTTAGTTTTTTTGATGTTGAGCTTCAGGCCATATTTTGCGCTCTCCTTGTTCACCCTCATTAAAAAGTTCTTTAATTCCTTCTCACTTTAGTGCTTTTTCTTTGTTCCAGTATTTCAGCCTTGGGCATGTTTGTCCTGGTTGCTCCTCTTTAGCAGGGCTGTGAACTCCTTCACCTTTTTGGTATACAATTCGTTAAGGCATATCTAATCTCTTGACTGGGTTTTCCTGTTCAATAGAACCTTGCCTTCTGCATGATTTTGCCAAATAAGGCCTTGGTGCTGGCCTTTGTTTTCTTGCGTACTTGGTCCCCCAGATGCTGTGCAAATCCAGTAGCGTTTTTATTCTGGATTTTTTCAGTTCTTCCACCTGCAATTCGTACCCATGTTGTTGAATCTTAATGCCTGTGCCAGCAAAGCTTCGATGCTGCTGTCCACCAGGTCCTTTCCCTCCCGGTTTGGATAGGACAATTGGCCCTAATCACGATCCTTATTAATCCATCATTGTCCAAGAGCTCAGTAGGAAGAAATACGCATTCAGCTGTGAGCTGTGTCCCTTGCCTCCTTCCATGTCCTTTACTTCCCGTCTAAGAAAAATCAGTAGTAGTGCAGGACTTGAGGGCAAGAGAAGTGTGACATAGTGGTTGGAGTACAACCAGGCCGACCCAGGTTCAAAGCCCCATTCAACTTTTTTCTGTGGAAAGGTCCAGCCAGTAATCCCCATTGTTTTGAAGCAATAGTCTCTCCCTTCTCTCTCTCTCTCTCTCTCTCTCTGTAGTAAAGCCAGTTGCTGTTTGAAAAATCGAATCATTTCAAACATAGCCTAAGCCTATGGCGGGACGCCAGTCTCTTTTTTAGACTTTGACGAAGATGACGTGTGTGATACAGTGAGAATTGGCCCATGAGATTGAGCTGTATATGATGGATTACAACAGGAAGAATGAAGAAACAAAAGGAAAATAAACATCTTGCATAGAAAAATCATAGGGTACAAACTCCTGAAATTCAACACATGGGAAGTCAATCAAAATTGTTTAATTTGGTATTGTGAAAATTGCAGTTTTTATTGGATTATGGTAATTGAAAATAAATAAAAATTATTAAATAAACAATATAGGTATTGCAGCTCCTCCAAATATATATATATATATATATATATATATTTGCTGCTTCACATCGTGTAGACCAAATTGTGAATATCGAAGATCTCATAGGCTTTGTCAGCACTGAAAGCTGAAACTTGATCCAGGATGATCCCTGTTTTTCTAAAGTGTGTAGTATGCAGTCCACAATCCATTCTGCAGATTTTTCATGTTCTTTAGTAATCTGTTTCGGCAACTCAGTGTGTTATGATTCTTTTCCAATAACCCATAGTTCGTCTGGAAATGGGTTCTGTAATTGTGATGCCTCGAGAGCCTCTAGTGCATGAAAACAGTTGACCTGGATTTGAAACAGAGCATCTGTAGTATTATTTATTTAATCCTGGTATGAACGCTAGAGAAAAGAATGTTATCCCGCAGTCATTGAAAACAAAGCACTCAGCAACTTGAAGCAGTGAATCCAGTGGTGATCCAATTGTTTTAATTTTATTCATGATACAAGCTAACCATTTGGAATGGTGGGATTCCTATAGCACGTGAAAAATTAAAAAAGGGGGTCAGACTTGAAATACTATACTATAATTTTTATAGTAGTGAGCCACACTCATAGGTTTTCATAAGCCATTGTTCACATGGCTGCATACGGAACACAGTTTGGCAAGCTTGGGGTTTTATGAAGGGATTTTGATTGGGTGCGTTTGTGGTGGTGGTCAACTTCACTAACTCATAATGCTGTGCCATACTGTCGGTGTTGGGATGCGTCCAAGGAAACGGGGGCAATTGACAGGCCCCCAGCTGGCTCCAGCCCGCTGGCCGGTAGCCAGGTAATCTCCGGTCCTTGGATCATCATGTAACTGTGACTCAAGCTTCAGAAAGCTTCAGAAGCTGAGCACGCAAGCCAGATAATAAAGCTCTCTTCACAACAGAAGGGCAGATAGAGGCTGTGTAAAGTGTATTTACAAGCATTTTATTCAGCATCAGGACAAAGGGAAAAACATGTCTTCTCCCCTTCGTGTCCAAGCAAACAGTGTAAGCAGTAGCTATACACAAACGGAAGTTCCCAGCAAGCTGTGCTGGAATGTAAACAGGCATGTGATACACAACAGCCTGTTCCTCTTAAGATGGAATGGAATACCTTAACAGTCAGGTCCCCAGCTTGATAACAGTGAGTGTAGTTAATTGAAAAGGATTCTTTATTTTCAAAACAAACAGATAACTCCTGATGGCATTAACACAGCCGCCGCTATCGTGAATTATGACGACCCTTCTAAGGGTCCCTTCTGCTTTCTAAAACAGAAAGTGAACTTATGAAGCTGATGTCCTTTCTGCTTCCTGTCTAGCAAGCCCCCCATATGCTGGCTCCGGGGAGAGATGGGATCAGCTCCAACCTCTTCCAAGTCACTAGCTCTGTTTCTGTCTGATGAGCCGATTTCTTCTCTCTAGGCGGTATTTTGCAGTTCTCTAGAGTGCTGGCAGGGCTACGGCTCACCCTCTTGTCATGCTTTTTATCAGCTGGCATCCCTAAGGGTGGGGGAATTGGCACTCTGCTATGCTTCTCTTGTCTGGCAGTTAATTACCTTTATTCCTGGCTACTTCCTTCGCTGGGAGCTGGCTCATTCATGACACAATACAGTAATTTTGGGTTTACTTTGCGTTTAAAACCTTTCGCGTAGCAAGAATATATTGGTTTTTTATTGAAGGAGCAGCAGTTGATACCCAAGCACTGGTACCTGCCACACTTGATGCAAACTGGCCAGGAGGCATTATATTAAAAGCAAATGCCTAGGTATTGAGAAAACTCAGTTTACCAAAATCCTTGGCCTTCGGTAGCTAAGCAACTACCCACCCACACAAGAGAACTTTGTTTCCCAAGCTCCCTTGCACCCGAAAGAGCCGCTGCAAAGCACAAATCCAGGAACGGCAGCAGAGACCCTCACGCTTACGCCTCACTGCCCGCTTGTTGAAGGAGGAAGCAGTGCATGGCTGTGACGGCCTGGGAATCTGATTCAGAGGCTGAACCGGAGGAATCCCAGCCTGCACAGGAGTCCCCACCTCCAGGGCTGGCTGAGCTGGGGCAGGGCCTTGAATCTGAATGGCCTGCACCTGTGCTGGATCCTCAGGTGCAGACACCAGATGAATCCACTCTGGCTCCGGAGGTGATTGAGGACCCATTGCCTGCAGGTGCTCCTCTCCCAGCTCTGTCAGGAGAAGGTGAGGCTGCCTCTGGGTCCAGTAACCCTCCAGCCTCTCCTGAGCTGCAGAGGCTCAGGGCAGAGAGGCGGAGGGAACTAGTTTCTCTCAGGAGGAGTGCTCGCCTTAAGGCCAGGAGAGGCGAGTCACCTGTGGGCCGAGACCGCCCTAGGCCCAATAGGAGATAAAGGCCAGTCAGCCCAGTCCCAGGTTGTGGGAGCAACGACGTTGGAAACCTGTTTCTTCCAGCACCCAGACCTGTTTTTCCGGAGGTCCCGACCACGCCCGGCTTCTTGCTTTGGACCCCGCTTCACCCTTGGTGGACAGTCTCCAGACCCTTGGCCCAGGACCGGACTCTGACCACGCCTCACAGTAACCCCCCTCCCCCTGGGACCAGCACAACGGCGCAAAAACAGGGCAGCAACCTCCAAAAACACTTGGAAAGGAAAGGAAAGGAAAGCCGCACTGCTCCTGGCAGCCAGGCACATGGCTCAAAAGCCCCAGGCTGTGCAATGGAGCACTTAACAGTAGAATCACAATTGCTGCTGGATGCTGCTGCTGGCAATCATTACAAAGGCCCAGTGCACGGTGAGGAAAGCGTGGAGGAGATCCCAGAGGTGAGCTCGGGACGATTGGAGTGGCGACGCAGGAGTCCGACGGAGATCCATGCTGAAACCCGGCAAAGGAACAAACAGGTAGTGCCCCAGGTGCGGGCTGCTTAAGTGGGCAAGGAGCCAGATCCGAGGGAAGCCTACCTGCTCTGTCAGCTCTGCTGCCTGGCACAGCCTATTGTTGGGATCTCCGCTCGGCCAAGCTGATAAAGCTCATCTTCCTCCGAGTCGTTCGGAATCGCCTCCGACGAATAATTAACGACCTGAGCCTTTGATGAGGCCTCAGGCACATTCCCGTTCAGCAGAATTTCCAGCACAGGGAAGTGATGAGATTTATGGCTACATTGCTATACTTTATTTCGTACTACGCAGACAGCAAATAAATATATGAAAGCAGAGAGCAATTGAAGGGAAACAGGAAACCAGTACGTCACATCCGTCTCCCATCTCCCGTGAGACTTCCAACAGTATGGAATCCCAGGAATGTAAACAGAGTCCTTGTAACTCTAAGCAGCTGCACAGTGGCAAAACAGAAACTTAACATCTATGTCCCCAGCCTGCATTCTCATTGGCCAAAGCCAGGTGCAGACTAGGATCCAGTTCCTGATGGGTGCAGGGGGGAGTGTAGAAAAGGTTATGCCAAGGGCAATAGGAGACAGGTAAACTACATGTTCTCCCCATTTCTCCTTGTTTACTTTGTGTTTCTCGGCACACTTTTATACCTGAGGATCTTGGATTCTGTTGGGTGGTGTGGGAGAGTCTGTGGCGAGTTCTCAGTCCACCATTTCCCCCAGAAGTGCAGCCATAGCTCACCTCCCCTTTCTTTGAAGGTTTTGAATTCAACATATGAACCAGAACCCCTCCCTCCCTGACTCTTTGAGCGAATCTGGATAATATCGGAGAAGGTTGCGAGTGCTGGGATCTTTCCCCTCAAAGTCCCACCCCCTACTGTTGGGACAATTTCTACAAATCCGCTCCTTACCTATAAGATACATGTGATCATCTTCTGATTGGTGGCTTTTTGTGACATTTGCAATGAAAACTCTTATCGGGTTTCAGGGACCGCCCCTAAGATGTGTTGTTATGTCTGCTTGGATTTCTGCCTCAGCTAGCAAAATACCACTAAATGAAATAAATAATAATAATAATTTTTTATTTATATCCCACCCTCCCCAGCCAGGGCTCAGAGCGGCTAACAACAGTAAAATGATACGTTTCTAAAATCATTTCATTATAAAATCAGTTCAAATCAGATTAATACCGTGAAAATCCCTGAAACGAGAAGTAATCGACTAGAAATATTACTTTGTGGAAATAAAACTAAATAATAAAAATCAAAAAGCTTAAGGAAAAAAATCAGAAAAACCTAAAATAGAGCAAAGCCTTAACGGGATGCCGACTACAAACCTCGTTTCACTGAACTATTCAGTTTCCTCAGAAGGAAATAGAAAAATCATAAACTTTAAATGACCAAAATTCAAAAAAGCATAGAACCCCCAAAATTCTGACGTATTATAATCCTAAACTGTGTTGTTATTTCCGCTTGCATTTCTGCCTCAGCTAGCAAGATACCACTAGGCATCATTACTGGCCAGTTACGAATAGCACACTTGAGGAGTGACCCGAGACCTCATGTAGCAGTTCCTCTAGATTTTGACCCAGCCGTCCATGAGATTCGCAGCACCATTATTAGCTGCAAATTCCTCAGTCCAGCGTTGAGGTGTGGATCCAATTGCCTCTGGACCACAAGGTGTCAAGAGCTCCTAGCTCCTAGTGCAGGCACTTTTCACATAGTTTTGTTTTCAATAAAAATTGTCATATTAAATGCTAGCTGTACTAAGCATACATACATTGAGATAAACTGAGACTACAAACTTGGGTTCATGAATTTCAGTGGGTCTACTCTGAGTAGAACTTCATTGGATGCAGAACAAAGCAAGCAGTGTGTAAGGACCAAATGACAATTTTTTTTAAAAAATGATTCTTTTCCACGTTTTTGCAACGACTGCATGAAAAAAGTTTGGTAATAGTAATTTGCATGTATATTATCATTGATTTTGTTACTCTAGGGCATCAAGAACATTCATTTCTCCTTCAGTTCATGAGGTTGATTAGTTTGCATTCCCTTATAATAGTTTTAACCAGATACCAAATCTTAAAAAAAAAACATACACAAGGGGATGGAGAATTGGACAATCAATGGCTACTAGCCATGGTCAGTGGCATTAATGTTTCTGAATTCCATTGCTAGGAATTGCAAGTGGGGAGAGGGCTGTTGCATTCTCAGGTCCTGTTGAACTGAGAATAACGGCTAAATGGAAGAAGAAAGCATTACGAATACATTCATTGACCACTGTCAACGTGGATTACAGTTCTATAGCGGGCGCTTATGTTGGTTGATGGTTTGCGAGTATATTCTATTCAGCACAATTTCAATCTCTTGGTTTCCCTTCATTAGGAAGATTCATACTTCTTCATCGGATTCTCTGTCCAAGGGGGAAAGGATCTGGCCAGCTCCTGAGTGAGATTCTCCTCAATTGGCCACCCCCAAGCTTTAAAGAAAGGACCCAGATTTTTGCTAACTTCTTGAGAGAAATGGCGTGTCCAGAGGTTCATCTTGGAGCTGTTGTCAGTTGGGATGTGGGTCATTGCTTGGTACTTTTCGAAAATGTGGATGTAGGGCTCCCAGCCAAAGGCCTCCTGCAACTGAAAATAATTATTCAGTCTCTTTCCTAAGGACTGAAAAAATATATCACTGTTGCTTTTCCTGTCTCTCTGGGTGCCTATTTATGCTACCGAAGCATTATCAGTTTTACACCATTTATGACTTACGTGGCTGCGCCCTCCCGGCCCTTGAGAATTCTGGAAACAAATGAGAGCCGCAACAAAATGTATGCTGCTCTTCACGATTCCTGCTACTTCACTGCATGGCATTCCCTTTTGTCCTCCCATGATCCTCCACTCCCGACCGTTGACCATGCTTGGTCTTCCTTGGGCTGGTTTTAGAATAGGCCTCACAGAAATATTTCTGCAGCCCTTGGAATTTCCCCAGTCCTGCCATTTTCTCCGGTCCCAATATATAATAAAGTCATTCCAGTAATGGAAGCAACGCTCTCACAAAACTACAGTTCCCAGAAGTCCCTGAGATCAAGGAAGGTTCTTCATCTCTCCTTGGTCCTAAGTCCCGTCATGTTCAATAAGACATTCTTCCTTCCTAGGGTTTGTAGCACTGCAGCTTAATTCTGACTTAAAGTTTAACAATTCAGATTTTCTTTTGGCACTTTGGATAGCCGAGTCACACCCGAGAGGTGTTTGACGTCCCATTTCTCTAAAGCACATTTCTCCTATAATGAATGGGATATTTGTTAAGCTGTTTGTGGTACGTTGGAGGTGGAGAGGAGGATCTGCATTGGAAAGTGGGGGGACATCAAAACAACCCCCCGGGCATTGCCAGTTGTCTCTGTCTGCTCCTGAACACCACCCTGGAATTTTTAGTTAGAAGTCACAATCACACATTTCAGTGGCAATGGCTGAATCCAAGGTTAGGCCTACAGAAGTTCAACAGATGGGACTAAAGGTCAATTGATTTCAATGACTCGACCCTGAATATTGCAGAGTTGAGATACAACCCAGAGTCCTGAAGGAATGAAAGACCTGGACAACTTATTCTACCTGGCTTGCAGCAATAGGGGGAGTGGGAGCAGTTTCTGCCACTGGCTAGTTAAGGCAGCACTGGTCTAAATGGTCCAGTGGTCCGACTTCCGCTCCGCTGCGGAAGATATGGTGGTGAACTCAGTGTCATCTGCTTAAGAGACGACACGATTTAGGCAAATAGAGCTTGAGGGTGGCTGCCAGGGCTCTGCGCACCCCTGAAAAAAACCCCAGGGAAGAGTGGGGACCCCTGCAGAAGTGAGGAAAACTCAGATCCTGAACCTCCCCGGCCGCCGTTTCGCGCACGGGGGAAAGGGGGCTTGAGTTCGGTCACGGCTCCAACACGCACTCTATTGCCGAAGCCATACTCCGTCACCAGAAGCAGTGGAGCTTCCAATTTGAGGTAAAAGCCAAATAAAGTTGTTAAAGAAAGAAATTAGGCTTAAATTAATTAATTTGGCGAAACAGAAGCCAAACAGGAAGTCTGCTTCTGATTTCTGCGGACAGGCTCTGCAAGGGATGTTTTTGTGAATGGGAGAAAGAATGGCCTACAGACATGGTGATTTAGTAACTGAGAGACTCTGACTTTGGGAATAGTTTCCTTCTGTTGGATATATGTTAGAAACAATTGTGTCAAGCTGTCCTTTGGGATAAAAAGAAGATAGAAGCCGACAGCTGGAGAGAATTTGACTCTCTGATAATCCTAGTGAAGGGCCATTAAAATGTTCCATATATGATCCCAAAAACTCTTTGAGGCATTTTCTTCTCTCTCATATGTTATCCCCAAACCCCTTCCTTTAAGGGGGGGGGGGTTACACCAGCCAGAAGAACAAGGCTTTTTCTTGTTGCTTAGATGTTACAGTGAAAATAGGCCTCTCTCAGGAATGTCTGGCAGGTAGGGATAAAGAGTAAGGTTGAATGGGTGTTATTGTAACCCCAGAGGGAGGGAGGCTGAAACAGGAGGAAGGAGGGACTGGAAATACATGAAATAAGGAAGTTGATCGAAATATGGAGAAACAAAAGCTAAATTCTATACCATTTCCCGTAAATCATGTGTTTTCTGGGAAATCAAATGATCATCCATCCCAGAGGGTATAAAAAAGGCTGGCAAGCCCAGAGAGGCTGGGGCAGGCAATGAGCATTAGCTTGTCTGTACCATTTTTGTCATGGCAAAATAAATAATTATTTTACTGCAGTCAATTGACTCTTTGAAAGCGACTTCTGAGCGCTCCAAAGGAAAGGAACAAAGGGCAGGGCTTTCATTGGCAGAGTATAAAGCAAGAAGGGGGATTATTTTTTTTAAAAAAAATGTCCCATGGTCTGACTCTATAGAGCAGCTTCTTTATGTACCTGCAAGTAAGGTTCCAGTGCAGTCCACACTGTGAAGTCCTTCAGCTGAGCTCCGCCTTGAACATAGTCCTTCACCCTCCTCTTTCTGCTGTCTGGTTTAAGCTCTGGATGGGCTATTTCTCTCGGGATGTTCAGCACAGTTTCATTGACGTAAACAGACCAGAGATTGCAGGTGGCTTCTGTGGTATGTGGGGGGAATTCCCACCCACCCTTCTGCTGATTGTGACCCAGCTCATGGATCGGGCCCCAAGTGCCTTTGGTGTACATGCGCTGTACATCCGTGATCTCCTCTGATGCCGCCACATTAGCCATGATCGGGTAGCCAGAGTGCATCCAACCTGGCGAGAGAGTTGGGACAAGGGGGAATTGTAAGACAGGCGCATGCTTCTCCATGAAAGCGGAATAAATCATTTGCAGATAAATCATTTGCATCTTTCCTCTCAGCTTTAAAACGAATAAGGTACTGTGGTTTCTGTATGTATTGTACTGTGTGGTTATTTCTCCCTAAAAAAAATATTTTTATTGGAATTTTAACATACAGAAAATCTGATTTCCATGGGGGTTGCTTTCTGTGTCTGGGTTTAAAATTGCTGAAGTAAATGATTCACAGTGATTTATGGGGCCACCTAGAATTTTGCTGGCCAAAAATTGGAAATTACAAGAAGTACCAACAGTGGAGGAATGGCAGATGAAGATGGACTTTTTGGAGCTAGCCGAACTGACCGGAAGAGTCCGCGACCAGAAGGAGGAGGAGTATCAAGAGGAATGGAAGAAATTTAAAGATTATTTAATTAAATATGTTAAGATAACTTAAATAGAAATACTTGTGAGTAACAGATTGGCCTAGGATTTAAATATGTGATGTTGTAGAATACTATGGATAAAAGTCAAAATGAAAAGAAAGATGTTCATTGGCCAAGTAAATTTTATGTGAAAATAGTTTTGGAAAACTGCTACAATGATGCATATGGAAACTCAGCCAGGGGGATTCGAGGAAATCACCCAACAATGATAACAAAAATGGGATTATTACAGTTAGGATAAATGTTTGTTTTTTAATGTTTTCTTTTTATGTTTGTTGAAATTTTGTTATAAATTTGGAAAACTAATAAAAAAAATTGAAAAAAGAAAAGAAAGTATAATAAAACTTAAACTGTATCATTAGTTTGAAAATAACTTGAGTTGCGGCAATATCCATGTTTTTCCGTAGGCAATACCTACGTGATTCCAAGATGCTGAGCTTAAAAATGGGACATGCTAGCAGATCTTGCTCTGCACTAAAAATATATGGGTAAATTATTATTATTTTATTGTTGATTTCAAACATACAAATAAACGCATAGTTTACAAATACTTCCATTGGTAACCTCTGTAAAAGGCAAATAATATCAAATATTTGAAACCATACATTTCAACCTATGTGAAAAGAAGGAAAAAAGAAAGAAAATACAAGACAAAAACAAATACTTCAATATGTATCTTGTGTTAGATACTGTTCAACACGATTCATTCGTATAGTAGCATTCCTTAGATGTGGTACGTTTCCATATGGATTGAATCTCCTTACATATTTTAGTTATAGACTTCCATCTACCTTTTTGTCAGTGTTAAAAAAAAAAAAGGTTCTGACCTCCCTTTGTCGCCTCAGCCTGGTCCTCAGACCCTTGTCGGCACAAAAGAGTCCACGAGAATAGTATCCTTGCAGAGTACTTTCTGCTTTTATTCTTAAAAGTCTTTTTGCAAAAGTGACTGACAAACTGTACACACCAACACTACCAGCTTTCACTAACCAACCAACCAAGCCAACACCAAATTAACATTTCTCACTCTATATATACTCATGCTGACCCAGGTTTTTTAAGCATTAAAGAAACAGTGGCCATTTTAGCCGTGACACTTTTGGGGCTCAGAATTCTATTTCTGGGCCTTTTTAGGGGTCTGTGTTGCCCCCGCTCCCCTTCTGCTCTTTTCAATGAATGAGACACCCCGACCAGCAAGCAGGGCGTACTCTCAACCTGAACACAGTTACGGTTGATTCTATTTGTTGTTCCTCAGTGGTTTTCAACAAATAATCCCATGAAATGTTATCAAAAGCCTTTTCGGCATCCACTAACAACGTTGCTATTCTGTTTGATTTCATCTCCAAATATTTACTGTTCTTGTGTTGTTATATAGTTGTCTTCCCGGCAGGAAGCCAGCCTGGTTGTCTTTAATTATTATATTCAACATTTTTTTAAGTGTTTGCTAATATTCCTGTAAAAAAATTGTAATCTGAATTTAATAATGAAATTGGTCTACAGTTTTTGCTATTTGTCAGATCTGCTCTCTGTTTTGGTATTAAAGTTATTAAGGATTCTTTCCATGATTCCGGAGTTTTTCCGTTCTCTAGTATATTATTCATAATCTTTTTAAGGATTGGAAGTATAACCACCTGTAATATTTTATAATACCTAATTGAAATTCTACCTGAACCCGGTGTTTTCCCTACTTTCATTCTTTTTAATAACTTGTACTATTTCGTCTGTTTCAATGTTTGAATTTAAAAAGTTGTCCTGGGTGGGAGTTAGCGGATGCAATGGAAGCTGAGAAGTAAGACTTCTTAGCAGCTTTCACTGCCATCTCATAGGCTTTTATAAGCATCCTATAGGATGTTTTTGAGACTCTGTCGAGAGCACGCCACCATACTCACTCTAGCCGTCTGAGGTCCCGTTTCATTTTCTGGAGCTCCTCGATAAACCAAGGGACCCAGTTTTGGCAGAGTTGCAGAGAGTGCCTGGATGCGATCTCATTGATGGCCACCAAGAGCCAGTTAATCCAGCCCTTGACGAGCTCATCTAATGAACCGCCAGGGGGAGCAAGGTCCCGCAAGGCCTGATGGAATCCATCAGGATCCATTAGCCTGCGTGGGCAAGTCCAAATAGGCTCGCCACCCAAGGGGGGGGGGAGTCAATCCTGGCTTCAGAGCGTGATCAGATCATGACACCTCCACGGGGGCATGATCACATCTATACCTGCACAAAAGATCAAATCCAGCGTGTGGCCTGCTTGAGCAGAGCCCTAGTGTCGCCATGGAAGACATCAGGTCCAGAGCCTGTGAGGAGGGTGTGGCATCTGCATGGATGTTGAAGTCACCCAAAATCAATAGGTTAGGGAACTCCAAGCCCCAGCCTGCCATCACCTCCAGTAGGCCTGACAGGGTGGCTGTTGGTGTGCAAAGTGGTTGTTACACCAGCCAGGCAGCCAAGCTCTCCTCGGTGCCTCACACCAGGCCAACACATTCAATGCCAGAGATCAATGGCACTGGCAGAGCTCTGAAAGGGCAATCCTCCCGTATTAACAACACCTCTCCCCCCCCGGCCCACAGTCCACAATTGGTGAAGGATGGAGAAACCCAGGGGTGCCATCTCACACTAGGTGACTGTTTCACCTTTGTGCACCCAGGTCTCCACACAAGCCAGATGAACGCTCTACGAGGCAAAGAAGTCTTGCAGGGTGGCCGTTATATTGCCTATAGACCTGGCATTGCATAACAATGATGGAGGTAGGTAATCCTGCTCACCCTACCTTCATCCCTTGGGATGGGGTACAGGTTGGAAGGGGTTTGAGCATAACCGTATCTCAAAGCCCTTCGCTTATAATATGTGCCCCCACCGCCATACCTCCCTCAGCCCTCAACAGTGGTGATCCCAAGCCCCATGCTGGTCTCCCTTAGTAACATCAGTTACCAAGAAGGACGGCAAGGCCCTTCAGGCCCTCAGCAGCAGCTGAGTCCCTCTAGCCAACTTTTTACCAAACCACACATTCCAATGATTCTTTGTGGAAGCCATGATGGTTTAAACCAATACAAGCTTGCAGCTCAGATGCATCTCTGAGGATATTTTTATAGATCTGGGTGGCTGCTTATTTAAAGACAGGAGGATTGTGTAAAATGGATTGGAGACAATACAGTTTTCACCCACCTGTATTTGAACCAGTTTGTACTTACCAGCAGAGATTTGGACATCTTCCACTATCCTTTCTGGTCTGGGGAAAAGGGGAGGGATGGCTGCTAACTTGGCCACTGCTCTCATCATCTGGGCCCAGGTGTTCAGCAGGACCTCTGGATTGTCCATTCCACGCACGTCATCTGAGGCCACTGTCAGGATGATGTTCTCGGTTTCTAATTCAGCCCAGGGAGCAGGGTTGTGGCGGATAGTGTCCTTCCAGGCAGCTAGGCTGGTTTCACCTAAATGCATTTATTTTGTTGCAAAAAGAAGTAATAACAATTAACTGCATATTCTAGTCTGGAGAAAGGGGGGGGGGAGGAGGAATGAATGGGTTTTGGTCAGTGTATTCCCCCCAATAAGAGCTCCCTCTTGATGATATTGTTTGTGAGGAGCCTCAGGTTCTGATGATACCTCCAGAGAAAGGGCAGATGGATTCAGGAAGGTTTGCCCTTGCTCCGAGTGGGCTTTATTTTTCATTATGTAGTTGGGTGTGATGTGGCATAATCTAGAAAATGCCTGAACCTCCAAAGATGGTTCCAGATTTACAGAAGCCATCCTGGTTTCTGATTTGGTCACAGAAGGTCCTCCTTTTCTGTAAAGGTAAAGGGACCCCTGACCTTTAGGTCCAGTCGTGGCCAACTCTGGGGTTGCGGCGCTCATCTCGCTTTACTGGCCGAGGGAGCCGGCGTACAGCTTCCGGGTCATGTGGCCAGCATGACTAAGCCGCTTCTGGCGAACCAGAGCAGCGCCAGAGCGGTACCTATTTATCTACTTGCACTTTGACGTGCTTTCGAACTGCTAGGTGGGCAGGAGCAGGGACCGAGCAACAGGAGCTCACCCCGTCGCGGGGATTCGAACCGCCGACCTTCTGATCTGTGAGTCCTAGGCTCTGTGGTTTAACCCACAGCGCCACCCTGTCCCCCTCCTTTTCCTTAGGACAGCCCTATTTTCATCAGAGAAATGTTGGAAGATATGGAGTTATGTGACCCACAAGTCAGGGAGATAAGCAACTATACAACCTTAAGACATCTGAAGGCAGCCCTGTTTAGCGAGAACATAATGATGCAGTTGGGTTCCTGCACATCTTAATCAAACAGATTTCTAATCTCATGAAATACCTCCCCTGCTTCTTTCAAAGGGAGCCCCCTTACCATGCTTGAAATAAGGAGCCAGTGAAGCCCCTTTGACAGTGACTGATATGTTGCCCACGGAAGACTTCTTTGGCAGCACAATGTACAAGAGGCCGCCCCACAAGCTGGAGACTTCCATTCTTTCACTCATAACTTCAAACCGCCTGATCACTACCGGAGGACGCAGCAAGTTCTCAGCGTTGCTCAGGTCATCGGAATGGCAGCCAATCTGGACCTGGAGTAAAAGACACTGGGTTCAACCAGCAAGTGGTGCAAAATATTAACCCCAAGGGGCAGTTGATAAGGTCTGCTGCTGTTGAAGGCACCGAATACTTTGGAAGTCTCAAGGAACAATTGCCTTTCTTTCCACTCTTTATCTGAGGGACTGCATGATACAATTTATCTGAACCCAATGTACAGATAAATCAATGAATAAAATACTAATTATATACAGGGTTGTATTCAACTTAACTTTTGCTCAGAGTAGTCACATTGAAATAAATGGAGCCTGGTGAGTTGGGAGGCAGAGACAACATGTTGGGCGATGGAGCCTGGCGGTCAAAGAGGTAGACTTCGTAACACCCTTTAGCTGGGGGATGGGGTCTGGTTGTGCTACGCTTGGCTCCCAAAGGTGCATTTTTCTGCACCTGTCCTTGTAAACCACCTCATCCCGTGCTGTATTATTCTTGTAAAATACCAATGTTATAATAATAATAATAAATTTTATTTATATCCCGCCCTCCCCAGCCGAAGCTGGGCTCAGGGCGGCTAACAACAATCAAAATATTCCAACATTCTAAAAACATTCATTATAAAATTAATTAAAATCAAATTAATGGCAACCATCAAGCAAAATTCTGTGCAGATTGCCAGAGGAGGGGGTCAGGCTGCGCCCTGACCAAAGGCCTGGTGGAACAGCTCTGTCTTGCAGGCCCTGTGGAAAGATGTCAGGTCCCGCAGGGCCCTAGTCTCTTGTGACAGAGCGTTCCACCAGATTGGAGCCACGGCCGAGAAAGCCCTGGCTCTATTTGAGGCCACCCTAACCTCTCTGTGGCCTGGGATCTTTAGGATGTTTTTGTTTGCAGACCGTAAATTTCTCTGTGGGACATACCAGGAGAGGCGGTCCCGTAGGTACGAGGGTCCTAGGCCGTATAGGGCTTTAAAGGTTAAAACCAGCACCTTAAACCTGATCCTGTACTCCACCGGGAGCCAGTGCAGCTGGTATAGTACCGGATGAATATGATCTCGCAGCGAAGACCCCATAAGGAGTCTCGCCACGGCATTCTGCACCCGCTGGGGTTTCTGGGTCAGTCTCAAGGGCAGCCCCACGTAGATCGAGTTACAATAATCCAGTCTGGAGGTGACCGTCGCATGGATCACAGTGGCTAGGTCAGGGCGAGAGAGATAAGGAGCCAACTGCTTAGCTTGGCGGAGATGAAAAAATGCCACCTTTGTTATAGCTGTAATCTGCGCCTCCATAGAGAGGGAGGTATCGAAGATTACACCCAAACTCTTAAGGGACGATGCTGGCACTAATTGCACCCCCGCAAGAGATGGGAGTTGCCCCCTCAATCCCATATCGTCCCGTCCCAGCCAGAGGACCTCTGTCTTCGAAGGATTTAACTTCAACCGGCTCCCACGTAACCATCCAGCCACAGCTTCCAGACATCTGGTCAGTGTGTCTGGGGCCGAGTCAGGATGGCCGTCCAGCAACAGATAGAGTTGGGTGTCATCGGCATACTGATGGCAACCCAGTCCAAAACTCCGGACAAGCTGGGCGAGGGGGCGCATAAAGGTTTGTATTCAACAAACTTTTCTTCAGAGTAGCCCCATTGGAAATAATGAACCTCAGTCACGGTCACTGATTTCAGTAGATATACTCTTGAGTAGTAAAAGTTAGTGGAATATAACACATCAATCAGAAATACCGGCTAGGGAGGAGGGGAATGGGGTCAAGTCTCTCCCCAGGGGAGTGTTTCCAGGCACCTAATCTGATGGGGAAATCTACCGGGAGGGAGAAGGGTTACCAAGAAAACAGCACAAGGGGAAATGATCAGCCACCCCCATTCCTCCCAGCAGCCTGGTCCCGATCCTTTTGAGAGATTTAAGGAGATGGAGGAGCTAAATTGTTTCAACCCAGTTGTCCCCTCAAGGGTGTAATCACAGCCCTGACTGATGTTTAAAAAGCATCACCTGCAGCTGAGCACTGATGGCGTTGGGTGAAAAGAGTAAACTGATGGTCTTTGCCGGAGGAACATAAAGGCCCGTGCTTCTCCAAGCTTCGTCTCCTGCAAGGCCAAAGTAAGACATGGAGGTGAATCATAGGTGGTCAGGGATGATGGGAATTGTAGTCTCAAAAAAAATCTGGAGGGCCAAGGTTGAGAAAGCCTGTTCTATAGAGCCCTCTCACTGTTTGTTTGTTTATTTATTTGTTTGCTTGTTTGTTTTAAAACCCTTTTACTTAATATTTTCATTTATCCGGGTTAAATCATCATTCAAGCTTCTTGAATGAATGTGCTGTATGCACACATTTCAGCCTAATGTGGGCACAAATCCATGTTTGCCTAATGTAGCTCCTTTGTGTCACAGCCAGGAACAGCCAATGTCAAGAGGCTCCACCACACACCTGACCTCCAAGCAGCAGGTTGGGGCTGTGTGGGCACCCCAGTGTGTCCAATCCATTTCTCCTGCTGGTGTCGGGGAATGGTCTGAAGGCGAAGACTGGGGGGTACATTCTATGGCAGACCAGCTTCTCTCCGATGGAGAGCTGGAGGGGGAAGAGTTGTCCCCCCTTGTCCACAGCATGTTCAGAAGGAAAAAGAGAGAAGCTGAACGACTTAGGGAGGAGTTACCCAGTTCTGAGATAAGGACGAGAGCCAGAAGGGAGAGGGTAGCTAGTTGAGACGTCTATTGAGAGCATGGGGGACTACCCTTCACCACGGACTTGGAGATCCGAACGTATCAGAGAGCAAAGGAGTCGGAGGGAGGGAGGAATGAACTTCCTGTTGGCGCCCAAAACGCTGCGGATTTTGGAAGTCGGATTAGACTAGCCAACTGTCCTCCTTGTGCAGAGCTGTGTGAGTGTGCTCGCAATGTGATGCTGCAATAAAACGACTATAAATCTATCAACTGCTTGTTAATTCTTACATGTGAAGTGGGGAAGGACTGCATGCCTGACCGCTGGTGAGCCCACACAGCCCCAGCCTCTCCTCACTACCTTGTGTGGGATGTGAAACACAAGAGCAGTCAAGTACATTCCTAGAGTGAACAAGTTTACACATGGGGAGGAATGTTTGTCCAGCCGGCATGTAAACTTCTTGTTTCCTTCTGGGCTGGGACAGACTTCCTCTGCATGTGACTAGAGGTGGGTGTGGCCTGACCCGTGCAGGTAACGACAAAAGCACAGGTCAGGGCAGCCATCTCTTTCTCTTTGACTATATGCATCGAAGAAGCAACATTTTGCTTAGCCAAAGATGCTCTCCAACAAGAGAGGACAAAGGGACTGTCCCTTATGAGATAGTTTCCAGGTGTATATTACTTTTCTAAGCTAAGTCTGTCTTCTGGGATCTGATTGTGAACAGAATGTGAGTAAACTCTTTTTTTATGCTTTTATAAAAGACTGTCGTGTCTTATCTTTTGTAAGGGAATAAGGGGAAAATACGAGGACAGTTATTACAGAGGCTTTAGCGAGCCTGAGCAAACGCATCCGCTGCGAGTTTAAAAAGGGGAATGTTACCCTGCTAAATTGTGAACTTGTTTACACAAGTTGGAAAGGCTATAATCCGACAATATATTCTCTTTTTCATCCCTGAACATCCCCACACCTTGCCCCCTCTCCCCTCCCCACCTGGCAAGTGGGAAAGCTGCTGCTGGGAGATGAGGAGCAAGATCACCCCCTCCTCACTGGCCGCTCCTGGGAATAGCAGGGCAGTGAGGCCAACGTGTGCAACCCCCTCACTTTAAATGTGCCAGGGGCTCCTATGACGCCCCTTATTAACACTGCGAGAATTGTTAATAAAGAGAGACGTTTTGGACTGCAACTTGGAACGTGACCCGAACTGCTTTAGTGGAAATGTTATAAGGAATTAAGTATAAATAGATTAATAGAGTATTAAAGGAAAAAATAAGGTTAGAATGTGTTAAGATAATTATAGGATTGAAAACAGAGGAAGATGGAAAGGAATTGCTGAAACAATTAACAGAAGTGGAATACAAAAAGGGAGGTGTGAGGAGGTCACGGAAATAAGTGAATGAGGGATAGGATGCCGAAATTGTTTGATGTGTTTTGAATTGTTGTTTTTTTTTTTTTTGTTAGTTTGATGTGTTGGTGTTGTGTGGTGTTTTTGTATTGCATTGTATTTTTTTTTGTTTTTGTTTTTTTGTAGTGTTTAAATTGTTGGAAAAGTAATAAATATTTAAAAAAAAAAAAGGAACATGACCCGAACTGAGAGAAATGAGTTCTGAGCCAAGTTCGCAAAACGACCCATTTTCAGATAAGGAGGCAATCAAACAATCTGAAAGGAACAGATTCACCGGAGGGAGATATACTGTGGAACAAACTGGTTTAAAGCAACAAAATCTCTCACCCTCATTTATTCCATTGATCTGAATGACTTGAGGAGGTGCTGTGGGATAGCTTGGAAGGTTTTGAATCAGATGGGGCACTAGGTCTTGGAAATGTGGTAAATTGTTGTAGAGCAGGAATGCCATTTGAATTAAAATGGCTTCATCTGAGTTGCTTTTAATTGGGTTGCTTGCCCTGACACCAGAAATCCCACATAGAAGTGCAATTTTTCTAGAAGAAGAGGTGCCGGAGCTCAACATGGACACTTCCATTATTCTCTGAGTTCTGGTGAGTTCTGGCTGAAAAAACTTGAGCTTGATCAGTTGCAGCATATCCTCATGGACCGAGGAGAGAGGTGGAGACTTGGTAGCTGGGATGCTCAGGAATGTGGCACAGTCTTTTCCTAGCTTCTTGAGCCATGAGGAATATGGAGGCTGCAGAGCTTGCTTGCTCTGAATGTGCTCCTTGAATTGGAAGAGCGCTTTGCGGAAGTGATAGCTCGAAGCAACAGCACCGGCCTGTCTCGCTGGGTAGCTTTCACCAGGTAGGTTGATACACTCTCCAGTGATCCCAATTCCAAATTTCTTCAGTATCTTGTTTCCTGGATATTGTGCAATGGCGCAAGCGGTGGGATTTTGATAAGTCCAGTACCAAGCTTGTCCACCGATGAGGAGACCACCTCCCTCAGAGACGAATTCGTGGATTCTTTCCTTCTCTTTGTCACTGTAGGCGTTGCAGCAGTACACGCTCAAGCCAGGCTTAAGATCGGTTAGCTCACAAGGGATCCTAGCCTGATTTAGCATGGAGTAAAGTTCCTTCAATTTGTCTCCGACGCCAACTTTCCCTCCCTTTCTATCAGTAACCCAGTTGATGGCGTTGAGGAGGAAAGTTTTCATGGATGGTGTGTTGAGCATTCCTTCGTGGGAGAAGACCACAACACGTCCCCTGCCGTAGTAGGCAGCTCCAACAAAGCACTGGAAAGAATCAGTTATGCCCACTGGAAATGCCAGATTCCCGTGGATAAGCAGGTCAGAAGGGATCATGCCCTTAAAACAGAAGGTCGTCACGCCATTCAGAAGAGCCTTTAAGTCACCCTCAATGTCTAATCCATGCCTATTTAAAAAAAGAATAGATAATCCTTTAAGCGAGGTTATAACTTCCTGTGGGATCAATTTGAATCATTTATTGCCTAACTCGGCCCCTTCCTAATGTTTTGGATTCTATCAAGGCTTCTCAGTTTAGCCAATGATCTTGGGGGTCCCAACACTTGGAGGTTCATTGCATTGAAAGCAAAGTCATTGCTTTGGCAATTCCATGTGCGGCTAATAATAATAATAATAATATTTTTTTTTATTTATACCCTGACCATCTGGCTCCATTGCCCCAGCCACTCTGGGCGGCTTCCAACACATATAAAAACATAATAAAACATCAAACATTGATAGCCACAATCTGATTTGATATTAAAAAGTCACTCTAATAGTAAACAGTAAAATTAAGCATCTGTTCAGTCGGCTTTTGTTTTCCTACCCTCCTTGTCTGCTAAGTTTTCTGAACCTTTTTTTCCTGTAATGAAGCTGAAAATCCTTAGTAAAAAGTTCTCTTTGCTGATGAACTTTTGGCTCTGCCTGATATAGTGGAACCAGACGTGCCAACTCCCAATAGGCTCCTGCAACTCTGTGGCCTAACAGGACAATGGAGCGCCTTGGAATTTATGGCCAAATCGTGACAAATGCAGTGTTAAGATTAAACACTTATACTAAGTTTAAATACTCAATGTCTTGGGCGTGGTATTCTGTTCCTGGATCATGACAGCCTGACCACAGTGGTCCGTGCATTGGAAACGTCAAGGCTTGATTACTGTAACACACTTTACGTGGGGCTGCCCTTGTATCTGGTTCAGAAGCTGTAGCTAGTGCAGAATTTAGTGCCCAGATTGCTCTCAAGAGCAGACTACTGGCAGCGTGTCACCTGGCTATTGCGAGAGCTGCCCTGGGTGGTGATTTAGTACCAGGCCGGGTTCAGTGTTCTTGTATTAATTCACCAAAGCTCTAAACAACTAGGGCCCAGTGTAGCATCTGAGCCACTACACTCTGCCTTGATCGCTCAGGTCTTCCAGTGCTTCACTTCTGGCGATCCCACACACCTCTGAGGTCCAGGTGACCTTCACTAGGGTCTGAGCCTTTAAGGTGGCAGGCTTTGCCCTGTGGAACTCCCTGCCAGTAGACGTTTAGGAAGCATCCCTATCTGCTTTCAGACATATTTGGAAAACTCTCCTGTCTAGACAGGCCTTTACAATACGAATTCCACTTTTTAACCAAGCACTATCAACTGATGTCTTACCGATATTTTTAATTATGTTTTATGGATATTTATAGATGCTATTTTCTTATAGTTGTCTGCTTCACACCACCTTGATTACATCCTAATGAAAGTAAACTGACGGGAAAAATCAGAAACCAGGAAGATCAAGTATTCCTAAAAGACTGCAGTAAATTATATATATTTAAAAGACCTCTAAAAGGTAAAGGGATCCCTGACTGTTAGGTCCAGTCGTGGCCGACTCTGGCGTTGCGACGCTCATCTTGCTTTATTGGCCGAGGGAGCCGGCGTACAGCTTCTGGGTCATGTGGCCAGCATGACTAAGCCACTTCTGGCGAACCAGAGCAATGCACGGAAACACCATTTACCTTCCCGCCGGTAACCTTCCTTACCTACTTGCACTTTGACATGCTTTCGAACTGCTAGGTTGGCAGGAGCAGGGACCGAGCAATGGGAGCTCATCCCATCGCGGGGATTCGAACCGCTGCCCTTCTGATTGGCAAGTCCTAGGCTCTGTGGTTTAACCCACAGTGCCACCTGCATCCCTAAAGACCTCTGTACACAGTTAAAATCATTGGCAGGGATATAATGACACTTGTAATGTGGAATTAACTATGGTAACTATAGATATATAATGGATGGATAAGGGTAAAAAATGCAGAAGACATTATTTTAAATATGGAACCAATGTAGGGAGGGAAAGAGGTCTGAAGGTTTGAATAAACCTTTCATTTTAATAATAATAATAAAATTCCTTTCAGTAGCACCTTAGAGATCAACTAAGTTTGTTTTGGTATGAGCTTTCGTGCTACTGGAAGCAATTTTTTATTATTTCGTTTTTTGACTATGGCAGACCAACACGGCTACCTACTTTTATTTTAATGTTTGAAATGGTTAAAGTTAAAATGTGTAAAATTATATAAAACCAAGGGGAAAAAGTTTGCATTAGACATATGTAAATAAAACAGACAATAAATAGTGCACTTACTGGGTGATCAAGGGAACCTTTGGCATTTTCTCTTGCATCGGGAAGATCCCATTCTCTCCCACGTTGGCAGTGAAGTACACCCCAGAAACGCTGGTCACCCAGTTGCCAGGAAATACAGCCAGCACTTTCTCCTTTGCATGTTGACTTGACCAGTACCAGGCCTGTCCGCCAATGAGCAGACCCCCGCCTCTCTTTACAAACTGCACAAGGCCATCAGCTTGCGTGGCATCGTAAGCGTCAATGCAGTAGACCCCAAGAGAGTCTCCAGGCCTTGCATCTGGGTGCACCTTGACACGGTTACTGAGGAGCAACTCGGAGAGGGCATCTAAACTTTTGTGGACACCGATCTGTGCCGTTGATGATGGCTTGAGCCACTCCAGGCTATTTCTAATGAATGGCAGGAACTGGGGCATTTGTAGCATGGCTTCATGCGCCGTCACCACCATCCGGCCTGCCCCGTACCAGGATGCGGCTATTAGTACTTGCCCGTTGGTACTTACAAGGACAGGGAAAGCTTGGTCTCCAGTGAGAAGCAGCTCGCAAGGATTGAACTCCCCAGTGACAGCCAAAGACTCAATACCTTTCACCAAAGATTCGTAAGATTTTCTGGACTCCGTCTGGACTGTTGGGAATGCTGGTCTACAGGTGTATCTGAGAGGACAAAAGAGCATTAGCTATGCACCTGCAATATCTGTTAAGTTGTGGGTGAACATATCAGACGACACAGTGATTCTTCAAACAGCTCTTGTTTATTCACAGGCCAGAACTGAACTGAACTGAAGGGTTCAGCCAGCCTGCTTATATAGAGCTCCACTACAACGCAACAGTAACCATTTTCTGTAACTATCCAATCACTGATCATCACTTTCAATCCCTTATTTACATATGTGGACCTGAGTGAAAACTATCTACAGTATCCCCCTGCTGGCCCAGGGTGAGAACTTCAGCACATAACAATATCCATGTGTAATTCCCCATGAAACCTTCCTAAAATGTACAATCTTACCAGACTTCAGTCCCTTTGGCTCTTCCCTGTACTGTTGTACCTTGGAAGTAAAACTGAATCCGTTCCGGAAGTCCGTTCAACTGTCAAAGCGTTTGAAAACCTAACTGCAGCTTCTAATTGGCTGCCCGAAGCTGCTGCAGCCAATCAGAAGCCACAGAAGCCCCATAAGATGTTCAGGTTCCAAAAGAACATTCACATACCAGAACAATCACTTCCATGTTTGCAGCGTTCAGGAGCCAAAACGTCTTGAGTTCCAGGGACTGTATATACTTGTAAAGCTCTGCTATATTAACACCCAGGCAGCAGTTAGCTTGAGAAAAAATTTAGTGGGGTAAAACGTAGCTTGGTCTTTGGACCATCCTTCCTGTTTCTCTGCCGCCTTCGTGACAACTAATAGAGCTATTCTGTCCTATTTGGTGTGTCCTTAATAGATTCGTAAGATCACTGAGCGACCTGATTGATTCGGTCAAAACCAGCATTCAGAATTAGCCAGGAGGCTGAGGATTGTCAGAATGCAAAGGCTTCAAGAAGTCTTGTCGCCATATGTGGTGACTCAGACTTGAGAATAAAATTGGTGCTGATAAATTCTTCCCTGCCTGACTAGAGAGTAAGAAAGTGCCTCTTTTCTCACCGCAGCACGAGTCATCCTTGTAAGAAGGACAAAATGGCGGCTAGACTTTCCAGTAGTCATGTGACAAATAGCTTTTCTACCCTATTTTTTAAACACTGGACAAAATGCCTTTTTTTTTTTTTTTTTTGAAGGGCAGTCACTGCAGAGGGAGCTCAGGTTGAAATAACTTGGGTGATTTCTTAATTTATCCCAAGAGAGCATCGGGATACTCATCCTTCACTATTTCTCATGGAAATTTTGGAGTGAAATCTGTGTCTCTTAATAAGGGGAGCAAAAGCCTCAGAAACACCCTACTTATAGAGCTGTGATTTCTATTGGTGTTTAAAAGCCAATTTTATTTGGGGCATTGTCCTGAGGATCCGTGCTGTTTCTTTATGCAAAGAGGGGCCAGAACTCGCCATGAACGCCTCCGTTGTTCTCTTATAATGGCAATGCCATAATTTTAATTTTATTGTAATTTTATTTACAACATAACACAATCCCCCACCCCCAATACACAAATCCACCCTCATTAAACGTGACCATAACATACAGTGAGCATAACATACAATACAAACAACGAAGTAAAGAACTTCCTTTATCCTGTATCTGGCCTCCTTATTTACCGTATTTTTCGCTCTATAACACGCACCTGACCATAATACGCACGTAGTTTTTAGAGGAGAAAAATCCATAGGCATGACACCCATAGGCATTCCCTCCATAGCATGCACAGACATTTCCCCTTACTTTTTAGGAGGAAAAAAGTGAGTGTTAATGTGCAAAAAATACGGTACTTCTTATAAGCTGTTTCCTTTATGAATAACTGTTAAGATTTTTTAAATTATAACTTAAATATCTACAAAGTCTCCCACAGACATTAATCGAAACAAGTCCAGGTATGTATTTTATTAGGGCACTGTTTTGTGAAGTATTCTCTGTGTTTTCCCCATGCTTTTTGAAACCCTTGTCTAGTGTGGTCTCTTAATTGCCTCTCAATCTAGCCAGTTCAATATACTTGTGATTATCTTGCCATTCCTTTTTTGTTGGCACAGTTTCTTTTTTCCATTTTTTAGCAATTAGGATCCTTTCCGCTCCTGTGGCATAGAGGAATATTTTCTGATCTTCTCTTGCTGTACCTGTGTCTGTTATCCCTAGTAGAAAAGCCTCTGTATTTTTCATAAAGTTATACTTAAACATTTTTTTAAGCTCGTCATACACTGTGTTCCAGAAGCTTTTGATTTTTTCACACGTCCCCTCTGTTTTACCACACCTCCAGCACAGATTTGTTTTTGTCTTATACATTTTAGCTATTTGGGTAGGAGTTAAGCACCATCTATAAAACATCTTGATTAGGTTTTCCCTCAATTGTCAAAATAAACTGGCCAGCCTTGGGTTCTCTGTACCTGAATTTGTTTGAGAATTGGCGTGTGTCTGTGAATATCTGCAAATGATGACCTTGATAACAGCTTTTCAAAGTCTGACAGTCATTCACTTCCAGCACCATCACTGCTGCCCTTATAATGGCAATGGAGCCCACCTGAGACGTGCTGGAACTGAGTTCCGGCAAGTTCCGGCTGGAAAAAAGCCCTGCTGAGGGCTATAACATATTTATGTGGCAGGTAGGCCATTCCCCACCCCCAAATTTATACTTAGGATAGATTTATGCTTTAAAAGAATATGCACTCTATACGCATTCTGTCACACAAAAAATGGGTGTGTAAGTTGTCATTATTTTGGCATTGCTTAAGGGCCCATAATGCATCTGACAGCTAGGATAAGTTTTTGCTTTTCTGATTATTTGGGGCAGGCAGATTCATTATGGTTTTCTTCCTCTCAGTATACACAGACGGGGGGGGGGGCAGGCAATAATTTTCCCATAATGAATCTTGCTGGGTCTATCTGTTGGTCATCCCAAATTGTGACATGATACCAGGGACGGAATACTTCAAACAAATTTTCACTCAAACCTTGTTTGTTGAACGTAATCCGTTCTGGAAGACTGTTGGACTTCCGAAACGTTTGACAACTGAAAGCGGAAGCCTCCGTACAATAGGGAAACTCAAAACAGAAGCCGTGTAGCACGTTTGGCTTTTGAAAATCGTTCGAAAACTGGAACAGTTACTTCCGGGTTTTTGGTGTTCGGGCGCCGAAATGTTCGAAAACGGAGCCGTTCGAGAACCAAAGTTTGACTGTAGCATTGTCTTTTCTCCCCAGAAGAATAAATAGAGATAAAGAGGTATACTTACTCAGGGCTTGGGGAAACCTCTGGTATATCCTGTCGCACGGGGAATACTCCATTGTCCCCCACAGCAGCAGTGAAGTAGACTCCAGCCATGCCAGTCACCCGGTTGCCAGGAAATTCAGCCAGCACCTTCTCTTTTCCATGTTGAGAGGACCAATGCCAGGCCTGCCCTCCAATGAGTAGACCCCCACCTCTCTCTACAAACTGAGCAAGGCTGCCAGCTTGTGTGTCGTCATAGGCATTGATACAGTAGACCCCAAAGGAGTCTCCAAGCCTGGCGTTTGGATGCACTTGAACAGAATTCCTGAGCAGCAGATCAGAGAGAGTGGCCATGTTCTGATGGACGCCCACTTCTGCTGTTGGGGACGGCTTGAGCCACTCTAGGCTATTTCTAATGAATGGCAGGAACTGGGGCATTTGTAGCATGGCTTCATGCGCCGTCACCACCATTCGGCCTGCCCCGTACCAGGATGCGGCTATTAGTACGTTGCCCTTCGTACTCACCAGCACAGGGAAAGCTTGGTCTCCGGTGAGGAGGAGCTTGCAAGGGTTGAAGCCCCCGGTGACATACTGAATACTGAATACCTTTCACCAGTGATGAATAGGAATTTCTGGAGTGCATCTGGGACATTGAGACTGCTGGACCGCTTACAGAACTGGAAGACCAACAAATAACACGCACACGCACCACAAAGAAAACACGTTAAAAATTTCCTGTCCACCTGCAAGGTCCATACATATTTCCCATGTGAAACCTACATAAAGTACACAAGCTAGCCATCTCGTAGAATCATAGAATCATAGAGTTGGAAGAGACCACAAGGGCCATCGAGTCCAACCCCCTGCCAAGCAGGAAACACCATCAGAGCACTCCTGACATATGGTTGTCAAGCCTCTGCTTAAAGACCTCCAAAGAAGGAGACTCCACCACACTCCTTGGCAGCAAATTCCACTGTCGAACAGCTCTTACTGTCAGGAAGTTCTTCCTAATGTTTAGGTGGAATCATCTTTCTTGTAGTTTGGATCCATTGCTCTGTGTCTGCTTCTCTGGAGCAGCAGAAAACAACCTTTCTCCCTCCTCTATGTGACATCCTTTTATATATTTGAACACGGCTTATCACCCCTTAACCTCCTCTTCTCCAGGCTGTGATCATTCTCCTAAATTTATTGTCGTCACACATTTATACAAGAAGCAACAGTGTGCAGTCGTACCTTGGATCCCGAACGCCGAATTCGGTTCAACTTCCAAGGTATAAGTGTATATTGTACCACCCTACATCCCACTCCACAAAAGCACATTTCCATACTAGGTTTTTTTAACCAAAAAAATAGGTTTAAAATTGGGGCTCGTCTTACACACGGCTAGTGCTGAGGGGTGTTTGCTTAATTTGGAGTTCCCCAAAATGGGGGGGGGGGTCTTATACATGGGGACATCTTATACACCGAAAAATACGGTACATCTAACATTCCACCCAAAAGTATCATTCCACAAGCTGCCATGCATCGTTGAAGGCCTGTCCCCATATTAAAGTAAAGGACCCCCAACAGTTAAGTCCTTTTGTGGATGATTCTGGGGTTGCAGCGCTCATCTCGCTTTACTGGCCGAGGGAGCCGGTGTTTGTCTGCAGAGTTTTTCCTGGTCACGTAGCCAGCAGGACTAAGCTGCTTCTGGCGAAACCAGAGCAGTGTACGGAAACGCCATTCACCTTCCTGCCAGAGCGGTACCTATTTATCTACTTGTACTTCGACTTTTTTTGAACTGATAGGTTGGCAGGAGCAGGGACAGAACAATGGGAGCTCACCCCGTTGCAGGGATTCGAACTGCTGACCTTCCGATCAGCAAGCCCAAGGCTCAATGGTTTACACCACAGCGCCACCTGTGTCCCTGTCCCCATATTGCATTGATGTAATAAAGTGATGTCAGGTTGATTGTTAATTAGCACTTTTCCTGTCTGCTCAACTCTCCTGGGTATAGGTTTCTCAGGGTTAATTCCCAGAGTTGTGAGATCCAGATCTCAAACAGGTTTGCATTTAGACCCTAGCAGTGCCGGATCTACGTATTAGGATAAACAAGCTATAGCTTAGGGCCCCACTCTCTTGGGGGGCCCCCCCCCAAAAATAAAAGAAAAACAACAACTGGATGTACGTTTCCAAAATTCAAGATAAAAAACAAATAAAATAAAACCTACATAACAACAGTGTTTTGTGTTGTGTAGGCTCCTAAGATGTAAGTCAGACATTCCCAAACTCAGCCCTCCAGATGTTTTGGGACTACAATTCCCATCATCCCTGACCACTGGTCCTGTTAGCTAGCGATGATGGGAGTTGTAGTCCTAAGTTTGGGGGTGCCTGGTGTAAGTAATGGGCCCTGCCTGCTAGCCTACTTCTTAATTGTATTTCAGTTCAAAAATTACTTTGATAAAAGTAATGTTATGTGCAAATGGCTTTAGATACCTATGAGGCCCATAAATTACAATATAGCAAATATTCAACACAAAAAAAGCGACAATTTGTTGTTGACCAAGGACAGCTGGGCATATAAAGGACCCCATTACCTTCAGTAGCTTAGGGCCTCATCAAACCTAAATCCGGCTTTGTGCCCTAGCACACCTCTTAGGCTTCTTCCTTAACTTTGACACTCTCAGTTGGGTTTGGGCCATGCCTTTGGACACCTGCGTAAGGTGTTAGGGCCGTCTTAAGTATATCCAGCGCCGTGGTGCAAAGATCCCTCCGGCGCCCACCCCCAGAGCAGCGTACGGAAACACCGTTTACCTTCCCGCCGTAGCGGTACCTATTGATCTACTTGCACTTTGACGTGCTTTCGAACTGCTAGGTGGGCAGGAGCAGGGACCGAGCAACGGGAGCTCACCCCGTCACAGGGATTCGAACCACGACCTTCTGATCAGCAAATCCTAGGCTCTGTGGTTTAACCCACATTACCACCCGTGTCCCTTAATCTGGATCTACAAGGCTGTTTAAGAATGAGTGGATTAATGGCTTAGCACTTCCAGAAGATTCCTCAAAACTTGCAACTGAAAAGCAGTGGCGACAGAGCTTTCCCTCTTCTGCTTTCGCGGAGAGCTGTGTCGGGTGCTGAGTCGCTCCTTCAGATGGGCAGGTTGCTTAGAACTGCTTTGAATTCTTGTAAGGCTTTTGCATGAATCTGATATGCAGAGTGCAAGGAGCTAGTGCGGTCTGTTTCCCTATGTGACCGTAAAAAGTGAAAGTGAAAGATTAAACTGTTCTAAATTTGCATGTCAACGACCTGGAATGAAAAGCATATGACACACACAAAAAGTTACATTGATTTCTTTCTCTTTTAATTAAAGACACTCGTTTTTCTTCTTTGCAGATGAAACTCATCCACAGTTTATTAGCTGCCTTCAGAATGTAAGAAATAGCTTAAAGCTTCTAATGAGCAAGTGTTGCCACATTTTCACAGGCAGTGGAAAGCTTTCTTGCTGAGCCTGTCCTTTGTAGCTGAATCTTGAGTCAGTTTGTTCAGAGGCAAGTCTCACTGATTGCAGTGGAAACTTACTCCCTAGCAAATGTGTTTATCATTGCAGCCTCAAATTGCCCTTGTTTTTTGCCGTGGTTGCTGGTTGCTCTTTGCTATAAGAAAACAGACAAAGCAATTTGCATGCAATAGTTGCTCCATTTCTAATACTAGGATTCTGTACTAGCCAGCACTGTTGCACACCTGCTTCTCTGTTTCACATACCTGACAAGAGCCACACAGGAAGTTGTCCTTTTGATGCCTTCCTCGGAACTGTCAGGTGAGCAGAACCGGCGTGTCACTTTACAGTGCAATCCTTTCTGCAATTCAGCTGTCTCAGTTTGGCCCTGTACCTTAAGGCAGAATTAAATGTCGTGTTCCAGAGTCGTGTTTCCTCGCCAGCGTGTCCGAGAAGTAGTTCCGGGAACTTCTGGGCAAGTGGCCAAAATAATCTCCGATAGTTTAATGTTATTTATTTAAGCAGATTTCTGCTGCAGCCACAGTACTCAGGATGGCAGACTGCAAAAGCCCGTTCGTAAAACTAAGAAAACAATGGGAATAGGAAATGGGAACATGAACCCAGAGCTCGTGTGCTGCAAACTCATCTGCTTGGCAAGTCATATGTCAGCTGGAGTAAAAATAACTGCATTGGGCAGCAAGAAGTCAAGGGAGGGGCTACGAATTCCTTATTTGGATGTGGTCATAGAGAGATGATAATACAGTGGTACCTCGGGTTAAGTACTTAATTCGTTCCGGAGGTCCGTACTTAACCTGAAACTGTTCTTAACCTGAGGCTCCACTTTAGCTCATGGGGCCTCCTGCTGCCGCCGTGCCACTGGAGCACAATTTCTGTTCTCATCCTGAAGCAAAGTTCTTAACCTGAAGCACTATTTCTGGGTTAGTGGAGTCTGTAACCTGAAGAGTGTGTAACCTGAAGCGTATGTAACCTGAAGTACCACTGTAATAATAATAATAATAATTAATAATGATAATAATAATAAATAAATAATAATAATAATAAATGTATATGCCACCTATTGGAATGGGTTGCCCCAGCCGCTCTGGGCAGTTTCTAACAAATTGAAAACATTAAGCACAGTAAAACATCAAACATTAAAAACTTCCCTGTACAGAGCTGCATTTAGATGTCTTCTAAAATTCAGATAGTTATCTCCTTGATATCTGACAGGAGGGCATCTCACAGGGCAGGCACCACTACTGAGAAGGCCCTCTGCCTGGTTCCCTGTACCTTCACATCTTGCAGGGAGCGAACCGTCAGAAGACCCTCCAAGCTGGACCTCAGTGTCTGGGTGGAGATGCTCCTTCAGGTATACTGGGCGGAGACCTTTAGGGCTTTAAAGGTCAGAACAAGCACTTTTATTACTTAATTTTATTTTTTTCATTTGCATTTTCAAAAATAGGAACAGAGAGCATACTCCCCCCCCCCCCATCCCACTTACAACTTCATACCAAATACAGCATGTGTATATATTGTTAGAGGGGGGTTTTTCACTGGTGGCAGATGAACAGAAACTGTGACTCCATGAGACCGGTGTAAAACCAAGTTAAATAAGGACTTTATTTCAAAACAACAAACAGCAACGCTTTTGGGTGTTTTTCCTGCAGGCAGAGTTCAAACTGCATCTTTTCTCCTTTTGTAGCCATGGCCAGCTGCACCCAGTCAGCCCAGAGCTTACAGAAACTGCTCTTAAAGGTACAAACATGTTTCTGTACAGAATGATTCCCAATAACCCCTCTCATTGAAACAGAAACAGAAACAACAGTACTTTTTTGTTGTTTACTCATTTAGTCATGTCCAACTCTTCATGACCCCATGGACCAGAGCACGCCAGGCACTCCTGTCTTCTACTTCCTCCCGCCGTTTGGTCAAACTCATGCTGGTAGCTTCGAGAACACTGTCCAACCATCTCATCCTCTGTCGTCCCCTTCTCCTTGTGCCCTCCATCTTTCCCAACATCAGGGTCTTTTCCAGGGAGTCTTCTCTTCTCATGAGGTGGCCAAAGTATTGGAGCTTAAGCTTCACAATCTGTTCTTCCAGTGAGCACTCAGGACTGATTTCCTTAAGAATGGATCCGTTTGATCTTCTTGCAGTCCATGGGACTCTCAAGAGTCTCCTCCAGCACCATAATTCAAAAGCATCAATTCTTTGGCGATCAGCCTTCTTTATGGTCCAGCTGTCACTTCCATACATCACCACTGGGAAAACCATAGCTTTTACTATACGGACCTTTGTTGGCAAGGTAATGTCTCTACTTTTTAAGATGCTGTCCAGGATTCTCATTGCTTTTCTCCCAAGGAACAGGTGTCTTTTAATATCGTGGCTGCTGTCACCATCTGCAGTGATCATGCAGCCCAAAAAAGTAAAATCTCTCACTGCCTCCATTTCTTCCCCTTCTATTTGCCAGGAGGTGATGGGACCAGTGGCCATGATCTTCGTTTTTTTGATGTTGAGCTTCAGACCATATTTTGCGCTCTCCTCTTTCACCCTCATTAAAAGGTTCTTTAATTCCTCCTCACTTTCTGCCATCAAGGTTGTGTCATCTGCATATCTGAGGCTGTTTATATTTCTTCCTGCAATCTTAATTCTGGCTAGGGATTCATCCAGCCCAGCCTTTCGCATGATGAATTCTGCATATAAGTTAAATAAGCAGGGAGACAGAATACAGCCTTGTCGTACTCCTTTCCCAATTTTGAACCAATCAGTTGTTCCATATCCAATTCTAACTGTAGCTTCTTGTCCCACATAGAGATTTCTCAGGAGACAGGTGAGGTGATCAGGCACTCCCATTTCTTTAAGAACTTGCCATAGTTTGCTGTGGTCGACATAGTCAAAGGCTTTTGCATAGTCAATGAAGCAGAAGTAGATGTCTTTCTGGAACTCTCTAGCTTTCTCCATAATCCAGCGCATTCTTTGGCACTGCCCTTCTTTGGGATTGGGATGTAGACTGATCTTCTCCAATCCTCTGGCCACTGCTGCGTTTTCCAAATTTGCTAGCATATTGAGTGTAGCACTTTAACAGCATCATCTTTTAAAATTTTAAATAGTTCAGCTGGAATACCATCACTTCCACTGGCCTTGTTATTAGCAGTGCTTTCTAAGGCCCATTTGACTTCACTCTCCAGGATGTCTGGCTCAAGGTCAGCAACCCCACTCCATATCTTTCTGGTATAATTCCTCTGTGTATTCTTGCCACCTCTTTTTTTTATAGAATATTTATTAAAATTTTAAATAATAATACAATGAAAATCAAAAAGAAAAAAAAATACAAAAAAAAGATTAAAAACACACAAAGTTTCCATTACTTATTTTCCATTAACTTATTTCCCGGACCTCCTCAGACCTCCCTTTTTTGTATTCCAATTCAAATTGTTAGTTCAGCAAATCCTTACCAATAAATTTTTACCTATTTCTAAACCTTTTTTTTCCATATTCTCTTAAAGCAGTACAGCTGGAAACCACTTAGTTTCTATCCAACATCATTCTAACATTCATTAATTTTGCAATATTTCTGTAAATAGTCTTTCAATTTCTTCCAATCTTCTTCCGCTGTCTCTCTCCCCTGGTCTCGGATTCTGCCAGTCATTTCTGCCAATCCCATATAGTCCATCACCTTCATCTGCCATTCTTCCAGAGTGGGTAGATCTTGTGTCTTCTCTTGCCACCTCTTCTTGATGTCTTCTGCTTCTGTTAGGTCCTTACCACTTTTGTCCTTTATTATGGTAATCATTGTACGAAATGTTCCTTTCATTTCTCCGATTTTCTTGAACAGATCTCTGGTTCTTCCCATTCTGTTGTTTTCCTCTATTTCTTTGTCTCTACTTCAAAGAAATAGGAACAGTACTTTAAACATATACAAAACGTATTTATACATCATGCACAACAATTCCTAATTTTGTCACCGGTTGTGCATGTTTCTCAAAAGTTAGTGCTTTTGTAAATATATCAGCCACTTCTTCCTGCTGATATAGCTGATGTAGTCAGGTGTGTTGACAATTTGGCATTATAAGAGAAAGTAATGCCTTAGTATTGGAAGGTCTTAGTCTGTTCAATGGTGTTTCCCTTTACGCTCCAATTATCTTTCCTGAAGGAGCGGTTAAAATGTACAATTTTGGTTTTGGCAAAGTTAATTGTTAACAGTTCAGTGTTACATTGGTCACTAAACTTTCCTAAGGCACGTTTCAGACCCACTTTGGTTTGAGAGAGAAGAACAGCGTCATCCGCATACATTAAAACTGGTACTTTCCTGCCATTAGAGAACACGGGGGGGGGGGTGTCGGGTCGATTTCACAGCAACATGTGACCAGGGAGTTAACATAGATGTTAAATAAAAGTGGGACTAGTAGGCATCCTTGTCTAACTCCTCTTTGGACTGGGATTTCTCTAGAGAGTCTGCCGTCCTGTGCGAGTCTGATCTGGAGGGTATTGTTCTCATGAAGCTTAATCAGAAGTAATAACCTTCTGTTAATACCCATATTGGCCAATTTGGCCCAGAGCCTACCCCTGGATACAGAATCAAATGCTGCCTTTAGGTCCACAAAGGCTGCATACAATGACTTTTTCTAATGTTTCACATACTTATAGACAAAATAATCTAACACTAAGCAGTGATCAATGGTGGAACGTCCAGGTGTAAACCCTGCTTGTTCAATTTCTAGCAAATCATTATGATCTAACCATTCACATAATTTTAGGCATAGGTGTTTTGTATAAAGTTTGCAGATCACATTCAGAAGACTAATTGGTCTATAATTAGATGGATCAGAGGGGTTGAATAAGGCAAAAGCAATTATCACTCAGAGACTTTACAATGTTGAATTACAACAAGAAGACGCCCTACTCCCGGAGACGTATAGATGTTTAAAAGCTTGGCCTAATTTTGCAGCTGCCCCTTACTTAACTAACATCATTAACGAAGCTTATAGATGGGCTTTCTCTAGAGCCCGCTTTGAGGCAATGCCCTCAGCAGTGCTGTACAGCAAATCCACGCGGGTACCAATGCATGCGCGTCTCTGCCCCTGTATGTCTAATAAGGTAGAATCTGTCACACACACCTATTTTGCGAATTTTATAGTGAAGAACGAGTTCAACTTATTTTGCCGCTTTTATCAAAATTTATACCCCTACAACATTATTTGGAATCCTCCCCCGAAATTCTACGAAAATACCTTCTGGAAGACTCCTCAAGCTCAATATCATATGAGGTGGCCAAATTTTGCACTTTAGTAATCAGGAAGCGTAAATCTCTTCTGTTGAATGCGAAGTTCCCTTGTGTAATCTTTTTTCTTTTTCTGATGGGACAGCTTACTAGTCTGCTCAGTATTCCAACTGCATAACTCAAATCTGGTCTGCGCCACAATGAAATGTATAATAAACTTCCAACTATTGAATGGTACGTTTCAGGATTTACAGGTTCTGTGCATTCTCCTTCATTCTTGAAAAAACCTACTTCCATTGGGGTTTTTACTCCCTTGCAGTTTTGCATATTGTTTATTTCAAGTAATTCCATTATTTTATCTTTTTGACTCAACAAAAAACTTCCATTGTTTGTCCTTTGAATTTCTAAACCGAGATAATTTTTTACTGGTCCCAAATCTCTTACTTTAAATTCCTTACTTACTTAGTCTGCAATTTTTTCCACTTGCTTGTCATTTTTTGTAGAAAAAAGCAAATAATCAACATAAGACAAACACAATTCTTGTTTACTTTAGTGTACAAGCAATTGTCAGCTAAGCTTCTTTTAAAGCCAAGATTTTTTAAAGCATTATCAAGACACTCGTTCCAATTTCTAGCTGATTGTTTGAGCCCATAAATTGCTTTGTGTAATCTGTACACAGAATTCTGTTTTCCTGCCTCAAGACCAGGTGCTTGATTCATAAAAATTTCTTCGTGCAGATTTGCGTTAAGATAAACTGTGTCAAGATCAAAACGATTTACCTTAAACGCACGTTGTGCTGCAAGAGCTAGCAATAAATGTACCCTTTCACTCCTTGCAGTAGGAGAAAAGGTTTCATCAAAACTTTCCCCTTTTCCTTGCGGAAAGCCTCGTGCTACCAGCCTAGCTTTGTACTTAACACTACCATCTGCCAAGTGTTTTATTTTATACACCCATCTACAGTCCACTGCCTTTTTTTCCTTCTGGCAATGGCTCAATAGTAAACACATTATGTTCTGCCAAAGATTTCATTTCTGCTCTCATTGCATTTTTCCACCTTACTATTTCCTGGTGTGGTAACTTTAAAACCTCCTCATAATCACAAGGTTCTTTCTTCACATCAACAGTTTTAACTTCTTGTATAGTAAATCTTTCTGGAGGTACCCCCTTATTGCTTCTTTGTGATCTTCTAACTTGAGCACTTTCCCCCTCTGAACTATCTTCCCCTTCTGATTCATCTTGCTCAGGAGAAATTGGTTTAGCTTTAGGAGATTGTGGACTGGGACTCTCATCCCGATTCCTTATCACTATTATTTTCAGAACTTTCTTTAATTTGTGGCTTTTCTTCCTCCGATTTCACAAATTTATCTGTATCATCTGAAGATAAAACAGCTTCTGAATTTCCATGTAAATGAGTCCAACCATCTTGCTCACAAAACTCTGCATATCTTGATATCACAACTCTGCCACGCCCTAGTGCAAAACGATATCCCTTTGACCAACTTTGATAGCCAACAAACCTAAGTCTCTTTGCCTTGGGTTCTCCTTTCCTTCTCTGTCCTTTTGGGATGTGAACCCAAGCCCAACAACCAAAAGTTTTAACATGGTCCAAAAAAGGTTTTTTTCTATAAAGCAAAAAATGAGGGGTATTGTTTATGGTAGAATGAAACAATCTGTCCTGTATGTAATTAGCACAGAGAATTCCTTCCCCCCAAAACTTCCTGGATAAGCCAGAATCACATAGCATAGACTCTAGCATTGTTTGTAAAGACCTTATCTTGCGTGACGAGGGCCTGCTCGTCATCAGAAATAATCAGTCTCACGCCAAGATGAATTCAAAGTGCCTAACTGCCCAGGAGCTGCAGCAGCCCAGCATTTATTATGAACAGTAAAAAAACATACAACATTGTATCAACCGGCAGATAAAGACAATACCATACATGGGTATCGCCACACCTTCAGGCTATGCTATATATAGGCACAAACAACCATTTTCCTACATGCCCTCTTTTCTTATTTGTTTTATGAAAAGTAAATTTTTTCTTAACAAAACCTAATCAGAATAATTTGTCTCATTTCCTAAACGCTTATATCTTGCAACATAAATTCCTCTCGTCATCCCTGTGGCGGGTCGTGGTTTGTACCACCACGTAGTACATTGGGCAAACAAAGAGGGCAGGCATTGAATGCAGCAGCACAACACAATGAATCCTGTAACAAGCAAAATTACAATTAGCAAAAGTTTCCTTAACCATGCTCTATTAGGTAACCAAGAAGACAACCATTCCCCCGGATCAAAACCTTCGGGTGGATTCAAAGGATTATGGGCTATCATTTGTTCCATATAATCAATAGTAGCAGAAATATTGGCCGATTGATCAGATATATACATACAACAATGAGAATGAATCAAGGCACAAACTCCACCTTTGGAGGCAAGGATTACATCTAAAGCATAACGATTTTGTAAAGCAACTTCTCTTATTTCTGACATTTCATTGTTAATTATTTTTAAAGCCAAGATGGTAGAATTAAACAAGGCTTCAGTCCAATTTGCTAATCTATGCAGATCACGGTAATTCATGGCTACACCTAAAGAGGGCAGAAGGGACCTAGAGATGGCTGTCCCTATATATCGAGAAATAGGTGATTGCACTTCCCTTCTGTTACGCAAACGGACCGCTGGGAGCTTGTCCATTTTATACACCAGGGGTATGACTATTCCTAAAGTGCAGGTTCCAGAAAAGGCAAAGGGGATTTCTTTGTAGGCTCTTGTGCCACAGAATAACCATAAATCAGATTGAAGCAAACATGTAGATTTGCTGCTCTTCTTCATCCAATCAAACCAAACATAAAAATCTCTACACGCAACCTGTTGTTCATAAGTCATGTTGGTCGTGACATTATTAACTAAAACTTTTGGCCTGCCACTCATAGTGGTAACATTAAGAAAACAAGAAGATCCATTAACATACTCATAGGTCCAATTACAATATGGATAATGACCTAAAAATTTACTACTATTATGATTGAAACGAAAACAATGAGACGCTATTTCTACAAGCGACAAAAACAGAGGGGGTGAACTTGTACGATTGTCCTTCATATTATTACTAATCTTATATGAGGCATTTACTGGAATACCATGCAATAATATGCCAGACCTCTTTGATTGAGGAGGGATATGCATACACACCCAACATTCAGAAAGATTAAGTATAGATGCAAAATGATTTATGTCCCTAACATAGGTATTGTTGTTCCAAATCTGATGATAAGATTCAGGCCTGCGGATCTTCTGCAAAAGAGCAGCACGACGAAGGCGGCGCTTCACAGTGTCCACAGAGGGGTGATTGGTAGTCACGGTGGCTTCCCAGGGGGAAGGGGGGCCAATGCGGTAGGGACGAAGATGGCCTTTCCTTTCAACGTGCCAGGAAACACTGGAACAGCTGTTGAAGGTGACTCTATCCAGGGCGCATCAATGTGGCGATGTCTCCAGCTGCAGTGTGGGTTGAGATCAGGTGGGAGGTCATCACTGGCAGACAGCGTAAAATACGATTTCAAGGCGCTGGTGTCTCCTTGGGCGAAGACGAGGCAACAGAAGAGCGCCAAGGTTGAATGCACCGGGCTGGAACCCATCGTGTTTCTCCGTCCACGTCAATGGCAGCAAATCCGCGACCCCAGGAAATCAAGGAAGTTGGACCCTTCCACTGTGGATCTGGAAGCAACCTGTAAGACACTAAAGGGCGCTGCAATACTTCTTCCTTCCTGAAATGAAGTTCAGCAGGCGTAAAATTCCTATTGTGAGGGTACAACAGATGATTTAAGGTAAACAACACTTGATGTACAATATTAGGTTTTTCAGAAACAGTAGCCGAGCGGCCTCCCAATTGCTTGTTGAGAAGGGTCTTAAAAGTCAAGTGGGCGCGCTCGACAATCGCCTGCCCTGTAGAGTTGAAGGGAATGCCATGAGTCAACCTTATATCCCACAAAGAACAAAAATCAGAAAAGGCCTGAGAAATATATGCAGGGCCATTGTCAGTTTTTAAAGTGTGGGGTTTTCCCATAACAGCAAAACAACGCATCAAATGTTGAATAACATGTCGAGTGGTTTCTCCTTTAAGGGGAGTGGCCCAAATAAAGCCAGAGGCAGTGCCCACAGTGAGATGTACTTTAGAAAATGGAGCCAAAGATGGCGTGTAGGTGACATCCATTTGCCAAATTGCCAGGGGATGCAGACCTCTAGGGTTGACTGCATCATAAGGGATGACTGTGGGTGATTTAGAGCACACAGCACACTGTGACACAATGTCCCTAGCTTGAGAAATAAGTAATGAAAAAGATTAAGCTAACACCTTAGCATTTTGATGAAATACTGAATGACTCTCAAATGGGTCAGAAAATAAAGAAAAGATGCCATTCTTCAAAGCTTGGTCTGCCCGGTCATTACCTTCTGCCAAATAGCCAGGGTGACCAGTATGTGATCTAAGATGTGCTACATAAAACTGACAAATTCTGGCTTGTACCAAGCTCTGCAAAATGGAGAACAATGTAAACAAATTATCATCAATAGCAGGAGTAATATACGACAATGGTAACACATTCAACAGATTATATACATACTGAGTATCCACAATGAGATTGAAAGGGATATCAGCAAACTGTTGGAAAGCTAAAATTACAGCTGACAATTCAGCACGTTGTGCTGAGGACTGCTCAGTAGTATACAAACTTCTCAATTCCCCCTCCTCTTCCCCCCCCCCCGGACTTAGTGCCATCGGTAAAAACCGTGAGGGCGGAGGGCAGGGGCAAGGGGGATAAAGCAGTTCGGAGGACATATCTCAGCCCTGTAAGGAAAGATAGACGAGGGTCTCTGGGAGGATTGTGAACAATTTTCCCCCAAAAATCAGCAAAAGTTATTTGAGTAGAAACGGCTGTCATCATCAAATGCATAAATTCTTCCTGGGAGAAGGGCAGATAGACTGACTAAGTCCATTCCAGAGAGGGCAAGGGCTCGATGTCGGCCCTTGGCAACAAGGTCCATGACGCTGTTGGGTGTAGCATACACGTTACGCGGGGGCGTATGAGGCAAATGAAGCCATTCCACAATAGACACAGTCCCAGGCTTCTGGTCAGTGGTGTATAATATGGCCGTTGGAAGGAGTGGGGTGGCAAACACTGCAAGAGATAATTGGGACATGGGTAGGGATGGTATTCTATCCACCATACATCTGCGTAGGTGATCATTCACGGTTGTTAGAGCCTCTTCCATTGCAGGGGCAACTGTGACCTTGTCTGCTGGATCCTTATGTCCTTTAAGGGCAGAAAATAGCGGAGACAGAGTGGAGGTGGGCAGGTCCAAGTAACTCTTAATCCAATTTAACTGTCCAAGGAGTTGTTGCAAGTCCACCAATTTAAGATGATCAGGGAACTGTAGTTGAGGCGCAACTGGAATGGCAGCAGCTGCGGTCAACTTGTGTCCCAAATACATAATAAGCAGGGTCCGCTGGATTTTTTCTTTAGCCACTGTCAATCCTGCTTGCTCAAACTGCTCGTGCCGGCCTGGGCCTCCCCCCGGGGCACCAGGAACAATTACAGGAAAAAGATTTGGGGTGGCAGAATCGAAAGCCAGCAATGGAGCAGCGGCACGAAGAGATTCTTGAAGAGGAGTGGTAGTGGGTGGAGTAGAAAGCGAAGAAGGTGGTGGAGGCGGTGGTGGGACAGGAGGAGCCGAAGGAGAGAGATCCGGTGGTTTAGGAGGTACATAAACCGGAGGATTCGAAGAAGGCAGTGTAGGATGCAGAGACGAAGGAGGAGCCAGAAGGATAGGTGAAACAGGCGATGAGGCAGCCAGGAGGATATTTGCAGGAGTTAAGCGCGACATAGCTTTGTAGACTTTACACCAGGCATGCAAAACTTTGACATCAATTTGAGGATGGTTGTGGAAAAAATGTCCTATTTTTCCCCAGTCTTTTAAATCCCATGTGCCATCCTGAGGATACCAGGGGCAGTGAGTGTCCAGAGCTAGTATAAGCGCCTTGAGATCGGCATCAAGTACAACAAGGTTGTTACTGGCAAGAGGAAATTTAAGTTCATCAAAAAATTTCTTTTGTGGCGCCGAAAGAGACTGCCCCATAATAGCAAAAGGAGAGGGAGCACTCACCGGGTTCCAAAGTGGATGAAAGACGCGTCTGAAACCCTTGCCGGGCGAGGTGAGCGCTGGATGATGTGAAACAACGTGGAGTCCGAAGTCAGTCACACGGGGCACCAAATGACGAGGGCCTGCTCGTCATCAGAAATAATCAGTCTCACGCCAAGATGAATTCAAAGTGCCTAACTGCCCAGGAGCTGCAGCAGCCCAGCATTTATTATGAACAGTAAAAAACATACAACATTGTATCAACCGGCAGATAAAGACAATACCATACATGGGTATCACCCCACCTTCAGGCTATGCTATGTGGACCAATCATTAGTCTAGCATGAGGTGTTCACGCGCTCATCATCCCTAGCACAGCCTGCCCTGCCAAAAGGTCAGGCTGCAGTAAATTTCCACCCATGCGCCCATCTTACGACATAGGCACAAACAACCATTTTCCTACACTTGCGTTCTGCAACTGAATTTTCTTCACGCGAAAAGGACACGATTTACGGTGACTAATACCACGCTTTTTCAACCATGCCTGGAGGGTTTCAGACATGAACTCACCTCCACGGTCACTCTGCAATTGGGTAATTTTGTAGGGAAACTGCCTTTCTATATAGTTGACCTAATTTTTAATGAGTTGACCAGTTTTACTTTTGTGTTTTAACAAGCATACCGGCTATAATCATCATCAAGAACCAGAAAAAACTTTGCTTCTCCTTCAGACTCTTCAAATGGTCCACAAAGGTCTGAGTGTACTAAACCAAATGGCTTCTTGCTAATTCTATTACTTTCAGGATAAGACCCCCGCTTACTTTTAGACTCCTTGCAGGTATTGCAGTCCAGAAAAACTGAACATTTTTTCATTTTAATTCCCTTACTTAATTCTGGCATTTTTGCAATACTGCGGGAATTGGCATGCCCCAAATGACGATGCCACAGATGCTGGCACTCATCATGCAAGGCTCTATTAAAGGCTTTAACACATGCCCCAGACTCACTTATTAACTGGTCTTTTAAAACAAACAAACCACTTTTTAGTGATGCTGTAACCACTTTTCCAGCTTTCTCTATTTTACAGCCTGAATTAGAGAAGGTTACCTTAAACCCGTTTAACAAGACTTGTAACTGAAAGCAAAATATTTTCTAAACTTGGTACACATAAAACATTGGTAAATTTGGTCCTTAAACAGTTAATATTCACACTACCCTTTCCAGCTGACTCATGCACGGTTCCATCAGCTAGTACTACATTTACAGATTTACAAGGTTGCTTTTCTACAAAGACTTGGCAGACTGAACAAAAATGTTTGTCGCTGCTGAGTCTAAAATCCAGTCCTGTCCAACGTTGTGACTGGTGCCTTGAACTGCTGCAGAAACAGACTGGACTCGACTCTTCCTGCCGCCTCGCTTCCCAGCAAACGCAAGCTGCCCTTTTCTTGTGTTTTCTCTCACAGACACAGTGCACTGTCGTTGTAGTAAAGTTAGTAATATTTAGAAAATTATTCTTTGGTCAAGCAAAGAGAGTGAGGCCTTGTGGGAGTTTCATCAGCCACAAGGACCCTGGGAAAGAAGTTGTGTATCTTTAAAACCCCAGACTAGCTGACTCCTCAGCTGAAAGGTTTATTAGAACCAAGGAAGTCTTGATTTAACACCTGTGTTCGAATGTGTGAACATCCCCCCTCCCAGTGATGCTATCTGTCCTTGAATTGCTTGGGAATGTATCGCTGGTTAGTTTCCACGGAAGGGAGGAAGCCTTTGATTAAAAGTTGAATTCTAAATTGGCCCAGCTGTCAAAAGGTAAATTGATTGACCAGCAAGCCGATCATTGGCGCATTCAAAAATAATTTGAGTCTTATGATTGGCTTGAAAGTTACGACGCAGGTTGCGGATTGGGAATAAAAGATCAGAGGACTATCTGCTCTTTGCTCTTTGCCTTACTCTGCAAATCGCAAAGATGCCAGGCTCTATTGTTCCAGCTTAATAGGCCACTATTCATCTTTTGAAATGGAGATCTTCAATCGTCTTCGACTAGCAGAGTCCTAAAGAACATCAACTGTCCTATCTTTGTGTTAGAGTTGTGAGTATGTAGACTTAGTCATACTATACCAATTTGTTATTTTCTTATCTGTAATGCTCAAAAGAAGTGCCTGCTATTTTAGCATGTTTCTTATGTTATTTTAAAATAAATCCTTTTAGTATGAAACTGTTTTAGTTGTGTGCCTTTCCGGGGGGAATAGCTAAGTCCTAGCCTTACGCCTGGTTACGCTCTACCGTAGAACTTCAGCCTGCAAGACTGTGGATATAGCTTGTGGAGTAGGGGGACGGCCAAGATAACGGGTCACAGCCTTCTCCCTGGGTTGTGATTTTGGGTCCCCTGGACAAGAGGGAGTGGTGGCAGCTCTACTGAGACCTATTTGTTTTTGTTTGATAAAAGTAATACGTCTGCCAACCCTGCCCTGGTGCGTCCTTGCCTGGCCGGAGAGCAGAGGCAGGAGAAGGGAGGGGCAAGAGGTTGGAGGTGACCGTTACTACAGTCGTACTAAATGCTTTGTTGACCCACAACGATAGCATCTTCTGACTGTGAAAGCTTCTTCCTCTGCGTGGTCAACAACCTCTTTAGGTTGCCGTCCCTCATCAGTTGCATATCGTTTACTGGTGTCATGGGAGTCTGAACTGGCTTGCAGTTTTCCATGCCAAACTGCTGTATCAAATGAAGAATTTTTTCTTTCTGGCTCAATAGGAAGCTTCCTTCAGCTTCCTGTCTTACTTCTACTCCCAAGTAATTGCTTACTGGCCCTAAGGCTTTCAGCTTAAACCTCTTTTCCAGTTGACTTATGAGCTTCTGGATTTCATCTGTGGAACTCCCTGCTACAAGCAAATCATCAACAAAGACTAAGAGCATTAGATATTTGTTGCCTGTCCCCTTGGTGTACAGGCATGGATCAGCCACACTCCTTTTAAAACCAAGTTTTACAAGGGCTTAATTTAAACACTGGTTCCAATACCTTCCACTTTGTTTGAGACCATAAACAGCCTTTTTCAAATGCCAGACTGCACCACTCCCCTCTTTAAACCCAGGGGGTTGTCTCATCAACACTTCATGGTCTAAATTTGCATGCAGATATGCAGCATCAACATCAAAATGGTGCACTGCTAGTTGTCTTACAGCAGCAATGGAAAGCATTAAACGAAAATTTTCACTCTTTACAGTGGGAGAAAACACTTCATCATAACTCCCCTTTATTCTGAGTGAACCCTCTGGCTACTAGTCTGTCTCTAAAATGTGGTTGCCCAGATACAAGAGTTTTCCTTTTATAAACCCACTTGCATGGCACCACTCTGCTACCAGGTGGCGACATTATGACCTCAAACACTTTGTTACATTTAAAAGAGTCCATTTCTTCTTTCATAACTTGTTGCCACAAAGCATGTTTCCCAGGGGGTAAGTTTAAGACTTCATTATAACTTTGTGGTTCCACACAACTCACATTGCATACTTTCACTCCTCCTAGGAGGAGGTACACCCTTGTTTGAATGCTGAGAGTGTCTAGGCAGAACTACTTCTTCCTGCTCCCTTATCTCTGGCTCTTCTTCCTCATCTACCTCTAGAGAAGTAGTATTATCTATTGTCACATCTTTTGGGGAAATCTGTGCCGCCACCTCCTCATCCTGCTCCTGTGTTGCCAATGGCTGAGAAGAAGCCTCTTCTCTTACTTGCAGGGGCAGTAAGCAATCTGGCTTGGCATGGATCACAGTCCATCTGCCTGTTGGTTTCTGCTCTCTTTCACTGTGCAGCGAAGTGCTTGTCACGAGACAGGTGTTTACATTCCACAGTCAGTTGCTGTTGGGTTTTCCCACGGGAAAGGGAGACTGGATGTGACGTACACTGGTTTCCTGTTTTTCACTGTTCTTTGCAGTTCAGTGACTTCTCTCCGTGCTTTAGAGGAGAGAGGATGCTTTCTCTGCTCCGGCAGAAGCAAGATGTTTTTCTGTAACCTAACAGCTTTGAAGTGTAAATAAAGCAATATAGAGTATGTGCACGTACTCCTCATCATTCCGCTGTGCACGGGACACTGCAACTTCAACACTGTCCTGGTCAGCAAAGTCTGGGCTTTGTGACAGAACCACACGTTGGCTATGTGCAGTTTAGTAGCGCTGCAGAGAGCTTGCTGGGGAGACCACGCATAACAAGGAACTCAAAAATAACTTTAACAAGGTTTTAATAACAAAACAAAAACTCCTTTTACACTAAAGATAACAACAACAAACATGATCAACCCACCCCCCAGGGTAAAGAGAGAGCTAGGTGCTGCTCTTTATATACTACATTCAGTTGCTGGCACAGCTTAATTAACACAACCTAGCAGCACCTGCTATGTTTCAGAGCTGTAAGATTGGGCCTCGTTACTTGCCCTGGCCCTTATAGACATACACAACTTGTGAAACAATAATGAACCTTCACATTTCAAAGTGACCATTTCAACATTTCCCCTGCGGTTCATTATTGTGGAACAAAAACATAAAGCATATTTTGTACATGTCTTTCATGTGTAAACTTTGGAAGTGCTTTAGTAAAAATGTCTGCAATTTGATTGTCACCTGGAACATATTGAAATACAATCATTTCGTCAGCAATTAGTTTATTTACAAACTGTAAATGTAATCTTAAGACTCTAGTGCGCTGCACATTGGTCTCTGAACACAGGATAGCAAGTCCGCTCTGGGAATTAAGCTAGACTTTTACTGGTAGTGTTGCTTGCATCTGTAGGTCGGCAAATACTTGCAGATACCATTCTATATCACGAGTGGCCTGAACGCATGCACATAATTCACTCTCTGTTGTGGAGAGACAAATAATGGTTCGTGTCTGGGACTTCCATCCAAATGGACAACCGTTATAACAGAACACCATACCAGACACACCCCTGCAATTATTTTGTTCCACTGCATGAGATGCATCGCAGAAAATTTCAAAACCTTTGTCAATACTTGATGTAAACTGCAACCTATGATGTTTGGTATGTTTAAAGTATATTACCACTCTCTTAAGAACAGAGAAACATTGCGTAGTGGGCTTTTCCACAAATTTTGCCAGAAAGTGAAAGGCATAAGTTATATCTAGTCTTGAGATTCTTTGAATGAAATTTAGCTTGCCTATAGCAGAACGATACAAAGTTTTGTTAGGAAATGGCTTATCTTCACCTGTAAAGGTGAAACCACACACCATATGTGTTTCCTTCCCATTTGCATTTTCTAAACATAGCATTTCAACAAGATCATCAATGTTTCAGTTTGATGAACCAGAAAAGATCCATTTTTGCCTTTCTCAATTTGCATGGATAAGTAATTTTTAGCTATGTCTAATTCCACCACATCAAATTTCTTCTGTAACTGTGATACTACCTGTTCATATTACTGTTTAGTTTTTGTAGAAATTAACACGTCATCTACACACACACACATTTTTGTCACAGAGTTTGCCCTTTCCTTTATAAACACACAATTGTCTGCCTTTCCTTTTGAAAAACCAATATCCAGCAATTCTTTTGCTAAAGTTTGGTGCCAATTCCTTCCACTTTGGTGCAGACCATAAAGGGATTTATTTAATTTGCATACCAAACCTTCAGCTGCGTCTATGCCTTCAGGAACACGCATAAAAATTTGTTCTTTTAGATCTGCAAACAAATACGCAGTTTTTATATCTAAATGATAAAACAGAATGTCCACGTTGTGATGCATCTTTTAACAAAAGCTTAACTGTTTCATATTTTACACTTGGTGAATAACATCATCATCAACCTTTTATTCGACCGTCAGTCAGAAAAAAGTACATTTGTCAATACACAGTTAAACATCCAGGAAGATTTTAGAGCTTAGCCAACACTAAAATGGGCTAAACAGATAGCCCCATATCAATACAGTCAATTATAGTCTTGCAACACTTAAAAGCTAAAAAAAGAAATTTGGCCACCAAGGAAGGTATAGCTCTAGTGACATTATTCAGCAAGTGTAAAACCTGGTTTTCTCCGGGTAGGAAGCTAAATTGACATAGGAGTGGATCTATAAAATTTTGTCTAAGCTCTGCATAAGAAGGGCAAGTCAAGAGAATGTGTTCGGTGGACTCAGCCACACCCACGGCACAATGACGGGTTCTCTGGGCGTATGGTACTCCCCTGTACCTTCCCCACAATATCGCAGAGTCAAGGACATTAAATCCAGCCGCTGTAAGAAGTCTGCGGTATTCCACATAGTGGATTTCTGCAAGGTAGGGGGCTGGCATGATCCGATAAATCTGGTCCCCTAGGAACATCCCTGGTTTTACCTGGGCTATGTCCTCTTGTCTAGCAATGTCACTCAGTCTCCGGGAGATCACAGCTCTAGCTTGATTGTACGTCATAGACTCAAAGTAAAGGTGAGACAATCCGCAGGATTGAACCTCGTTAATGACCTCCCTTTCCCACGATGATTGGAAATCATCCCTCAATATCAAGGGGGCAATACCCACTGGTTTAAAACAAAGCTTGAGCCCTAGCCAGAGCTTCGTCTTCAAGGCCACATACCGTAGAGCTTGCCAGCCGACCTCTAATCTCATAACCGCACCCGCTACCGAGGGGGGAATCCTAAGGATGGCTCTAAGGAATCGCGTTTGAATAGAATCCAGTTTCAAAAAATCCCTACGGGAGCCTAAAGAGATGCCCACCAAAAGAAGGGGGAGGACTTTCATTTGAAAGAGTCTCAAAGCTGATTCTTAGCGTATAGAGATCTAATCTGGATGGCTGCTTTAGATGCATTAGTTGTTATATAGTCTCTATGGGCCAGAAAATACCTATTTGACCGTATTACTTGTCCCAGATATTTAAAGCAGTTAACCTGCTCTAGGGGAATCCCGTTCATCGACCATCGATGGAGTCTCGGTCGGGCAGAGAAGACCATGATCTTGGTCTTAGCATAGTTGGGTTGGAGCTCATGCTGATCACAGTATTCATGTAGAGCTTGCAACATTCTCCTCAGTCCAATAGGGGATCTGGCAAGAAGTGCGGCGTCATCCGCATACAGAAGAACATTCAGAGATCGGCCTGCTAATTTGGGGGGGTGGAATGCATCATTGGCCATGTGAGTCACCAGTGAGTTAATGTAAAAGCTAAACAATACTGGGGCCAATAGACAACCCTATCTTACCCCTCTAGTGGTGGTAACAGGGTTGGAGACTAGGCCTTTATTGTCTAGCCTGATTCTCAGAAAGGTGTTTGTATGGAGGCTGATAACACAAATCATAATCTTCGCCTGGAATTTGTTGAAAACCCCTAGCAACCAATCTAGCCTTGTACCTTACAACTTCATTTTTGTCATTCATTTTAACTCTATAAACCCATTTTGAATCAATACGTCTCATATCTGGGGTTTGTGGTACAAGAGACCAAGTGTTATGCTCTTTTAAAGAAGCTATCTCAGAGTTCATAGCTTTATACCAATTTACAGCTTGGTGCTTAGGTAAATTCTGAACATCATCGTAGCTTTTTGGCTCAAAAACCGCCTTATTGGCATACACAGTTAAAATGTTGATCTGCAAAACGTTGTGGCTTCTGTCTCTTTCTATCTGAACGTCTCAGTCCAGAAGGAGAGCCAGACTCCTCAGACTTAATGGGACTAAGTAAATTACTAGTTTCAGGTTGTAAATCATCATTGTCAGACTGAGGAGATGCCTGTAGGCTAAGCTCACGGTCAGAGAATCTAACCTCCCCTTGGGTGCCTGTGACTTTAAATCATCAAACAGATTATCAGATTCAACAGGCTTTTTGTCTTCTTCCATTAATTCAGAAGCACCATTTCCTGCTGCTACTTCTGCTGCTTCCTCTTCTTCCTCAGTATTATCTATACCTTTAGTATCTTGGGAAACAGCAACGCTATTCCAATTTACAGTTTGTATCATGCTTCTGGTAATATGAAATATGGCACTTGCTGGTATGTAAATACTGTACGCCCCCTGCTGGTAGCCCATTAATTTTCCCTGAACACTACATTCACCCAATTCTGCTTAGCGGGATAATGCATAATTACATCTGAACCCCAAATGCGTAGGTATTTCAGATTAGGGTGTTTTTTTAAACAGCTTCTCATGGGGGGTGACATCTAAACCAGAATGATAACTGCGATTTTTAACATAGCAGTTAAAGTCCTCCCGACTGTTGCAGATAATCCTGCTGCTGCCAGAGTCCAGCAACCATGTTCCTCGAGGTATCTTCTTCTTCTCGAGAAAATGCAGACACAAGTTGAGCAAAACGCGTTTCCTCTTTCCTGAAGAGAACCCCTTCTGCTTACGTTTCTGTGTCGATTGCTGTCTCTGCAACCTTGACGTTGCTCCATTGGCAGATTCTGCTGCTGCAACTCCTCCGGTCTTGGAGTTCAGCCTGTCTATCTGACCTTCTTTCTGCTTCTTCGGTCAATCTTCCAACCACATACTCAAGGGTCAGATCTCGGGGACGCATGCTCTCCATGCTGTTAATCACGGGCAACCAGCTTTCAGGCAAACTTGAAAGGATAATGTATGTTTGGTCAGTCCCATCATAACGCTTACCTCTCTGCTGTAGTTTAAGATGCAAAGATTTCAGCATTTGAAGATGAGTTGCCAAACTCTCACCTTCTTTCATAACAGTCCTGAAGTCAGAGAAATTATAGTCCCAGCAGTTTCTCTGTCATGCATTGCCCTTAAAAAATTCCAGCACTCAGACGCTGTGCTGGCATTTGTTACAGGCAATAACTGAGAGTTGCTCAAACACAGCATGATTTGGGCATGAGCTCTTTCATCCAGAAATTTTTTTCTCAGCAGAGTCAGATATGAAAACCTCAGTCTCAATACAGTCCCACAGTCCATCTCTCCTTAGCAACTGCTGCATTTTTTTCGACCAACTTGAAGGGCCATTAGAGTATTGTTCTCTATATGATCCCAAAAACTCTTTTAGGCATTTTCTCCTCTCTCATATGTTATCCCAAAAACCCCTTTAAGGCCTGGAGGTTTTTACAGCCAACCAGAAGAGCTTTTTCTCCTCTCTCAGATGTTACGGTAAAAATGGGCCTCTTGCTCTGGAATGCCTGGCTTAGGCGGGTAGAAGATAAGAGTAAAGTTGAATGGGTGTTATTGTAACCCCAGACAGGGGGAGGCTGAAAAGGAGGAGGCAAACTGAAAAGGAGGAGAGTAACACAAGACTCCTTCACCCCGGTATGGCTCCCCTTTATCACATACACAGCCCAACAGGACAATGACAATAATCCACCAACAGCATACAAATCAATATGGCTAACCTGATCCAAAACACCCACCCACCTCACTCACACACGAAAACAAAGACCACCACAGCCAATCACAAGCAAACAATCACACCCTAAGCCAACCCCAACCTCTCTCACCACCAAAGGAACACAAGTGAACAACACAAGCAACGCTGACACCAAACTCTACATACATTAAACATAATAGAAACACCGCCACCCGACCCCACCCCCATCCATCCTCCCTCTCCCCACCCCCCCTTTCTTTTTTCTTTCTGTTTTCTTCTCCCCCTAATGCCTCAACAAATGAAACGGATTTGTAAAAACGTTACATGGAAGAAGAAGAAGAAAAAAATACGAGGCACTACAAAAAAAAAGAAAAAAAAAGAAACAAAGCCCCATCTTATTGCTATTAGTGTAAATCAGGTTTTACATGTGAACACGTGTCTAAGGGGTATAAAAAGTGGGCGCACCCTTACTGGGGTGTGCAGGTTACGAGCTTATCGCTCTGTACCTTTGTTCTGCATATATGCATTTCAAATAAAACCCTGTTAATAACCTGCAAGGCCGTTTTGCCGTTTTGTGTGGATCTGTGCTCCGGGGACCCAATAGCAGATGTGGCACAGGTCCAACAAACTCAAGCCAGTTGCTTTCTGAGAGAAGTTCAGAGGGAATGCCTCCCCCAATACTTACGACTTGGGAAGAATGGAAATCTGCCATCTCTGCTGGTGCTTGCTGAGCCCCTTCTGTGGGGCCTCCAGCAATCTCTCCTGACTCTTTAGAGTCCGACTGGACGGTCCTGGCTGGCGCTCACCGGCTTCTAGTTGCTGCCTCTGTTGACCCTCAGGTCCTGCCTGGCTTTGCAACTGGTGTAGCCGCTCTGTGAGTCACCTACTGTGGTCCTCTAGCAGTTCAAACTGTTCCAGTAGCTGATGCTGAGTGCTTTCCTGATCCTCAGACCCTAGCCGCTCCAGCTTGCCACCAACTGTTTCAACGCACAGCCACTGGCTCTATACACCACCAGGACTCACCAGCTCCCTGCTGAGATGCTGTCAGTCATTTTGCACTCTGCACACTCTCAGAAACACTGGGCCCATAACCTGTCAGTGTTTGAAAAAGATAAGGTTCTGATCTCCTTTTTACTCCTTTGCCTAGTCCTCAGACCTTAGTTGGCACATAAGAGTCTTTGAGAAAGAGTATTCTTGCAGAGTATTGCTGCTTTTATTCTTAAAAAGTCGTCTTCTCCAACCATGACCGACAGCTTTTACAAACACCAAACGCAACCAGCTTTCTGCCACCCAACCAACCCACACCCAACACTAATATTGACCACTCTGTATATACAGGTACTATTTGGTGAAAGGTTGCATGAGTCATTGTAGGCCGCTGACTTATGCTGACTTAGTTCTTTTAGCATTAAAGAAACAGCGGCCAATTTTTAGCCGTGACATGGACAATCCAGAGACCCTCCTGAACACCTGGGCCCAGATGCTGAGTGCAATGGCCAAGTTAGCAGCCATCCCTCCCCTTTTCCCCAGACCAGAAAGGATAGTGGAAGATGTCCAAATCTCTGCTAAGTACAAACTTGTTCATATATGTATGGATGCAAACAGTAAATTACTGGTGATAGACGCACCATCACCATTTTTACAACCCTCCTGTCTTTAAGCAGTCACTGAGTTCTATAAATATATATATATATCTTGAGGTGTATCTGAGCTGCAGGCTTGTATTGGCACCTTGCTACTTCAGCCGACATGGCTTCCCCAAAGACTCTGGAATATGTGGCTTGGCTGAAAAGACAGCTAGATATTACTCCCTCAACTACCATTCCCATGTTTTGTGGGCATGAAGGGATAACAAATCACTTGGAAGCCTGCCGTAGCAGAAGTGCTTCAGCACAGAATTTACTCCGTTATTTTCAGTGTGGAAGAAATAATAATAATAATAATAATAATAATAATAATTTATTATTTATACCCCGCCCATCTGGCTGGGCCTCCCCAGCCACTCTGGGCGGCTTCCATAAAAACCAAAAATACAGTAAAATCACACGTTAAAAACGTCCCTGAACAGGGCTGCCTTAAGATGTCTTCTGAATGTCAGGTAGTTGTTTATTGCTTTGACATCTGCTGGAAGGGCGTTCCACAGGGTGGGCGCCACTACCGAGAAGGCCCTCTGCCTGTGCCTGAAAGAATGTACAATCCGTTTCAGGGTCCCATTTGTAAGCTCTGTATCCCATAGACGTTGCCAACAGAGAAACATGGAAACGAGCAGGAAAATACATTTTCTAAGTGATGGTGCCATTTTGGTTTTACTTTCTTTATTTGTCTCATTGTAAAAATGGGGTATACTTTAAAATACTTTCAATTCAATTCAAAATCCTTTATTAGGCATAGCACACATTAACAAACAAACATCATATACAGACTGTATAAAATACGGGCTCAGCGAACGCAATTTATCCCAGTCCTATTCTTAGCTCCAAGAAATAAATCGATGTACATAGATAATATAATACAACACAGCAACATCACCTACCATTAAAAACCGCTAAGTCTCTTTGTCATGGCCCATTCTTTCTTCATGGACAGCGCTTAAAAATTCAGCCGCTATTAAAGTAATTTGATCATCGCTGTCTGCCAGCAGGTCCTGAACAGTTGGTTGTGTAAAAATCTGTCTATTAAATTTTAGGGCCTCAAATAATTGTCTTCTGGCATAACTGCCAAAATCACAGGAAAAGAATATATGCTCTAGAGTATCGGGTTCCTGCTTTCTGCATTTGCAGAGACGCTCTGATTCTGGGATAGCTAAGTATCTTCCTCTCACTACCACCGAGGGAAACATGTTAAATCTGGCCAACATAAACAGCCTACACGATTCATGTTTCTTCAGATTTGTCATGTATCCCTTTTGGAAATCTCTACACAAAGGGAGATTTAAGTGGATAGGAGAGCAGGTGCTGTGCTTTGCAACCTCAAGCATGGCGAGAACACTGTTTTCTGTGAGAGTCTTCCTGATAATTTCCCATGTATCTTTGGGATCAGAGATTTCAAAGTCAGTTAGAGTGAGCCCTATCGAATCCAGTTTTCTCCTACAAATCAATGATAGATTGTAGATTGCACTATCACTTAAAAGATCGTAAAGTAGAGAATTAGGGGATAGGGCTCTATAATGGAGGAAGATCCAATATTTCAAGGTCCTCAGCCATGCTCTTACTGATAAAGGCAATATTCCCAGCTCACAACATATTGTTTCATACTTTAAAATACATTACAGCCATAGCTCAGTCGGTAGAGCATGAGATCCCTGCATTGCAGGAGGTTTGGGCTAGATGGAGAGAAGGTCTTATAACTCTCCTCTGACCCAACTCTCACTGCAGGTTCGATGCACGCGTTACCCAATCATGGCTAATGTGACTGTGGCAACAGGGATCGCGGACATGCAACATATAGCCACCAAGGCTCTTGGGACATAAGCCATGAGCTGGGTCACAACCAGCAGAAGTATGACTGGAGCTTCGTGCCCCATACCAGCCAAGCTACCTGCAATCTCTGGCCTGTTTATATCAATGAGGCAGTGCTGAACATCTCAAGAGAAAGAGCCCATCCAGAGCTAAACCCAAGCGAAGAAGAAGAAGAGTTTGGATTTGATATCCTGCTTTATCACTACCCGAAGGAGTCTCAAAGCAGCTAGCAACCTCCTTTCCCTTCCTCCCCCACAACAAGCACTCTGTGAGGTGAGTGGGGCTGAGAGACTTCAAAGAAGTGTGACTAGCCCAAGGTCACCCAGCAGCTGCATGTGTAGGAGCGGAGACGTGAACCCGGTTCCCCAGATTACGAGTCTATCGCTCTTAAACACTATACCACACTGGCTCTCCAAGCGAGAGAAAGAAGTTGAAGAAATATATTCGAGGTGGAGCGCAGCTGAAGGACTTTACAAGGTGGACAGCACTGGAGCCTTATTTACAAGTGCATAAGGAAGCCACCCTATACAGAGTCAGGCCACTGGGCCATTTAGCCCAGTGTTCTCTTCACTGAGAAGTGGCAGAAATGAATGTTCAAGAAATACCTACAAAATCAATATGGCTAACCTGGTTCAAAAACGCCCATCCACCCTACTCACACATGAAAACAAAGTTCACCACAGCCAATCACAAACAAGCAGCCGCACCTTAGGCCAACCCCAACTTCTCTCACCACCAAAGGAACACAAGCGAATAGCAAAAAGAACCCACACAAACAACGCTGACACAAAACTCCACACATACATTAAGCAAAATAGAAACATTGCCTCCCAACCCCCCCAACCCCTTTCTTCCTAAGTGTAACCCTAATGTCTCAACAAATGAAACTGACCTATGGAAAATGTAACTTGAAAAAAGAGACATTGCGCATACCTTTGTAAACCAAGAAAACTTTAATTTTTTTAAAATTAAAAATATATAACAACGACATAACATCTATGGCAGCGTTTGAATGACCCTTGCGTAAATTAAATACTATTAAATAAGGAAAAATGGTATGATACGTTATAAGAAAGTACTATAAATTATAGTAAGAGTAAGGTAAGAAATATAAGTACATTCAATGTCGTAAATGTAACTCGCATCGGGAAATGACAGAAAGTCTGTTTTGATATAATTTATTGGCAGAGTGGGGAGGAAGATGTTAACCAAACAAAGACTTTTGGGGGTATATAAGAGAGGTATAGGGACACAGGTAGCGTTGTGGGTTAAACCACAGAGCCTAGTACTTGCCGATCAGAAGGTCAGTGGTTCGAATCCCCGTGACGGGGTGAGCTCCCGTTGCTTGGTCCCTGCTCCTGCCCACCTAGCAGTTCAAAAGCACGTCAAAGTGCAAGTAGATAAATAGGTACCGCTCCAACGGGAAGGTAAACCGCGTTTCCGTGCGCTGCTCTGATTCGCCAGAAGCGGCTTAGTCCTGCTGGCCACATGACCCGGAAGCTGTACGCCGGCTCCCTCAGCCAATAAAGCTAGACGAGCGCCGCAACCCCAGAGTCGGCCACGACTGGACCTAACGGTCAGGGGTCCCTTTACCCTTACCTTTAAAAGACATATATCAGTCCAGAGTCGGCTTTCCCAATTGGTCTTAGTGGTTCATTGTGCCAGGGCGCCAGCCTCTCAGGGGTGCCCCAGCGAGTGGGGGAGCTGCACGGCTTTGCCGGCAGCCTCCCCTTTCCCTGCCACCTGTGCCCTGTCAACCATATGGATGGTGGGTATGCAGCTTCCTGCCTAATCCTCCGCAGGAGGAGAGCAATCCCTGCAGAGGCTTAGGATGGAAATTGCGCAGTTTCCCTCCCAAGCCTCTGCATCTGCTAAAGACAGCCCTGTTCCTGGTTGTTGTCCTCCTCCTGCTTCCTGGCAGAAGGTGGCACACAGCCTTCCTGGGCTGCCTTCTCTGGCACCCTGACACCGGAGAACATGTCGGCCAGCACGTTTTCCTGCTTGATTGCCGCCACCATGCCGGGGATCGGGGCAGTGGGGGAGGCAGAGGACATTTTCCACCGCCTCCTCCCTTGTTTTGGAGTTGCCGGGGGGGGGAGGGCGCTGGAGGGATCTTTGCACCGGATATGCTTAAGACGGCCTTGTATCAGTCTCCTGAAATAAAGAGATTTACTTCAAACAGTATTGTGTCATTGGTGTCCTTACAGTATTCAAGTGCACATTTTACACTTGCAAAAAAAGCTCTCAGGCTTCAAAGCTAAGGAATTAAAAAGCATACAGCGTCTAGCACACTGTATTATGATGGCTGCACCACATAGAAAAGTCATTATGTGGTCTGCCATCTTTTGGAACTCCGTGGATTAAGAAACTCAAGAGTTTATGGCATGTTGGTTAGGATTGCTGTTAATGATAATGGGCGAGTTGATTCTTCAGAAATGTTTTGAATTGTTGGGATGGTTTCACAAGAACCTGAAATTCCTCACCCAGTGAACTGGTCTGTTTGCCTAAGTGACTGCAAGAAAGGAGAAAAAAGGAAGTGAAATATTAAACTCGAATGAATTTGCACTTTGTACGTTGACTACTTGCAATTATGAGAAGAGAGGCTTTTTTCTGTGGTCACTTAGGCAAAAGACCAGTTCACTGAATGAAGAATTTCAGGTTCTTGTGAAACCCTTCCAATAATCCAAAACATTTCTGAAGAATCAACTCGCCCACTATCATAAACAGGATAGGAATCATAACAGATATGCCAGTAATCCAGGGATTCTGCAACTTGGAGGACCACGTAATGATTTTTCTGCATGATGCAGTAATCATAATGCACTCCGCCAGATTATGTATGCTTATTTATTCCCTAACTTTGAAGCCTGAGTGGTTTCCTCAACGTGACCCAACGATGGATTTCTTTATTGAAATATTTTATTTTGATTCAATGGGTAGGCATCTTTAAAAAAGGGTGGGATAGACTTAATGGAAAGAGAAAGATAGCATAAATATAAATATTACAGAGTATATAATAGCAAAATTTCACAGGGTAGGGGAAAAGAGAGACAGAGAAATGAGCAGGTGGGATAACCCCACATATTTGGCTTTTACCTGCCCCATCCAACGTAGCACTTTTGGGTACAAGGAACTGTTTTCTCTATGTAGTTTTAAGCAAGTTTAAGTTTATAGAAATATATGTTTATAGAAAAACTAACGAATAGATGTTAAAATCTAATTATAAGCAAAAGGGGAGAACAGGTGAGCAAAGTATGTCAGATGGGGAAAATAAACTCCTGCCTTGTTGTAAGGCGACATTGACCGCTGCTCATAGAATAATAGAATTGTAGAGTTGGAAGAGATTCCCAAGGATCATTCTGGTCCAGCCCCCTGCAATGCAGGAATCTCAACTCTATTGAGTTCATTCAGTTTCAATTTAGGATTCTTGTGAAAGCCACCCAACGTTTCGAAACAATTCTGAAGAATCTGCTTTTCCCCGCCCAATCAAATGGCATATAAGTGGAGAGTGTTATGATCTGGTATAATTTCCAAGGATTCTTTGAGGGCCTGTAATCAGTTTGGCAGAAGCTCTTTTGAATACGGTAAGGCATTAATTCTTTCATCTTTTAACTGTAAAGTTTTTTAACTGACCTGTCGATCCTGATCCTTACGCGTGAAGCTAAACACCAACAACCCTTAATATTTCACAATGGGTATCTCATAAGATTGTGGTCATTGTCCGAAATATGATGGGTAGGGATGGAGTAGAAATTTTGTATGCTTGGGATTTGAAGGGGGGTTTATATAATTTAGGGATGCGGGTGGCGCTGTGGGTAAAAGCCTCAGCGCCTAGGGCTTGCCGATCGAAAGGTCGGCGGTTCGAATCCCCGCGGCGGGGTGCGCTCCCGTTGCTCGGTCCCAGCGCCTGCCAACCTAGCAGTTCGAAAGCACCCCCGGGTGCAAGTAGATAAATAGGGACCGCTTTCTAGCGGGAAGGTAAACGGCGTTTCCGTGTGCAGCTCTAGCTCGCCAGAGCAGCGATGTCACACTGGCCACGTGACCCGGAAGTGTCTTCGGACAGCGCTGGCCCCTGGCCTCTTGAGTGAGATGGGCGCACAACCCCAGAGTCTGGCAAGACTGGCCCGTATGGGCAGGGGTACCTTTACCTTTACCTTTACCTTTATATAATTTGCCCTCTCCAAATCAGTGCACAAACTTAAATGCAGCTCTATCTTACAAAATCCACACTTCTCCAACGTCTGTGATACTGCGACGTAAGTAAAACTGCATGTAATAACAGAAATAGGGAATACTGAACTTGGGAGGAGAAATGGCAAGGAGCCAGTTTGATTCATCTATCCCTAACAGCAGGGCCAGCCAGACAACCCATAATGTGAAATGAGGTGAACACCTCAGGCGGCAGTTTCCACCCGCTGCAGCAGGTGCCAATGTTAGTACATTGGTACCTCGGAAGTCAAACGGAATCTGTTCCGGAAGTCCGTTCGACTTCCAAAACATTCGGAAACCAAGGCAGGGCTTCCAATTGGCTGCAGGAAGCTCCTGCAGCCAATAGGAAACCACAGAAGCTCGTCAGACGTTCGGGTTCCAAAGAACATTTGCAAACTGGTTTGCGGCATTCAGGAGCCAAAATGTTCGACTCGCAAGGCTTTCAGGATCCAAGGTACAACTGTATTTCTTCTCCTCTGCAAACCCTTGTTGCTTATGTAGATCTTCCCTGACCCACTTCTTCCCTGCCAATGGCAAAAAAACAGGGTCCTCTTCCCCAGGTGTGTGTTTGTGTAGACCAAGAGAGAAAGCAAATCCATTTTAAAAATAAGTTTAAAAAAACAAACAAACAAACCTTTGTGTCAATCCAAATAACCCACTTTGTGATGTTAACTTTCTGATCAAGGATTACTTTGAAATAAATTCTGGAATCGTTTACCGTATTTTTCGCTCGATAACACACACCCGACCATAACACGCATGTAGTTTTTAGAGGAGGAAAACAAAAAAAAAAATATTCTAAACGAAACAGTGGATGTATGATTTTTGTGGTTCATGCTGTGGCCACAGACATGTGATCTGACGGTGAGTTTGGGGTAGCCCAATGCAAAAATCCTGAGGACCCATGCTTTGTAACCACGTTTTTGCACCACTGTGGCCCCAGGCAACAGTGGGTGCGTGATTTTTTTGGTGCAGGCTGTTGCCATGGACATGCTATGTGATCTGATGGTGAATTTGGGGTGACCCAGTGCAAAAATCCTGAGGATCCATGTGGATCTGTGCTTTGTAACCACGTTTTAAGTGGGGAGGGAAGGAAAAGCACTCAAGGGACAAGGAACATGTGGGGTGGGTGGAGAAGGATGCTGTTAATAATGCAGAAGAGGGATATAAGGGGAGAAGGCTCCTCTTCTCTCCCGCTTTGCTCCTTTAAAGCAAGCAGGCTCTGCTTCTCTCCCTCCTCCCTGGCTCATCCCCTGGCTTAGCGAGCTGAAAAACTTTGCTGCTATTTAGCAAGCTGAGTGGGGAGGAGGGACAGAGAGCCTGCTTGCTTTAAAGGAGCCAACCAGACAGGAGCCGCTTACACGAGTGTAAGCGGCTCCTTTCCTCTCCCGCTTTGCTCCTTTAAAGAAGCAGGCACTCTGTCCCTCTCTCCTCCCCTCTCTCCCGCTGGAAACCATGGAGGAGGGAAGCATTAAGCATTCGCTCCGTAACACGCACAGACATTTCCCCTTACTTTCTAGGAGGAAAAAAATGTGTGTTATGGAGCGAAAACTATGGTAAATTCATTTGCTGCTCTGATAAACTTCAGAGGCATCTCATTTAATGCATAATAAGGATGTCCTGAGCCCATTGACAACTCCAACTTGCTAGACAAAAATGGGTATCATTTGCTATGAGTTTCTGCCAAAGATCTGAAGTTTGATAAGATTAAATACCTTGCAGCCTTTAGGCAGGTGCCATGGGGTGGGGTGGGGATACAATCAAACCTCGGTTTTTGAACGGCTCCATTTTTGAACATTTCGGTTCCTGAACGCCAAAACTCCAGAAGTAAATGCTCTTGATTGTCAAACGTTCCTCAGAACTCGAACATCTGACGTGGCTTCCGCTTGAGCGCAAGAAGCTCTTGCAACCAATCGGAAGCTGCGCCTCAGTTGTCAAATGTTTCGGAAGTTGAACGGTCTTCCGGAATGGATTACGTTCGACAACCGAGGTTGGACTGTACGGATGAATGCGGCAAATGGTGCGTGGCCAATTAATACGATTTGTTTGTGGTGGCGGGTATGTCTCTCTCTTCCAGTTCCATCGGTAGACCACCGTTCCAACTGTCGCAGATGGAGCCCAAAGATTCTTACGCATCTCTGGTGAAAGGTCTTGAGCCTTTTAACATCACCGGAGATTTCAACCCTTGCGCGCTCCTGCTCACGGGAGACGAAGCTTTCCCGGTGCTTGTGAGTACGAAGGGGCATGTGCTAATAGCCGCAACCCGGTACGGGGCAGGCCGGATCGTGGCGACGGCGCACGAAGCCATGCTGCAACTGCCCCAGTTCCTGCCGTTCATCAAAAACAGCCTGGAGTGGGTCAAGCCGTCCCCGACAGCAGAAGTAGGGGTCCACAATAGCATGAAGGCCCTCTCTGAGTTGCTTCTCAGTCATGATGTCAAAGTGAAATCGGATGCGGCCCTTGCTGACACCTTCGGGGCCTATTGCACCAGTGCCTATGATGGCAGCCAAGCCCATCAGCTGGTGGAATTTGTGAAGAATGGCGGGGGGCTGCTCATAGGTGGGCAGGCCTGGTATTGGGCATATGACCATGGGTACGAGAAGGCCCTGGCTCTTTTTCCTGGCAACCGGGTGATAGGAATAGCCGGAGTGTACTTCACCGCCAATATGGGGGAGAATGGGATCTTTCCTGTGTCCCAGAATATACCAGAGGTTCCCCCAAACCCAGAGTGAGTATACCTCTTCATTGTCGTTTATTTTTCATGGAAGGGGGAGGCGTTTATTGGGTTGCTTTTGTTTTTATTATGTATTTTGTTTTATATAGTCATTTTAGGGACACGGGTGGCGCTGTGGGTTAAACCACAGAGCCTAGGACTTGCCGATCAGAAGGTTGGCGGTTCGAATCCCCACGATGGGGTGAGCTCCTGCCAACCTAGCAGTTCGAAAGCACGCCAAAAAGTGCAAGTAGATAAATAGGTACCGCCCCGGCAGGAAGGTAAACGGCGTTTCTGTGCACTGCTCTGGTTCGCCAGAAGCGGCTCAGTCATTCTGGTCACATGACCCGGAAGCTGCATGCCGGCTCCCTTGGCCAGTAAAGCGAGATGAGCACCGCAACCCCAGAGTCATCCAAGACTGGACCTAATGGTCAGGGGTCCCTTTACCTTTATGGCCATTTTATGTTGTAACTGTCCTGAGACCTGTGAGTATAGGGCAATATACAAATTTAAATGGTGATGGTGATGGTGATGATTACCTAGTTCTGAATTTACTGCCCAACTCCCACCAATGTTCTGTCACAATTTAGGATGACCGACAAGGGAACCCAACCAGGGGCTGTACAGAGCAAACTCCTCTCCCAGTCCCCCTCAGTTTGGGTGTGCAAAAAGAGATGGGAGACCCACTTGTAAAATTTACATCTGGCCTAAATCAAGAATGGGAGGTTGGAATGGAAGGGCGGAAGAGACGCTGACGCATTGTGAGATTATGACCAATGTCAAGGGCCAGCCCACACACGAGGCAAGATGAAGCGACCACCTCAGGCGGCAGGATGCACAGGGGCAGCAGATTCCAGTGTAGATATTTATTCCCACTTCGTTTCTGATATAGATCTTCACTCAGCCCTTCTTCCCTGGCAGGGGATGGGTGCCATTTTGTGCTTCGCCTCAGGTGCCAAAATGTCTTGGGCTGGCCCTGCCAATGCCAAAATCCCAGGGCCCTCTTCCCCAGCTGTGTGTTTGTGTAGAAAGAGTGAGAAAGCTAATCCTTTTCTAAAACATTATTCAAGTCTAAAAGTATTAATGTTCTCAAGGTGGGCAGGGGATGACAACCTCTCCTACGTGGCGAGCAGAAAGGCTACCGCTAAACCTTGCAGGTCACATCCATACCATATTTTAAATCCATACCATATTTTTTAAAGTCAGTTGAGGCGTTCCCAAAGTAAAGGAAGGATTGATCTCTGATTAATAAGAATACACACAGAGGCTTGAACCAGCAAGACTCTGGGAAGGGTGTGTATAATAATCTCTGCCTCCACCCTCCGGCCCAGGTCGTTTTATTCACAAAAGAACTTTTTACAGTGTGTTCATAAGAACCAATCAGATTTCTTCTGAGCATTTCAACAAATCCCATGTGGGGACAAAGTTAAACTACCAAAACTAATTAAGCATGGGGTAAATAAAACAGAACTACAAAGGAGTGCATTTGGCAACCCCGAGAGGTGATAAACAAGCAATATACATGATAAGAAGGATGGCCAGGAAGACAGCGATCATTATCACCTTCAGGTGAGACCTGTTTCCTGGCCCTAAGATTAACATCCTAAGATTGGCATATCAGAAAATAAACTTGCCCACTATCTTTATGGCCCAGGATGCCTGCCTGGCGAAGCAACTGGGCTGCATACGTGACTTGCCAAGAAAGAGAAATGGGCAGTAGAGAAAATGGCCAGAGATGCACAGGGTTGTGGGATTTGATCAGAAATTATTGTCAATGATTCAAACCCAGTCAACACAATGCATTCATCGTGGACACAATGGCTTGATGCATATTTTATAATTCCTCATAGTAATCCCACTGAGGAGATTTCACCCCACCCATATCCAAGAATCTCCTGAGGAGTCTGCTGATTCTCCAGAGAAGAGGGGCGGTGTTCTGCTCTTTACTTATTCTGCTCCAGCACCACATCAAAGAGTCAGTCAGTCAGTCAGTCAGCCAGTCAGTGTGTTGGAGACAGAGAGAGAGAGACTGAGTGTTACAGATCGTGTGTAGAGATAAGGTTGCTGCTAAGAGCAGCTGCAGACACTCAGTGCAGTGCAGCATTCTTTATGCTTAGAGAACCATTAAGCTCTGTATATAGTTGTATAGTAGTTGTAGATAGAATAAAAGAAGTTATTCTACAGAGCTGCTCTCCAAGTTGTTTATATACTCTGCTATACTCTGCTGTGCGACGACTGTCTTCTTGTTGGAGTGAATCCGGTGCTCACAACTCTAAGCTGTGAGTCCACAGCACTTTGACCTGTTTATGTCCAGAAAGTGGTCTCTGGAAGTGCTACCCAGCTCGCCTAGCTGAAGTGGATGAGTCCAGTTCGTGGCACTGGCTCAAGGGCGATGCTGACACCCACCTGACCACACACTCTGGATATTTGCACTGCTACAGTCAATTTCTTGCATGTGTCTTCATCCATCAAGGAGTAGGGCTATTGATGGCCACTAGCCATGATGTCTATGCTCTGCCTCCACAGTTTGAGGCAGCAGTGCTTCTGAATACCACTTCCTGGAATGCACGGATCCTGCTTTTGGGTTTCCCACAGGCATCTGGTTGTCCACTATGAGAACAGGCTGCTGGTCTAGAAGGGTCCTTGGTCTGATCCAGCAGCCTTTTCTTCTGTTTTTATCCAAATAATCAAGTATCTATTGAGCAGGGTGCTAATGAGTTTGGTCAAATTAATACCTTATACCTTTTATGAAGGCTTTATTGGGAAATTTGGGTAGCTGGTGCTGTTTGGATGCAAAAGCTAACTTGCATTTAATAATAATAATATTTATTTATATCCCGCCTTCCCCTGCCAGAGCTGGGCTCAGGGCAGCTAACACCAGTAAAATTACAGTAAAAACATAATACGGGGGGGGGGGGGATTTAAAATACAGGTTAAAATGCAATTTAAAATGCAGCCTCATTTTAAAAGTAGCTTATAGATCAAAACCATAAGGGGAGGAAACATAAGGGTCAGACTGAGCCCAAACCAAAGGCCAGGCGGAACAGCTCTGTCTTGCAGGCCCTGCGGAAAGATGTCACGTCCCACAGGGCCCTAGTTTCTTATGACATAAGAGCATTCCACCAAGTCAGTTGAGACCAATATAACCACCTTGTGACTTGGGACCTCCAAAGTGTTGCCATTTGTGGACCTTAAGGTCCTCTGCGGGGCATACCAGGAGAGGCGGTCCCATTTTAAGCGAATCGTTTCTTTCTGGTGCAGGAATACAACATCATTCCAAGAGTCCTCTTACGCATTGCTGGTGAAAGGCAACAAGTCTTTTGAGGTCCAGGGAAACTTCGATCCTTGCGAGTTGCTTCTCACGGGAGACCAAGCCTTCCCAGTGCTTGTAAGTACCAGCGGGCAGGTGCTGATAGCCGCATCTCAGTATGGGGAAGGCCGGGTTGTGGCGACGGCTCACGAAGCCCTGCTGCAAATGCCACAGTTCCTGCCGTTCATTAAGAACTGCCTGGAGTGGCTCAAGCCGTCCCCGACAGCGCAGATCGGCGTCCATCAAAGCGTGGCTGCCCTCTCCGGGCTGCTTGCCGGTAGCTGTGTCGAAGTGCAGTCCGTCGCAAGGTTTGATGACGCTCTTGGGGTCTACTGCATCTTTGCCTACAACGACTCGCAAGTCGATGAACTCGTGAAGTTCGTAAAGAGAGGCGGAGGGCTGCTCATTGGAGGCCAGGCCTGGGACTGGTCTCAGCACCTTGGCAAGGAGAACGTGCTGTGTCGTTTTCCTGGCAACCTGGTGACTGGCGTTTCTGGGGTGTACTTCACTGCCAACACGGTAGAGAAAGGGACCTTCGCCGTATCTGAGAAAATGCCAAAGGTTCCTTTGATCACCCAGTAAGTACACTGTTTATTGCTTATTTCAATCATGGAATTGTCTAGAAATATTGTGGTAATGAAGTAATAGATATGAACTACTGCAATGTGCTCTACATGGGGGTTCCCTGGATCTAGAAGCCTGTTAGTACAGAATGCCACAGCATGATTGCTTACAGGAGTGAGGCCTTATCAGCACGTGCTCAGAGATCTGCACTAGTTGCTGATCTGCAACCGAGCTAAATTCAAGATGTTGCTATTAGTATACAGTGTCAGGCTTTGTGGAATCAGCTTCCTCCCCTGTGGCAATAGTTAAAAAGATCAAATGAAAGGAAGTCTTACCAGTTAGAATCTTTAATAATCACGGCTAGAGAACAAATAACACATATCCTAGAAATGGCGGTACTCCGAATTAAGGGTCATTCCCTCCCCCTCCGCCCCATCAATCTACGTCACTCCTACATATTGTAATCTGAATCTCTGTGTTTCTGTTCTGACACTTTCTGAGCTCTCTGTGACTTTGGAGACGGGGGTGAATGCTGTCCAGAGACTGTGAATCTGTTACCTCTCTCTGTCCCACTGTTTCTTCTTCTTCTAGCTGTTCCCCATCCAGTATTTCCCAGCTTCTGCCTTCTGAACTGTGCCCCTCTGCAAACCATTGTTCTAAATCTATACTGTCCTCCTGCTCCTGGGAAGATTCAGGATCGGGGGAGGGGGTGGCTCCCACCATTCCTCCTCAGTGCAGCCCTCCTCAGCACGGTCTCTGACACGGAGTGTAGAACGTTACATTTGTGGTTACTGAAATTCATTCTGTTCTCCAATCTGTTAAGATCATCTTGAATCCCAATTCTATCTTCTACAGCATTAGCTCCCCCTCCCAGTTTGGTGTCATCTTCAGATTGGACAAGCAACCCCTCAATTCCTTCATCCAAGTTGCTTATATGACATTGAACAATAAGAAGCCCAGGACAGAACCCTGTGCCATCCCACTTGTCACTTTTTTTCCTGGATGATGAGGAACCGTTAATGAGTACTCTTAGTGTTATGTACTGAAGTTTTCACCCTGGGCCAGCAGGGGGATACTGTAGGTAGTTTTCACTCAGGTCCACATATGCAAATAAGGGATTGAAAGTGACGTTCAGTGATTGGATAGTTACAGAAAGTGGTTACTGTTGCGTTGTAGTGGAGCTCTATATTAGCAGGCTTGGCTGAACCCTTCAGTTCAGATCTGTTCTGGCCTGTGAATAAACAAGAGCTGTTTGAAGAATCGCTGTGTCGTCTGATATGTTCACCCACAACTTAACACTTTGAGTTCGGTCAGTCAACCAGCTACAACACGTAACAGTTACCTTGTCCAGGCCACATTTTACCAGCTGCTCTACAAAGGTGGCAGGATGGTGTGGGGTGTGTGTCCCGATTTCCTCTCCCAAAATGTTGGGGGCATGTATACTTTTTGGGCCCCAAGCTGTTGAAGATCCATCATCCCTGGTCATTGGGTAGGCTGAGTAGGATTGATGGTAAATAGTGCCTGAAACATCTGAAGGGCATGAAGTTGGGTGAGGATAATTCCACCAATCACATGGAAAGTTATATCCTATAATTAAGGATGATTACATTCTTTTGTAAACAGGCCCAAGGTAGATGTTGAGGGTGACTTGAAGATTCTTCTGAATGGTGTGACCGACTTTGACTTAAAGGACATGAGACCTTCTCATCTGCTTATCCATGGGAATCTGGCATTTCCAGTGGGCATAACTGATTCTTTCCAATCCTTTGTTGGAGCTGCCTACTACGGCAGGGGACGTGTTGTGGTCTTCTCCCACGAAGGAATGCTCAACAGACCATCCATGAAAACTTTCCTCCTCAATGCCATCGACTGGGTTACTGATAGAAAGGTAGGGAAAGTTGGCATCGGAGATCAATTGAAGGAACTTTACTCCATGCTAAATCAGGCTGGGATCCCTTGTGAGCTAACTGATCTTCAGCCTGGCTTAAGTGTGTACTGCTGCACAACTTACAGTGACATAGAGAAAGAAAGAATCCATGAATTTGTCACTGAAGGAGGTGGTCTCCTGATTGGTGGAGAAGCTTGGTTTTGGGAAGACAAGCATCCTGGTACCCATGCCATTGCACAGTATCCGGGAAACAAGATACTGAAGAAATTTGGAATTGGGATCACTGGGGTCATACCTAGCGAAAGCTACCCGGCGAGACCGGCCAGTGTTCTTGCTTCGAGCTATCGCTTCCGGGAAGCACTCTTCCAATTCAAGGAACACATTCGGAGCAAGCAAGACCTGCAGCCTCCGTATTCCTCATGGCTCAAGAAGCTGGGACAAGACTGTGCTACATTCCTGAGCATCCCAGCTGCCAACTCTCCACCTCTCTCCTCGGTCCATGAGGAAATGCTGGAGCTAGTCAAACTGAGAGGGATCCCCGAGGTCAGTGCAAGCAAACCAATCAAAAGCTGCACAGATGAAGCCATTTTGATTCAAATGGCGTTTTCGCTCTACAACAATCTTCCAGATTTCCAAAACCTAGTGCCCAGCCTGAGCCCAAACCTTCCCAAGTATCCTGCAGCGCCATCAGAAGTCATTCAGATCAATGGAACAAATGATGGTAAGAGATACTGTTGGCTTTGGAGCAGTTCATTGCTTAATTAAACCAGTAAGCCATTAAAACATAAAAATAAACTGTGCAGCCTATGATTCACCTCCATGTCTTTCCGCAGGGCCTGTAAGACAGAGTTGTTCCGCTTAGCCTTTGGCTTGGAGCCAATTTGATTCCCTCCCCCTCTTTCTTTCCCCCCCTTTCTCCTCCTGTAATGAGGCTGCATTTTAATATTTTAATGTTTCAGTATTTTAATTGTTGTATTTTAATCTTGTTTTTAAATTGTATTCATTCAACTTGTTTTTATTATTGCTTGTTAGCCACTCTGAGCCCGGCCTTGGATGGGGAGGGCGGGGTATAAATAAATATTATTATTATTATTATTATTATTATTATTATTATTATGATGTCCTGGTTTGGCGTTGCAGGAGACGAAGCTTGGAGAAGCACCGGCCTTTATGTTCCTCCGGCAAAGACTGTCACTTTGCTCTTTCCGCCCAATGCCATCAGTGCTCAGCTGCAGGTGATGCTCTTCAAACCTCAGAGTCAGGGCTGTGACTACAGCTTTGAGGGGGCAACTGGGTTGTAGCTCCTCCATCTCTTTAAATCTCTGTCAAGTGGATCGGGACCGGGCTGCTGGGAGGAATGGGGGTGGCTGAACATTTCCCTTTGTGCAGTTTTCTTGGTAACCCTTCTCCCTCCCGGTAGATTTCCCTATCAGAATACTCAGCAAAAGCTATTTGGAAACGCTCCCCTGGGGAGAGACTTGACCCTTTCCCTCCTCCCTAGGAGGAATACAGTGGTACCTCAGGTTACATACGCTTCAGGTTACACACGCTTCAGGTTACAGACTCTGTTAACCCAGAAATAGTACCTCAGGTTAAGAACTTTGCTTCAGGATGAGAACATAAATTGCGCGACGGCAGCGCAACGACAGTTGGAGGCCCCATTAGCTAAAGTGGTGCTTCAGGTTAAGAACAGTTTCGGGTTAAGAACGGACCTCCGGAACAAATTAAGTTCTTAACCTGAGGTACCACTGTATTTGTTTTCCAGCCAACTTTTATTACTCAGGATAAATCCACCGAAATCAATGACCATGACTAATTTAGGCCCATTAATTCCAATGGGGCTAATCAGGGCTACTTTTCCAGAAACTTTTTTCATTGTTCCTTTAAATATGTTTTTATATTTTGTAAATGACTTAGAAGTCTTTTTATGTCATTGGTAATACAGTGGAACCTCGGAAGCCAAACGCCTTTGAACTCAAACGTTTTTGCTCCCGAACAATCGAAAACCGGAAGTAATTCTTCTGGCTTTTGAACGATTTTCAGAAGCCAATCGTCCAGAGCGACTTCCGATTGGCTGCAGGAAGCTCCTGTAGCCAATTGGAAGCCGCACCTTGGTTTTCAAACTGTTACGGGAGTCGAACGGACTCCTGGAATAGATTAAATTCGAAAACTAAGCTACAACTGTAAAAAAATAGTGGTAATAAAAATAGTAATCATGACAACAAGAAAAAGGACAGCATCGGGTGGTTTGTAAGAACAGGTGAATTTCTATGGGAGCCAAGCTTCGCAGAACCAGGCCCCTGTCTCTTGACTGATGGGCAGTCCATTTGACCATCAGGCTACACCAGGCATAGACAAACTCGGCCCTCCAGATGTTTTGGGACTACAACTCCCATCATCCCTAGCTAACAGGACCAGTGGTCAGGGATGATGGGAACTGTAGTCTCAAAACATCTGGAGGGCCCAGTTTGCCTATGCCTGGGCTACAACTTCCAAGATGCCAGTCTCTGCCCCCCAACTCACCAGGCTCTGCTTCTTCACTTGGAAGGGCCCATTCTCACATTTAGGCCCTTATCCTACCTCTCAGGGTTGTGGTGAGGATGCAGGGCAATGATAAATGAATCATATCACGCCAAGCCCCTGAGCTAAAGAGCGGGAGAGAAATGGGGCCTTCAAAAGTTCAGCCAATAGCAAACCACTGCCCTTGAGGCTTAACATTTTGCACCAGCTGGTTGCTGAATCCATCATCCTTTTTTCCAGGTCCAGATTGAGTGTGGTTCCGATGACCTAAGTGACGCCGAGGAGTTTCGGCGTCCTCCGGTAGTGATGAGGAGGTTTGAAGTGAAGAGCGAAAGAATGGAAGTCTCCAGCTTGTGGGGCGGCCTCTTGTACATTGTGCTGCCAAAGAAGTCTTCACTGGGTGCCATATCAGTCACTGTTGAAGGGGCTTCCCAGGCTCCTTATTTTAAGCTTGGTAAGGCAGCTTACCTTTGAAAGAGGCAGGGGGCATACCATATTTTTCGCCCTATAGGACGCACTTTTCCCCTCCAACAGTGGCGTAGTGTGGACTGTCAGCACCCAGGGCAAGGCAAGTAATTTGCACCCCCTAACCCGTGGATTTGCGCCCCCTAACCCTAACCCCCAGATGTTGCGCCCGGTGCGGCCGGCCCCCCCTGCACCCCCCACGCTACACCACTGCCCTCCAAAAATGAAGGGGAAATGTGTGTGCGTCCAATGGAGCAAAAGCAGGCAATGGAGCAAACGCGAAGCCTCCGGAGCACAGCGGGAGCGCTCCCTCCACGCTCCCGAGGCTACGCGTTGCTTTCGCTGAAGCCTGGAGAGCGAGAGGGGTCGGTGCGCACCGACCCCTCTCACTCTCCAGGCTTCAGCGAAAGCAACGCGTAGCCTCCGGAGCACAGCGGGACCTCGCGCTGCCCTCCAAAGGCTTCAGGTTCCTTTTGCTGAAGCCGGGAGAGCAAGACTCTCCCGGCTTCAGCAGAGAGGGAGAGCTGCGCAGCGCCCCTTCAGCGAAACGGGAGGAGAAATGGAAGGGGCTCCGTTTCTCCTGCTGCTTCGCTGAAGGGGCGCTGAGCAGAGGGGGAGAATTTTTTTTCTTGTCCTCCCCTCCAAAACAAGGTACGTCCTATGGTTGGGTGTGTCCTATAGAGCGAAAAATACGGTATGTTGTGTGGTCAGAAATCTGTTTGAATTAAGATGTGTGGGAACCCAACCACACCGTTATGTTCTCTCTAAGCCCGGCAAAAACACACAGCTTGATGTTGCCCATTCTCGCCATGCTTCCCGGTGCCCATTATAGGAAGAAAAACCTGTCCTTGCACAGTTAAGAGTTAATGAACAACACTTCCTCCCTGGGTAAATGGTAGCGCACCATCTGCTAGTGCTCTATATATCTGACTGTTCCATTTGCTCCTTTTAATGCAAATACTAGAGCCCAGCCAGGTTTTCGCAAGCTGGCAGTTTTGGTGTGAAATAAACACACTTACCTGGAAATGAACTTATTTGGTAAGACTCCCTTGCCCACTTCCATTTGCATCCCAATCAACAGCTGCTTTCATGCCATTTTGTGGGGGAAAGCTGCCTTACTGGGTACCATTATGCTACACAGCCCCTGAAATGTGTAAATGCAAAATGAAGCCCATTCAGAGCAAGGGCAATGTCGCCCGGATCCATTTGCCTTTACTCTGAATGCACCATCAGACCGCCTGAGGCTCACCACCCACGAAATTGTTGCCAGGGCACTCTTCTCGGGGTGGATGCGCTGGCAAAAACCTCTCCATCCTATGTTGTTGTTGTCCTGTTCTGCACAGGGATATGGAGTTAATCAGCATTACCACTTTTTGGAAATGTTGCATTTAGGTGAGACGAGCCCATCTGCTTGGAATGACATCCGCCACTTCCCTGCTCCTTGGGCCGAGTTAGAAACGGAGAATATCATCTTCACGGTGCCCTCACAAGATGTCCGTACAATGGACAATCTAAAGGACGTGCTCATCATCTGGGACGAGATGATGAAAGCAGTGGCCAAGTTAGCAGCCATCCCTCCCGTTTTCCCCAGACCAGAAAGAATAGTGGAAGATGTCCAAATCTCTGGTGGTAAGTACAAACCCGTTCATATACGCATGGATGCAAACAGTAAAATACTGAGATTTCCACAACCCTCCTGTCTTTAAATAAGCAGTGAGTTCTGTAAAAATGTCCTCAGAGATGTATCTGAGCTGCAGACTTACACTGGCTTTTACCAGCATGGCTTCCACAATGAATCTTTGGAATCTGTGCTTTGGGGAAAAGACAGCTAGATATCACCCATAAACAATTCCCATTTGTGTGTGGGGGGGGGGGGGAAATAAAGGAATAATGGTTAAATTATTTGAAAACCTGCATAGCAGTAGTAAAGCAAAGCTAAAGGGACCCCTGACCATTCCAGTCGTGGACGACTCTGGGGTTGCAGCGCTCATCTCGCTTTATTGGCTGAGGGAGCCGGCGTACAGCTTCCGGGTCATGTGGCCAGCATGACTAAGCCGCTTCTGGCGAACCAGAGCAGCGCACGGAAACACCGTTTACCCTCCCGCCGGAGCAGTACCTATTTATCTACTTGACTTTGACGTGCTTTCAAACTGCTAGGTTGGCAGGAGCTGGGACCGAGCAACAGGAGCTCACCCTGTCGCGGGGATTCGAACCACCGACCTTCTGATCGGCAAGCCCTAGGCTCTGTGGTTTAACCCCCAGTGCCACCTGCATAGTACTCGAGCACAAAACTTACCCCTTTATTTTCAGTGGAGAACAAGATCTTACCATCTTATTTCAGGGGTTGCTAATAAGTCCCATTTGTGAACTCCGTATCCTGAAACTGCAGAGATACTGCCTAAAAATAAAATAAAAACCATTGATATTTTTGCAGTTATTTTCAAAGTAGCGACACTTTTCTGATTCTATTGTACCTTACTGTTCCTTTACGAGTCCCCTTTTAAAGGTGGAATATAAATATATTAAAATACAATGCATACATAAACCACGGTGATACAATCTATTTTAAAGTCTTTGGGGTGCACGTATGTGATTTCTCCACAATGAATTTATTCCGCTTCTGTAGGGAAGAATGAGTCTGTCTTATGAGCCTCCCTTGCCCCCAAATCTCACAGCAGGTGGGATGCATGCCGGCTATCCGATCATGTCTGATGCGACCGTGTCAGTGAAGATCACCGATAGGCAAATGTACACTGAGGGGGCCTGGGATGCTCTCCGGGAGCTGGGTCACAACCAGCAGAGGAGTGGGTGGGATTTCCCACCCCATACCACAGATGCCACCTGCTATCTCTGGTCCATCTACGTCAATGAAACTGTGCTGGACATCCCAAGAGAGAAAGCCCACCCGGATCTTGACCCCAATGTGAGGAAGAAGAGGGTGAAGGACTATATTCAAGGTGGAGCTCAACTGAAGGACTTCACAGTGTGGACTGCGCTGGAACCCTACTTACAGGTAAATAAGCGGCTGCCCTGGGACTCGGGTGGTGCTGTGGGTTAAACCACAGAGCCTAGGACTTGCCGATCAGAAGGTCGGCGGTTCGAATCCTCGCGACAGGGTGAGCTCCCGTTGCTCGGTCCCTGCTCCTGTCAACTTAGCAGTTTGAAAGCACACCAGTTCAAGTAGATAAATAGGCACCACTCCGGCGGGAAGGAGCAGTAGTGTTATTTGCAGTGGTAAAAAACGGGGTTTTTTTGTGGGGGGGGGGAGAGCCTTAAAGTGTTGACCTGTGCATAGAAACATAGTCAGGATGAGTCCTGAGTGGTCACAAAATGCTGTGGGTTTGTTTTTTTTGTAGGGAAGGGAGGAATACCAGAAAAAGAGTGGGAATGCAGTTGGGTGTTTGGGATCCCAAAGAACTGCACAACATACCACAGCTGCAGCCAAGGGGAGGGGACAGGGAGGGGCAGCTGCCCCCCTAACAAAAGGCCTGGCCCCCCTCCCAGAAATCCTGGCTACTCTCAGGCTTCATCCTGAGCCCATTTTTGCTGGTCTCATTTGTTCTCAACAGTAGGAGTGGGGAGAAGCCATGGGAACTATAATAATAATAATAATAATAATAATAATAATAATAATAATAATTTATATCCCGCCCTTCCCAGCCGAAGCTGGGCTCAGAGCGCCTAACAACAGTAAAAGTAACAGCTTACATAAAATCACAATCAATTAATTGAAATACATTCTAAAATCAATTCATTCAGAATCAAATTAATGGCAACCATTGGGCTAGAGTTCTGTGAGGATTACCAAAGGAGGGGGTCAGACTGTGCCTTGGCCAAAGGCCTAGTGGAACAGCTCTGTTTTGCAGGCCCTGCAGAAAGATGTCCAGTCCCGCAGGGCCCTAGTCTCTTGTGACAGACCCTTCCACCAGATCAGGGCCACAGCCGAAAAAGCCCTGGCTCTGGTGAAATGGTCAAAACTGCTACTCTTTTTGGTAGCATAATTACCGGTATATGCCTTCAGAGAGACAGGGAATGCAGCATGGAAATTGTTCTTAAGTCCTTAGGAAAGGAACTGTGTGTGTATGTATATATATAGATGATAGATAGATAGATAGATAGATAGATAGATAGATAGATAGATAGATAGATAGATGATAGATAGATAGATGATAGATATAGATATAGATATAGATACACACACACACACACAGAGTGGTACCTCAGGTTAAGAACTTAATTCGTTCCGGAGGTCTGTTCTTAACCTGAAACTGTTTTTAACCTGAAGTACCACTTTCGGGACTGCAGGTGGCGCTGTGGGTTAAAGCCTCAGCGCCTAGGACTTGCCGATCGAAAGGTCGGCGGTTCGAATCCCTGCGGCGAGGTGCGCTCCCGCTGTTCGGTCCCAGCGCCTGCCAACCTAGCAGTTCGAAAGCACCTCCGGGTGCAAGTAGATAAATAGGGACCGCTTACCAGCGGGAAGGTAAACAGCGTTTCCGTGTGCGGCTCTGGCTCGCCAGAGCAGCGATGGCACGCTGGCCACGTGACCCAGAAGTGTCTCCGGACAGCGCTGGCCCCTGGCCTCTTGAGTGAGATGGGCGCACAACCCCAGAGTCTGTCAAGACTGGCCCGTACGGGCAGGGGTACCTTTACCTTTACTACCACTTTCGCTAATGGGGCCTCCCACTGCTTCTGCGCCGCCGGAGCATGATTTCTGTTCTCATCCTGAAGCAAAGTTCTTGATCCAAGGTACTATTTCTGGGTTAGCGGAGTCTGTAACCTGAAGCGTATGTAACCTGAAGCGTCTGTAACCCGAGGTACCACTGTGTGTGTGTGTGTGTGTGTGTGTGTGTGTGTGTGTGTGTGTGTATTTCTTCACCACTTCCCCAGTGGTAATTCTGTATTGTTTTGGATGTTGTATGTGATGCCAATAAAAGGTTTGATGAAGATATTTTTTCAGTTGCAGGAGGCCTTTGGCTGGGACCCCTACATCCGCATCTTTGCAGAGTACCAAAAGATAACCTCCATCTCAAATGACAACACCTTCAAGATGAATCAGTGGGCAATACGCTTCTCTGCAGAAGTGAAGAAGGACCTCGGCCCTTTCTTTAAAGCCTGGGGGTGGCCGATTACGGATGAGCTCATTCAGGAGCTGGCCAGATCCTTCGGTCCCTGGGCAGGGGATCCAATGAAGGAGTACGAATAGTCCTGAGGAAGCACAAGGGAAGCGAACAGAGGTTGACACTGACTAAACACAGTGAGCTTGCACAAAATTGACCCCTCGCGACATAAATTCCTTTGTAGTGATTCGCTTGCCAGCTACTGATGATACGGAACAGTTTATTTGGCTGCTGCTGCCTTAAAAAATATAAGCACCTCTTGCTGAGTTGCCATTTAGTGCTGTACCTGAAGGAGCCTGGTTTATGGGCCTCTCTAGGCTGGTGTTTTACCGCTGGTGTATCCCGCAGCTGTGGTGCAGCACGTTCAGCAAAACTAAGCAGGGTCTGGTGTGGTTTCAAATTGGATGGGGGACTTGCGTGTTGAGTTTTATGCATTGCAGGGGGTTTGGACTTTTGGAAGGGTCCCTTCCAACTCTACAATTCTATAATTCTATGACACAATAATAGTGCATTGGTGGTGGGGTTTTTTCCTGCTTTATTGTTTTACTCTTTGAATATTTTTAATTGGATTTTAAATGTGTTAATACAAACCCAAGGAGGGAAAAATCATGTTAACAAAAGAAGAATATTTGGGGGACATAAGACAGACATATCAGCCTCATGAAATGAAGAGATTTGCATCAAAAAAGTGTTGTGTCATTGGTCTCCTTATAGTATTTAAGAGCACATTTTACCAGGGAAAACTAAAAGGGTGAAACCTGCATATAACCTCTATATAAAGCCACCAGGGTCACATATATATCAAAGTCCCTTTCCTATTTAGGTATAACAAGAATGTCTCCCTTATACTTTCAAATTGCTCTTTCTTAGCAGTTCCTCTAAGCACACAGTACTGACAAACTAAATGTTCAGAAAAAGCGATGTCCCAGATTTTTTGTCTAACCCACCATTCTTGCTGAATATGGTGTTTTCCAATGGCTGGACAAGTAAATCCCATCAAATACAACAGCAGTTTCTTCTGAGTAACCAAACATAGGATTGTGTTGCAAGATGGGCAGAATTTATAGAGTGCAATGTTGATAACAACAATAAAACTGCTACCACCTAGAAACACACCATAGCTTTCATTTTATTTAACAAGATTTGTGTACAGCTTTTGAAAAAAGAGATCTGAAAAAATAAAACATCTTCTCAATTCACCACCAATTTCTTTTAAGACCCTCACAACCTGTGAACAGAATTGGCAGTGAGAGGACTTTGTGAGCATCTCTGTTTGGGAGATGATTTTATACATCATCTCTTCCTCTATCTTGGGGATAAAACTAGCTCTCCCCGCAACCAGCTACACACTAGTTACAGGAACCATTGAAAAGATCCACTTTCTTCTTCCCATAAAGTTCAGCTAGGATTTTCTGGAGGTTCTCCAAACTGTATTCCTTGACTTCATTCTCACTATTTTTCGCAAGGGCAGCCCAGGATTTTCTGTGCTGGTTATCAAGCACACAGCAAGCTGCCGACCAGATGTGGCTGGGCTTATTGACCCTGAGGTCTGAGATATACTCATCTCCGGGCACAGCTCCCACGAGGACGTACATATCACGGCAAGCCTGGGCTTCTTTCTTGAGAAGGCTCTCATGGTTGGCCCAGCCATCTTCGTTGAGCTTGCTATACTGGGGCACAATATTGGTCAAAGTGGAAGTGGCCGCTCTGCTGTCCTCGTCCGGTTGGTGGCTCACTGGGTTCAAGTGCCCCTTTTCAATGCTTAAGGCCTGCGCATAATCGTCGAAAGTGGCCTGGCTCTTTTTAATCCCTGTGGCGGCGACGTTGGTTTCACGCTCATCTTCCATGGCCTTCCCCAAAGTCGGGTCTACGAGCTGAAAAACAGCAAGGAAAATATGTCAACTGCTCAGACATGCAGTGGAACCAGACAGAGGGCCTTCTCGGTAGTGGTGCCCACCCTGTGGAACATCCTCCCTTCAGATGTGAAGGAAATAAGTAGCTATCCTATCTTTAAAAGACATCTGAAGGTAGCCCTGTTCAGGGAAGTTTTTAACATTTAATGCTGTATTGTTTTTAATACTTGATTGGGAGCCGCCCAGAATGGCTGGGGAAACTCAGCCAGATGGGCGGGGTATAAATAATAAATTATTATTATTATTATTATTATTATTATTAACCAAACCTTTGAGACTGAGGCTACATCCACGCCATACAGCACTATCGTGTCACTTTGACAGTCTTGATTTCCTGCAAAGATTTCTGGGAACTTTAGTTTGTTAAAGGTGCTGAGTCATTAGGAGACTCCCCCTATACCCCCCTCCCAAAGCTACAATTCCCAGAGCCCACTGGGAAGAGGGATTGTTTGCTAAGCCACTCTGAGAATAGTGTAGAAAGCAGTGATGATAGGTTGCACATTAACTTTTACTCAGAGTAGACCTATTGAAATCAGTGACCATGCATAATAATAATAATAATTTTATTCTTTATGCCCCAGCCATCTGACTGGGTTGCCCCTGCTACTCTGGGAAGCTTACAGCATATATTAAACATAGTAAAATATCAAATTTCCTGATACAGGGCTGCCTTCAGACGTCTTCTAAAAGTCAGATAGTTGTTTATTTCCTTGGCATCTGATGGGAGGGCGCCACTACCAAGAAGGCCCTCTGCCTGGTTCCCTGTAACTCTGCTTCTTGCAATGATTAAGGAAGTTTCGTTCATTTTAATGGGTCTACTCTTTGAGTAAAAGCTAGTTGGGAACAACCTAATAAGCACAAATGCATTTGTTTATAAAAAACGGTTGTATACCACAATTTCATAAAGTGTATCAAATAAGTTTATAACAATTATATACGTACATAATAAAATCAGGTAAAGAACCGGAACAGATTCCCATCTAATTATCGCAGAAAATGTTTATCTTCATTGGCCACTTAAGCCTGGTGGCAAAGAAACATATTTAAGCAGATGTTTAATCTATAGAAGACACCTGCTGAATCTTGCAGGAGCAGTGAACCTGGGAGGGGGGGGGCTACCTGGTGTTGCTGAACTACAACTCCCACCGGCCCTAGCGAGCAAGAATGATGGGAGTTGTAGTTCAGCCACCGGTGACACTGGTTCCCTGAACCTGCTCTGTTGAATGGAATTCCACAGGGATGGGATGACAACATTCAATTGTCAGCTGAGCCTCACCAAATATGGTGCAGAAAAACAGGTGGCAAATTGGAAGGTCCTTTTGGATTGGGCAGGTGAGAAGTCCCCTTACCTGTGGCTCTATCATCCATCCTTGATATCTGTGTCCCTTCCCAGGTTTGCATTTGTAAGCGGAGTAGATGGGAATCCGCTTCTCCCGGTCGTACATTGTGGCAAAGCGATAGGCGTTCCTATAGAACTGGCAGATCTTGGCTTCTCTGGGCGGCGTCAGAGATTCTCCAGGGGGCATCTTGTCCAAGAAGAACTCGAGGCAGTTCTTAAAATCCTGGACCACCTCTCCCTTTGCGGCCGTGAGAAAATGTGCAACCCCATAGATGAGGAAAGGCAGTAACATTGCTAAGCTGTTTTTACTGTCCTATAGGTACTGTCCGAAACCTAGAGGTATCAGAAGTGATGCTAGAGGTGGTAAATCAGAGGTCACTGTTAGGATCTTATAAAGAAGAGGTCGGCAAGAATTTGTCCCAGGGGTTTTTGTGTGTGTGAAAATGTCAGATATGGCGGAGAAACTGGGGTGGGTTGGGGCAGGGTTATCAAAAATGCAAAAGCAGTCTGATAAGGAACATCAGAGCCACTCCCTCTCCGAGCTTACCCACAATTTGCAATTCAAGCTGGAGGAACATGGGAATACAAATCCCTGTTTGAATTTGCACACCAGAGGTATTGATAAGGCACAAGAAGGGGGGAGGGAGATATGTAATGTGTTTGTTGTTAATGTGGTCTGCTTCCGCTGAATTTTGAAGTCACTACAGCAGGCACCAGAAATAACTTCCTAATGTTTAGTTGGAATCTCCTGTCTTGTAATTTGAAATTATTGGTTTCGGTCCTCCTCTCTGGAACAGCAGAAAACCAGCTTGCTCCATCTGCCATGTGGCAGTCCTTCAGCTATCATATCACCTGTCTTCTTTTCTCCAGGCTAAACATGCCCAATAAAATTACTTTGAGTTTCTTTAGCTTACCTACCGATAAGATTTTCCCAGTCGTGATGTATGGAAGTGAGAGCTGGACCATAAAGAAGGCTGATCGCTGAAGAATTGATGCTTTTGAATGATGGTGCTGGAGGAGACTCTTGAGAGTCCCATTGATTGCAAGAAGACCAAACCTCTCCATTCTGAAGGAAATCAGCCCTGAGTGCTCACTGGAAGGACAGATCCTGAAGCTGAGGCTCCAATACTTTGGCCAACTCATGAGAAGAGAAGACTCCCTGGAAAAGACCCTGATGTTGGGAAAGCTGGAGGGCACAAGGAGAAGGGGATGACGGAGGACGAGATGGTTGGACAGTGTTCTCAAACCTACCAACATGAGTTTGACCAAACTGCGGGAGGCAGTGGAAGACAGGAGTGCGTGGCATGCTCTGGTCCATGGGGTTGGACACGACTAAACAACAACAAACCGATAAGACATCTCCTTCTTCAGTAGACAGGTGTTCAGACAGCTGTTAACAGCTGCAGTTCTTTGACACAGAGCAGCAGCCGATCCTGATTTTTATGTTTATCTGTCACGTCAACCGAGTGGTTTTTCATTTTGCTTGTGGTGAATTTCAAATCAGTGGGAGGGTGGGATGCCTCTGGGGTAGAGAAGCCTGCCTCTAGCATGCCCCCAAGCAGAAAGGAAAGGACTTGGCTCAGCGGAGGTACATTTGTTTTACATGAAGTTCTAGCTAGATCAGTTGCTGCCTCTGAGGTTCACTGAAGCAGATTTTCTGGCCGCCGTCTGTTTCCCCTCCCATTGCATCCAGTCCTATTTCCAGCCTTTTTTAAAAATTGAGAATAGTTTAATTCAGGCATAGCCAAACTTGGCCCTCCAGCTGTTTTGGGACTACAACTCCCATCATCCCTGACCACTGGTCCTGTTAGCTAGGGATGATGGGAGTTGTAGTCCCAAAACAGCTGGAGGGCCAACTTTGGCCATGCTTGGTTTAATTGAACAAAATAAAGTAGAAATAAAAAGCGGATGAAGAAGAAAAAATATATATCATTATATATGCAAACAACTACAATACCATTGCCTAGGACATAAGCATATAAATGTTATTATTAACCAAATACATATATGTTTATAACCTACTATATTTTTTATAAACACGTTCCAAATGTCATTATACTTGTCCAGAAAAAGTCTACACTTTTAAGCGATCTGTCCATAAGTTGCGAATCTTGTCATATCTCAAAATCCATTGACCAAAAAGGAGCCATAGATTTATCTTTCCAATTCATCAATCTCTGTCTTTGGGCTGTAAGTAAAGGCATGAAAAATCAATTCACGCTGCCCAGTTGTACAATACAATAGGTTTGTAATTCCAAATAATATTTTCCTCTGGCCTATTTCCAGTCTTGTGAATGTTAAAAACTTTGGGGAGATTTGTAGGAGAGAATCTGGAGGCTCAACAATTCTCCCTTGAATATGCATCTTTTTGTTCCCACATTCATATTACAAGAAAAACATGAGAGTCAAGAGCCGGGCATATTGTCTTCTAATATGCAATGCCATTGAGTTTATTTGACCCATTGGTGTTTTTCTCCAGGTGAAACCAGACCTTTCTGGTTCTCTAAAGCGGTATCTAATTCGGCGATGGAGAATCAATGGTCCTCCTAATGTTCCTGAACTCCCATCATCCCATCATGGCCAAGGCTTTTGGCCGTTTGTAGTCCAACAGCTGAAGAACCACTGGTTCCCTATCTAATAAAAGGTGAAAAAGAAAAAGAAAAAAGGCAAAGGACTCCTGGACGGTTAAGTCCAGTCAAAGGCGACTATGGGGTTGTGGCGCTCATCTTGCTTTCAGGCTGAGGGAGCTGGTGTTGTCCACAGACAGTTTTCCGGGTCATGTGGCCAGCATGACCAAGACACTTCTGGCACATGGAGGACCATGATGGAAACCAGAGAGCATGGAAACACCATTTACCTTCCCGCCGCAGGGGTACCTATTTATCTACTTGCACTGGTGTGCTTTCAAACCGCTAGGTTGGCAGGAGCTGGGACAGAGCAACGGGAGCTCACCCCATCAGGGGGATTCAAACTGCCAACCTTCAGATTGGCAAGCCCAAGAGGCTCAGTGATTTAGACCACAGTGCCACCCGCTCCCATGCCCCTGAACTAACGCATCAATTCAGCATGGAAAGGCAACGTTGATCAGCTTTGAAATGGACTCATTGACTTTTGCCATGTGCAAAGGAGAAAAGAACCTGGAATCCTCGTCCTAGCATTTTCTTCTTTTCATAGACTGAAGGTGCACATTGAATTTGCATGGCCCCTGGGAACTCTCCTAATTTGGCTACAAAAATAAAAAATAAATAAATTCCGACTTACTTGAAAACGGAGAACTTTACTAGCACACATTCCACACTTTTAACATTCTCATAACAAAGAGGTCAGATGATAATAATAATAATAATAATAATAATAATAATAATAATAATAATAATTTTTTTATATCACGTCCTCTCCAGCCGAAGCTGGGCTCAGAGCGGCTAACAACAATAAAAGTAACACAGTATTCTAAAATCAATTCATTCTAAAATCAATTCAAAATCAAATTGATGGCAACCACTGGGCTAGAGTTCTGTGAGGATTACCAAAGGAGGGGGTCAGACTGTGCCTTGGCCAAAGGCCTGGTGGAACAGCTCTGTTTTGCAGGCCCTGTGGAAAGATGTCAGGTCCTGCAGGGCCCTAGTCTCTTGTGACAGTGTGTTCCACCAGATTGGGGCCACGGCTGAAAAAGCCCTGGCTCTGGTTGAGGCCAGCCTAACCTCCCTGTTGCCCAGGACCTCCAAGATGTTTTTGTTTGAAGACTGCAAGGTCCTCCATGGGACATACCAGGAGTGGCAGTCCCGTAGGTGCGAGGGTCCTAGGCCGTATAGGGCCTTAAAGGTTAAAGTATTGGACCACTTTGACCGGATATCCCCAGCCGATGTGGACAGACTCCTCCGAGCTGGGAAGCCCACCACCTGTCCTCTCAACCCGTGCCCATCTTGGCTGATTAGAGCGTGTCCAGACGAGGTACGGGCCCCCCTGGGGGATATCATCAATTTGTCCCTTGGCACCGGGATATTCCCAGGGGAACTGAAGGAGGCAGTGGTGCGCCCGCTCTTAAAGAAAACATCATTAGATCCCTTAGATCTATCCAATTACCGCCCGGTTTAGAATCTTCCATTCCTGGGTGATTGAGAGAGCGGTTGCTGAACAGCTTGGTGGGTTTCTGGATGAAACATCGGCTCCGGATCCATTCCAGTCCGGCTTCCACACTGGTCATGGGACCGAGACGGCTCTGGTCGCCCTAACAGATGATCTCCGCAGGCAGCTGAATCGAGGTGGGTCGGGGTTGCTGATTCTTCTAGACCTGTCAGCAGCCTTCGACATGGTCAATCACGAACTCCTGGACCGCCTTGCCGACGTGGGGATCCAGGGCACAGTCCTTTAATGGCTGCACTCGTTTCTGTCTGGTCGGGGACAGAGGGTGGCGCTTGGGGGGGGGAATTGTCATCCCGCCACTCCTTGGTGTGTGGAGTGCCCCAGGGTGCAATACTCTCCCCAATGCTTTTCAACATCTTTATGCGCCCCCTCACCCAGCTTGTCCGGAGTTTGGGCTGGGCTGTCATCAGTATGCTGATGACACCCAACTCTATCTGTTGATGGATGGCCATCCTGACTCGGCCCCAGACACACTGACCAGATGTCTGGAAGCTGTGGCTGGATGGTTACATGGGAGCTGGTTGAAGTTAAATCCTTCGAAGACAGAGGTCCTCTGGCTGGGACGGGACGATATGGGATTGAGGGGGCAACTCCCATCTCTTGCGGGGGTGCAATTAGTGCCAGCACCATCCGTTAAGAGTTTGGGTGTAATCTTTGATACCTCCCTCTCTATGGAGGCGCAGATTACAGCTATAACAAAGGCGGCATTTTTTCATCTCCGCCAAGCTAAGCAGTTGGCTCCTTACCTCTCTCGCCCTGACCTAGCCACTGTGATCCATGCGACGGTCACCTCCAGACTGGATTATTGTAACTCGATCTACGTGGGGCTGCCCTTGAGACTGACCCAGAATCTCCAGCGGGTGCAGAATGCCGCAGCGAGACTCCTTACGGGGTCTTTGCTGCAAGATCACATTCACCCGGTGCTATACCAGCTGCACTGGCTCCCGGTGGAGTACAGGATCAGGTTTAAGGTGCTGGTTTTAACCTTTAAAGCCTATACGGCTTAGGACCCTCGTACCTACAGGACCGCCTCTCCTGGTATGTCTCACAGAGGAACTTACGGTCCTCAAATAAAAACACCCTGAAGGTCCCAGGCCACAGAGAGGTTAGGCTGGCCTCAACTAGAGCCAGGGCTTTTTCGGCTGCGGCTCCAATCTGGTGGAACGCTCTGTCACAAGAGACTAGGGCCCTGCGGGACTTGACATCTTTCCGCAGGGCCTGCAAGACAGAGCTGTTCCACCAGGCCTTTGGCCAGGGCACAGCCTGACTCCCTCCTCTGGCAGTCTTCACAGAACTCTAACCCAATGGTTGCCATCAATTTGATTTTAATTAATTTTATAATGAAATGTTTTTAGAATGTTGGATTATTTGATTGCTGTTAGCCACCCTGAGCCCGGCTTCGGCTGGGGAGGGCAGGATATAAATAAAATCTATTATTATTATTATTAAAACCAGCACCTCAAACCTGATCCTGTACTCCACTGGGAGCCAGTGCAGCTACAGATGGCACTAGAGATATGTACTTTTGTATCATTTTAGTGTGGGCATGTGCATTCTGTGACGGGAGATTTTGTAAGCTGTTTTTCAGCCATCCCCAGCTTGATTGCTTCCAGTCCCATCCAGTATGAGCATACTGGGTGCAGCTGATGGGAACTGGAGATCCAAAACACTTGGAGATATTTGGGAAGGTTGCTTGGGATGCCTCTAACCCCCCTTACAATGGCAGCAACATTTTATAGCGTAAAGGTAAAGGGACCCCTGACCATTAGGTCCAGTCGCGGACGACTCTGGGGTTGCAGCGCTCATCTCGCTTTACTGGCCAAGGGAGCCAGCGTACAGCTTCCAGGTCATGTGGCCAGCAGGATTAAGCCGCTTCTGGCGAACCAGAGCAGCGCACGGAAACGCCGTTTACCTTCCCGGCGGAGTGGTACCTATTTATCTACTTGTACTTTGACGGGCTTTTGAACTGCTAGGTTGGCAGGAGCAGGGACTGAGCAACAGGAGCTCACCCCTTCTTGGGGATTCAAACCGCCGAACTTCTGATCGGCAAGCTCTAGGCTCTGTGGTTTAACCCACAGCACCACCCACGTCCTTTTAAAAGATTTTTCAGGCTGCAATATCCTTGACCACCTTGCCTGGCAGTAAGGCCCATTTAACTCAATGGGGTGTCTCCTGAATAGGCAGGCATGAAAAGGTCTGTGCCAAGTTCCTGTGCTGAAGACTGCACTGGGACCCAGGTTCCTTGCTTAGCCTCAGTGCCAATGATTTAACATTTTGAAACACTCTCTAATCTTGAGTAAGATCACTATTCCTGCTAGCTCAGGGCCAAATGCGATTCTGCTGTCCCTTTGCATTTACAACACAGGCTCTTTTTCTTTTTAAATGCAAAGTGTATCAGCTGCAGGACTGACAATTAACAAGATTTACTCTCTCTGTAGTTCCCCTTTCCCTTGCCTTTCTTCTTTCTTTATTGCATTATATCCCAACTTTTTCTTCCCAGGATATCAGGTTCTCCCTCTCTTGTTTTGTTTTGCTTTGAATTTATGTAGTTAAGCCTAGAATGTGGTTCCGCCTCTCCCCCCCTCCAATATTGAATTTATTCTGTGTTTGTCAAATTTCTGATTTTTGAATGTAGTGGCCTGCTGTGCATTTTGTATATTGGTATTTGGACATCTTGAAATTTTGCTGTAAGCTGCTTTGGGTACAGCTCATTGTGGGAAAGAAGCATATAAGTAAACTCAATAAGTCAAGCAATCTCCACAACAGCCCTGTGAGGTACGTTTGGCTGAGAGGTCAGCCAGTGAGCTTCATGGATGAGTGAAGATTTGAACCCAGGTTCCCAAGTCCTAGTTCAGCAATCTAACCCACTGCATTATTAGCTCTCTTCTTTGGCGAGCACTCATAAGATTGTCTTCCATGAACATGGTCATAACAGTGGGTCTGTAAGTGACTGTGGAGGCCAATTCTGGATCCACACGTCCTTCCACAGTGGAGACATTGGTTTCCGGGCAGGAGTTGATCGGGGTGTGGATTTGCCAAGCGTGCCTTCCGCTTAGCATGTTTCTTCTGTCCCGAGTTCGAGTGTCTTCAAAGCCCATGACACCTTTGGTAAAGGCTGTTCTCCAACTGGAGCGCTCGCAGGACAGTGTTTCCCAGTTGTTGGTGTGCATACTACATTTTTTAAGATTTGCCTTGAGAGAGTCTTGAAACCTCTTTTGTTGACTGCAGCATTACGCTTTCCATTTTTAAGTTTGCAATAGAGTAGTTGCTTTGGAAGACAATAATCAAGCATCTGAACAACAGGACCAGTCCAACGAAGTTGATGTTGAAGAATCATTGACAATTGTGATCTTTGCTTTTTCCAGTACACTGCTATTAGTCTGCCTGTCTTCCCAAGTGATTTGTAAAAAAAATTTCAGAGACACCGTTGATGGAATCTTTCGAGGAGTTGGAGATGGCGTTTATAAGTGGTCCGTGTGTCACAAGCATGCAGTAAGGTTGGTAGTACAATAGCTTTGTAAACAAGCATTTTGGTTTCCCTGTGAATGGCCTTTTACCTCTTCCTCATTGCTATAGTAGTAGTCTTTCTTTTCTTTGGCGATCACTCGTAGCGAGTAAGATTGTCTTCCATAAGCACGGTTTTAAAAGTGAGTCCGTAAGTGACTGTGGAGGCCTATTCTGGATCCACACATCCTTCCACAGTGGGGACATTGGTTCCTATGTGGTAGTTGATCTCGGTGTGGATTTGCCAAGCGTGCCTTCCTCTTAGCACATTTCTCCCTTGCATCCTGAGTTCGAGTGTCTTCAAAGCCCATGACACCTTTGGTAAAGGCTGTTCTCCAACTGGAGAGCTCGCAAGCCAGTGTTTCCCAGTTGTCAGTGTTTCTACTACATATAGTAGTAGTATGACTTGCTTTAACCCAGCATGTCCCAGGGTGGGTTCAGCAACCTAAAATTCAGTTTTTAAAACAGTTAAAACAAATTAGGAATAGGATATTATTACTACACCATTTGCCTTTAAATAAATCTGCATATTAAAAATCAAAGGTGTATTTAATGGGACATCTGGGGTGGACCCAAATTAATGGAACCCGCCCCCCCCCCGTTCCCCTCACAAAGTTACAATTCCCAGAGAGGCAACTCTGGATATTGTAGCTCTCTGAAGCACTCTAACAACTCCCAGCACCCTTTACAAACTACATCTCCCAGGATTCCTTGCAGGAACCCACAACTGCTTCAAGTGGTATCCTAGTGATGTGAATGTATGGGATGAATGCAACCAGAATTATATTTTCCTGGGAAGAGGGAATATTTATTTAACTCAGTTTAAACCTGACACACCACACAGACATACATGGACTGAGGCGGACAGAGCAATAGCAGGCAAGCAAACTATTTATGACTCACTCAAAAAATAGCAGTAATATCTGCTCCCAGCATTCACTCACAAGGGCACTTGGCTTTTGCTTTGTCGGGTGGAGGAGGATTAAGGCAAAAGCACCAAAAACAAATCTTCAGCTGGTTCAAACAGTATAATTCCAAATATCTTTATTTCATGGAGCTCGGGCGCCCTCTTGTGGTCAAAGACTGTCACTTACCAACAACAACAACAACAACAACAACAACAACAACAACAACACCACAGCAATTGACAGAATGTCAGGTTGCTGCTTTTAAATGGGGTAAAAACACACCACTGTTGCTATTTTGAGCAAGGTACATTTTGTCTGTTTTGCTTTGTGCTTTTTGAAACAGTCGGTTCGTCTGCCAGAAGCAACAGAGCCTAACGGAGGACACATGTGTTTGTAGGAGGAATGTGCCGAGACAGAAGATGCACTCTGTGTTTAATGAGTGGAGGGCCAGACAGGGAGAGCTGGGGACCACATACCTGAAGGAGCATCTCCACCTCCATTGTTCAGTCTGGACACTGAGGTCCAGCGCGAGGGCCTTCTGGCGGTTCCCTCACTGCAAGAAGTGAGGTTACAGGGAACCAGGCAGAGGGCCTTCTCAGTAGTGGCGCCCGCCCTGTGGAACGCCCTCCCACCAGATGTCAAGGAAATAAACAACTATCTGACTTTTAGAAGACATCTGAAGGCACCCCTGTTTAGGGAAGCTTTTAATGTTTGATGTTTTATCGCTTTTTTATTAATATTGTCAGAGCTGCCTCTAGGTCCCAGCTCACAGAGGACCAACGCCCGGTTGATGTAATGTACAAAAGTCTTTATTGAAGTTTAGTTTCCATTTCAAACCCCAGAGCGTGCAGCCCTACGTCTAGACTGTAGATCGGCGAAGTCCCCTCTGAGTCACTATCCCTTCCGCACCAGTTTAAGATCCTAGCCCGGCTCCACCTCCTGCGCTGTTCCTTCCTCCTCTGGGTCCTTCTGCCCCCTGGGGTTTCCTCCTTCCTGGACTCTTCTGACGCTGACCCCCCTGAGTCTTGCCCTTCCTTCCGGCGGGCTTTAGGACCTGGCTCCCTATCCGGGCTACCTGCTGTGCCGCTCGCCTGTACATTTGAACTTGGCGCACGCGCCCAGCCTGTGACTTTCCTCTTGACCGTTTCCCCGCTCTCCGATGGAGGCGTGGTCAATCCTGACTCATCTCCTCTCTCTGGTGGTGAGAACACTGGTCCCGATGCCTGGGACTCCTCCCCCCCACTGCGCTCTGGTGGGGAAGCTGGTCCTGATTTCCAACTGCTGCTCTGGGAGTCCCCGCTGGCCCCTTCCTTCTGGGGTTTCCCCCTTGGCACCCCCCTTGCCCTGGCCATCGGCGCTCCTTTCTGTGAATCTTCCGATTCGCTGGAGAGACTCGTGGAATCTCTCTGACCACTGTCACTGCCTACACCCCCCTCGGATTCCTCCTCCTCGCTCTCCATTTGCTCCATCTCCTGTGTCTCTGCTCCTGAACCCCTGACAAATATCATTATTAATTATTTTGGGAGCTGCCCAGAGTGGCTGGGGAAACTCAGCCAGATGGGTGGGGTATAAATATTTGTTGTTGTTATTTGCAAACCTGAGATTTCCCTTGGGAGGTTTCCCTCCTTCATTGCCCCCTGTGGAGATGGTAGCACTGAAACAGCGCCACACGTCCTCCTGTCCTGTACTCTCTACAAAGACCTGAGGAACGAGATCATCACCCCACTCTTACTTACCACCCCAGGCCGCCCATCTGAGGCCACCATGTCCTTTCTTCTATCAGATCAAAAAGAGCAGATAACAGCAAAGGTTGCTAGGCTCATAGCAGGGGCAATCAGAATAAGGGCGACTAATTGACGCCCGATTCAGGACTTTAAATTGTGCTTTTATATCAAATTTCCTTTTCTCCGTATACTTAATGTTTTACTGTTGCTATGGCCATTGGCTAATGCGAATAAAGTTTTATTTATCTTATCTCCTTCATTGCAGGTTTTTAAGCAGAGGTTTGATGACCATCTTTCACAGATGCCTTAGCTGAGATTCCTGCATCACGGGGGTTGGACTAGGTGACCCAGGGGTTCCCTTCCAAATCTCCAATTCCATGTCTACCTAAAACCCTGAAGACCCACAGGCAGTACAGATCGATATCTATGTTTCTGTTGCACTTATATCCCGTCTTTTCATCCAAGGTACCCAAGGTGAGACTTAAGAGGCAGTAACTGACCTAAGGTCACACTCAATGAACTTCATGGCTGAGTGGGGATTCGAACCCGTCTCCCCCGAAGTCCCAATCAAGCACTCTAACCAAAACACCACGCTGGCTTCATATTAGAAACAAATCAAACGTTTCACATGAATGTGACAGTTTTAGGGGGGCGTTTAGGAGCATAAAGCAACAGCGAGTCAGCTGGTTGAGTACTGTAGATAATTGCCCTAAACTGGCATGGGTATTTGGATCCATGCAATTCTGTCCCCGGACAAATTCCGTCCCCGGAACGTCCCCCGATTTGTAATTCTGTCCCCAGAAAACATGGTGGCAGCATCAGCAGCCTAGAGCCAGCCTGGTAGCGCAGTTGGCTCTGGCTGGCTTCAGGAGCTGCTCACTGCCATGGCAGCGAGCAGCTCCTGAAGCCAGCCAGAGCCAACTGCGCTACCAGGCTGGCCCCTCCTGGGCAACGGCCGCCCGCCTGTGACTCCCAAACCTCCCCTGATCTGTCAAAACAAAGGGGGAAGGGGGAAGGAGATCGGGGACAGCTCAGGAGTCAGGCGGGTGGTGCGCCGTTGCCCAGTTTTTAAAAAACTCTGTGCATTTATGTTTCACAGAGTGTGAAAGAAGGGCTTTGCACCTTTATACACTATGCATGTGTGCTTGGGCCCAGGCTCTTTCGCTTCACCATCCCCACTACTAACTCCCTGTTGCTACTCAGCTTTTTTTTAAAAAAAAATGTGTCCCCGGATTCATTGAAAAAAATCTGGTACCATAGCTTATCTATATAGAAGTTTTGTTGGGACGATGGGGTGGAGACCCTGACGGAATATGGACTCTTCTTAAAGACTTGGCTGCTGCATGAAAAATCAACACCAGAGGGCAGCACACCCTCAAAGATTTTAGCTGCATGTGCTCATATTGGGGTGAGAACATAGCTCAGCGGCAGAGCACGTTTTCTGCACATTAATTCCTTGGTAGCGCCAGCTCAAAGGATCTTCTAGCAGCAGGGGCAGCGGTCCAAAATCCTCTGGGACGTGTGCAGAGGACAACCAAGGTGATCCAGGGCCTGGGAACCAAGCCTTATGAGGAACGGTTGAAGGAGTTGGGCATGTTTAGCCTGGAGGAGACTGATAGCCATCTTCAGATATCTCGAGGGCTGTCACATGGAACAAGCTTGTTTTCTCCTGCTCCTGGAGGGTAGGACTCGAACCCATGGCTTCGAGTTACAAGAAAGCAGATTCCGACCAAACATCAGGAAGAACTTTCTGGCAGCCAGAGCTGTTGGACAGTGGAATAGACTCCTGTGGGAGCTGGGGGAATCTCCTTCCTTGCAGGTTTTTAAGCAGAGGTTGGATTCTCTAGGCTAACAGATTGAGGTTGAATCCTGACAGGACAGAAGTACTGTCCTTGGGTCAAAGTATATCTTAAGAACTGTTGTAAAATTAATGAGTGCTAAAATGTCAGAGGAAAGGAAAATATAGAATTACAGCTATAATTGATTAAGTATGAGAAGAAGCTAAAAAAGAAAATAAGTAATTAGTTAATTGGTGTGAGGGGTTGTTGAAGAAATTTTAAAACAGGGATGCAGAAAAGGGGGGGGTAAGGGGAAGTCTGGGAAGTAAGGTTAATGAAAAAGAGGTCTTGAAATTATACATGTTTATATGTTTTTTATGTTTTGTTTTGTTTGTGTGTGTTATTATGTTTTTTAATCTGTGTTGGAAAACCAATAAAAAATTAATTTTTTTAAAAAAGAAGTACTGTCCTTGGGGAACAGGGAGCGGGCTGGTGTGGAGGACTCCCTGGTCCTGACTGGGGTAACTGTGCCCCTGAAGGACCAGGTGCACAGCCTGGGAGTCATTTTGGACTCACAGCTGTCCATGGAGGCGCAGGTCAATTCTGTGTCCAGGGCAGCTGTCTGCCAGCTCCATCTGGTATGCAGGCTGAGACCCTATCTGCCCTCAGATTGCCTCGCCAGAGTGGTGCATGCTCTGGTTATCTCCCGCTTGGACTACTGCAATGCGCTCTATGTGGGGCTACCTTTGAAGGTGACCCAGAAACTGCAATTAATCCAGAATGCAGCAGCTAGACTGGTGACTGGGAGCGGCCACCGAGACCACATAACACCGGTCCTGAGAGACCTGTATTGGCTCCCAGTACGTTTCTGAGCATAATTCAAAGTGTTTATGCTGACCTTTAAAGCCCTAAACGGCCTTGGTCCTGTATACCTGAAGGAGCGTCTCCTCCCCCATCGGAGGTCCAGCTCCGAGGGCCTTCTGGCGGTTCCCTCACTGCGAGAAGCCAAGTTACAGGGAACCAGGCAGAGGGTCTTCTCGGTAGTGGCCCCCGCCCTGTGGAATACCCTCCCACCAGATGTCAAAGACAACAACTACTACCAGACTTTTAGAAGACATCTGAAGGCAGCCCTGTTTAGGGAAGCTTTTAATGTTTGATGTATTACGGTATTTTAATATTTTGTTGGAAGCTATCCAGAGTGGCTGGGGAAACCCAGCCAGATGGGCGGGGTATAAATAAATAAATAAATAAATAAATAAATAAATAAATAAATAGTTGAGATTCCTGCATTGCAGGTGGTTGGACTAGATGACCTTTGGTGTCCCCTGCAACTCTACGATTCAATTATTCTAGGCAGGTTCTTGCAAAGGATGGGGTCAGTGCTGGGAAACACTTTGTGAGGTGGGAAAGAGCCTTCCAGTAATTGGCACCTCACACAATCTTTTGATTGTCCGCTGATCGCAAGTCAAAGCTCTTCCTCGTCATTACGATGGACTCCTTTCACGTGACAAGACGGTTCTGCACATGCATGCAACTTTCGAAAGGGAAAATAACGGCAGGTACAATTTTATGCTGCGGTTGATTTGCAAACTGCGCCACAATCTTTATTGCACTGGTCCCCAACAACAGCCTTGTGAGGTAGGCTGCTCCTACCCCACCTTACAGATGAGAACTGACATATCCCAGATGCAGACACTGTCTCTTCACCTTGAAGCAGACCTTCAAACCCAGGTTTTTGCAGTTCCAGCTCTCCAAGCAACCGAAGCACACACTTTATTTGAAATACAGTTGCACCTTTGAATCAGCTTATACACGGTGCTCTTCCCCAATCACTATAACCGATTTCAAATGGTGCTAGAAAGAGGAATAGACTCTGAACACCAGAAGAAATCAGTCATCCTCTGAAGGGGTTACTGGAATCTGTAGATGCTGATGCTAATGTAATATGCGCTGGGAATATTGAAAGTTTATATAGATTTAAAAACCGACACAGCATACGTTCAGTTCAGATGCTGAACGAGCAAAGATTCCATTGTGTAAGTCTAATTAAACACTCTCACATCTTAATAGGATATTGGATATGACTGACAAAGCTATGGCAGGAGCCCTTTACACCAGCCAATTCAATTTCCTTTGAATCGTTGCAGCATATCCTGCGTTACCTGTAGCCATTCTGAAAACTACCTCTCTTCTGCTTATTACACATGCTTTGTTGAATCGTCGTTCCAATTCGTCTCTTGCTCTGCTTTTACTTGCAAACCCAAAAAAAATTAAGACTCTTACTAATGTGCATAAGATCTGTCTTGTTTTTACTCTTTTTGCAAATCCCTTTAAGGTTTCTGCTTTTGCAATCAAGTAGTATATGAATTTTGTTAAATAAATCAAGAGAACGTCCCGGAGAAAAGGCCCACACAGAAATGGGATTCTAAATGGGCTCTATCTGAGTGTCTTGACAACCCACTTAATTCCTCACCAAGCAAACCTTGCTCTGTTCTCCCGCCTCCCCTCGCAACTTTACTAAACACAGCTTTGCAATAATCTGAGCATCTCAATCTCTCTTTTTAACCAGTTCCCTAGGAGGACAACATTTTGATGGGTTATGCTAAAAAAAACCCCTTGGTTGGATGGTCATCTGTCAGAGATCCTTCAGCCATGATTCCTGCATCGCAGGGAGCTAGACTAGAAAACTCTTGGGACTCCCAACTCTACGGCCTTTGCTCAACATTGCTATCGTGCTGTGTGAATCTGTGCAGGCGATAAATCCTTTTCTGACGCCGTTTGGTTTGTCCCAGAAGGATTTTTCGGGAGGCCTTACACTTCCTTTGCCTCCAAACCAGAGTCGCTTCCCGTCCGGCGAATGCGCAGCCAACCTTCCCCCAAAAACACTGATTTCAAATGGTGCTAGACATCGTGTAGTTAAATCTAACCCACCATATGAAACCAGCTTCCTGAGGGAGCTCCAGACAGACTTCCTCCGACAGCAGAAGAGGCTGCAGCCTGACCTAGAAAGAAGAGATGTGAGTGCAAGGGCTGGGCATTTTCTTTTATCTAAAAAATAATAATTAAATAGGCCCCGCTGGCAATCAGGAACAGGGAACTATGTGCCAATGATGTGATGTTAGCCATCAGCTTATCCACTATTAGTGGGGAGAGAAACACAATTCACTTTACATTCAAAGGCAAAACCACCCAAACCAGGCTTCCGGAAACGAAGATGTGAACATCTGGAACGTCAGAACTTCCCTGAGTTTTGAAATACACTTCTCCCGGCCAATTAATGTGTACAAAAATGCACACACTTGGGCAAAGTATGTATATATATCAGTGAAAACAGTGTATGTGCGTGCACACACACAAATGCATTGTATTGTGGGAAACCGCATTTTCAAAAGGTGCGTATTATAAATTGGGTGGCACATTTTCATGAGGTTGTCTGATGTAGAAGGGCGGAGAGCTAAACCGAAGGCTGGGAAAATGAGAAAGGGAGAGACCGATTCGCCCATTCCGACAACTGTATGTGACAAATAAAGTTCACACCAGAAAACCCTTCTTGGGTGTGAAAGCTATGACAGCTGAGCTTTGGGGAAGAAGGAAGTCAGATCTGCAAGCTCCAGGATAGGCTAATAGCCCTTAGCTACCAAGGGACGTGGGTGGCGCTGTGGGTTAAACCACTGAGCCTAGGACTTGCCGATCAGAAGGCTAGCGGTTTGAAACCCCACGACGGGGTGAGCTCCTGTTGCCTGGTCCCTGCTCCTGCCAACCTAGCAGTTCAAAAGCACGTCAAAGTGCAAGTAGATAAATAGGTACCGCTCCGGCGGGAAGGTAAACGGTGTTTCCGTGCGCTGCTCTGGTTTGCCAGAAGCGGCTTAGTCATGCTTCTGACAGTAAGAGCTGTTCGACAGTGGAATTTGCTGCCAAGGAGTGTGGTGGAGTCTCCTTCTTTGGAGGTCTTTAAGCAGAGGCTTGACAACCATATGTCAGGAGTGCTCTGATGGTGTTTCCTGCTTGGCAGGGGCTTGGACTCGATGGCCCTTGTGGCCTCTTCCAACTCTATGATTCTATGATTCTATGCTGGCCACATGACCCGGAAGCTGTACACCGGCTCCCTCAGCCAATAAAGCGAGATGAGCGCCGCAACCCCAGAGTCGGTCATGACTGGACCTAATGGTCAGGGGTCCATTTACCAAGGTGGAAAACTTTCAGCTCTGTGTTTTCTAGTCAACAGGTGAAGGGAAAGCCTGCAGATCTGCAGGTGCATATTATAAATTGGGTGGCACATTTTCACAAGGTTGTCTGACGTACAAGGGCGGAGAGCTAAACCGAAGGCTGGGAAAATGAGAAAGGGAGAGACCGATTTGCCCATTCCGACAACTGTATGTGACAAATAAAGTTCAGCCGACCTTTGGGGAAGAAGAAAGTCAGATCTGCAAGCTCCAGGATAGGCTAACAGCTCTTAACTACCGAGCTGGAAAACTTTCAGCTCTGTGTTTTCTTGTCAACAGGTGAAGGGAAGGCATCACCTCGACCCAGGCCAAAACTTCTTCCAGCATCAAAACAACCCAGGTTTGACATCTTCTGGGTTTTGCTTTGCACGTGTCGCCACAGCTCTTAACTCCCATTTTGGCTCCTTATCTCCCAACACGTAAAGGGCAGCAGAGGAAATTCAAAGCCTCCTCTCCACAGCTGGGCACTTCTCCTTCCTCCCCGAGAAAACCGAATTCCTGCGGTTGGAAGTTCTAAACGAGAAGCAATCCATCATCTCACTCTGGCTGGTGGAAAGGACAACTGCATGTGCATTCTGGAAGCGTGACTCTGGGATTAATCACAAAGGCTCCGAACCGGCAGCCTCTCGGAGAGGTTTCTCGAAGGGAAGAAGTGCTTCTGGAGAGAGGCGTTCCAAAAATATGAGCGTAGTTCCTCCCCCCCCCCCCGCTTCCTCCACCCCTGGGTTGGTGCATGTGCAAATGTGGTCTGCAGATTGCAGGGCGGTCTCCTGCAACATCTGTGAACCTCTGTGCTACACTGGGGAAGGGAGAAGCTTTTGACCCTCCAGATGTTGACGGACTTATTAGCTGTCTTGAGAGGCAATGGAGTTAAGCTCTGGGGGTGAAGCCAAACCACTGCATTAGCAGCACCAAAGTGACCTTCCTGGGGTGCCAACCTGGGCAGTGTGTGTGGAGGTCCTGGGATGCCCAGTCGAAAAGATGCTCCTCTCTCAGCCTCGCTGATGTGGTCCAAAGGAAAGCAGAGCAAGACATTTAGCACCAACTTGGCTGCAGAAATTGCCGGAAGGAGACGTACAGGGCACCATCTGACCGTCTTAGGGATTCCACACCGGACTTGTGTAGGGTCCCCCCCCCCCAGCCTTGTCTTCTCCCAAAGATACCCCACAAGGCAGCAGAGATTTAGGGACAGAGTTTTCCTTCTCCTAGATGGGCTACTTTCCCAGGCCGACGAACCACAACTGCCCCCTGATGGACAGCTTTTAAAGTGGAGATTCTTGCCTCAGTCTGTTTCTATACAGTGGTACTTCGGGTTACAGACGCTTCAGGTTACAGACTCCGCTAACCCAGAAATAGTACCTTGGGTTAAGAACTTTGCTTCAGGATGAGAACAGAAATTGTGTGGTGGCAGCAGAAGGCTCCATTAGCTAAAGTGGTACCTCAGGTTAAGAACAGTTTCAGGTTAACAACGAACCTCCAGAACGAATTATGTTCTTAACCCGAGGTACCACTGTACTGGCTCCGAAACTGTTTTCAAATACGTTCCGTGTTGTTAAAATTGCTTTGGGATGGTTCAACCGAAGCGATTCCTACATCAAAACAAATGAGCAGATCAGATTTTTAAACAGAGGTTTTGAATGGCTACTTGTCAGGGATTACAGTGGTACCTCAGGTTACATACGCTTCAGGTTAAAGACTCCGCTAACCCAGGAATAGTGCTTCAGGTTAAGAACTTTGCTTCAGGATGAGAACAGAAATCGTGCTTTGGCAGCGTGGTGGCCCCATTAGCTAAAGTGGTGCTTCAGGGTAAGAACAGTTTCAGGTGAAGAACGGACCTTCAGAACAAATTAAGTACTTAACCCGAGGTACCACTGTATTTAGTTGTAATTCCTGCATGAGGGGGGGGGGGTTAGACTAGATGGCTCTGAGGGTCCCATCCAACTCTACAGTTCTCTGAGTCCATGAAGTCATCCAACCAAGTCACTTTCTCGCCTCAAGAGACGCCTCCGAGTTAAGTTCGCATTCTTCTTCCTGAAGGCCAAATCCTTGGGGTATCAGCCTGCCATTTCCTAGTCCTCAGCCAAGTTTTCCCCTGAACCACAGTCTACATCCTCTCTCTCCCCCCCTACTCACACCCAAATTCAGGGTCTCTTCAACACCCTAGTCACACAGCTTTTGCCAACCTGCCTTCCCGGCTGGGGCTGACGTGAACTGGAGTCCAAACATCTGGATCGCGTCCGCTTGGCAAGGGCTGCTGTGACCAGTGAACCACCGCTGCCTCCTGAAACGAATCCTGTGCAGAAGATCCCCAAGAAGGGGGGGGAACCCCCACATCTTTCTCGGTAGCAGCTGGCTTCTTAGCAGCGTTGCTTCTTTTGGCACACGGCATCCTCACGAGGCGAACATCTGCACCTTAAAATAAAAAGGGATTACTGTTAGTATTAAAACGGTGCCAGTAACATTCCAGCCCTCAGCGTTCATTGCTTTCAACTCACCCTCATTTTTTAATTCAAGCGAGGAAGAGGGAGGGAAGGAACAGCAGGGGAAAGAAAGGAATCAGCCTCTTTAAGAAGAGGATTGGACAAAGGAGAGGGGTATCGATGGCTCCTGGCCACAAGGACTGCGCTAGGCTTCCACATTCAGAGGCACAAATGCTGCTGAATGCCAGTTGCTGGAGAGGGCTCTTGTGTTCGAATCCTGCCTGCGGGCCTGATCCTGCAGACTCCTCTTGTTTCCTTGTGACGGCTGGCAATTCTGTTTCCAAAAGCCAAAGCAGCTTCCTTCCTTTGGGCTTCTGGACGCCCTTGCGTAATTCCCAAAGCAGCAGGAATGTCTCGGCTGAGACTCCTCTCTCCAGCTGATCTCTTTCCCTACATGCGGCTTTCCAAAAGGGAAAGGAGGAAATGCAAGCATTCTCTGGGGGTCCATCTTGCCCTCGTATCTTGGAAGGGATCCCCAGGGGGCATCTAGTCCACCCCTCTGCAATGCCGGAATCTCAGCTAGATCATACATGACAAATGGCCACCTGGTAAAGGTAAAGGGACCCCTGACCATTAGGTCCAGTCGTGGCCGACTCTGGGGTTGTGGCGCTCATCTCGCTTTATTGGCCGAGGGAGCCGGTGTACAGCTTCCGGGTCAGGTGGCCAGCATGACTAAGCCGCTTCTGGCGAACCAGAGCAGTGCATGGAAACGCCGTTTACCTTCCTGCCAGAGTGGTACCTATTTATCTACTTGCACTTTGATGTGCTTTCGAACTGCTAGGTTGGCAGGAGCAGGGACCAAGCAACGGGAGCTCACCCCGTCGCGAGGATTCGAACCGCCGACCTTATGGTCGGCAAGTCCTAGGCTCTGTGGTTTAACCCACAGCGCCACCCGCATCTGACACTGGCTTAAATACCTCCAAGGAAGGAGAGCCCGCCACCTCACAAGTCGACCTAGTTCTTTTGCTGGTCCTTGCTGAGCTGGAAGCTGCAATACTGCCCTCTGGCCACCATAGGGCACTGAGGGGCAATGGAGATGTCCAGCAGCGCCCTCTGGTGGCAAATTAGCAGAGCAACATAAATAGCAATGCCCCTGAGTCTGGCTGGCAGAGTCGCTAGTTTAGAGTCCTGTGCCTTACAAACCTCTCCAAAATGACTTCCCTGAGCATCTGATGATGTTATCATGCCAGGGTGGGATCAAATTTCAGTGCCAAAGAGTTAAAGAGTTGTTTAATCATTTGCCTTTAAGCTGGCTGGATGAATGTGAATGAAAAACCTCCATACAGGTGAGTTCTTGAGATACTGCAGGAAGCATAATTCACCGTTTTTAACAAGCGAAAGCTGCTCCTCCTCCTAGGAGGGAACAGAAAGGATATATCAAAGATGCAATGTTCTCCCCCTAACAGTAGCACAGAAAAACTGAAACAACTTCAAAGAAACCAAGCCAGTGTGTTCCAAAGCTTGCAGACCCTACTATCAACTTTTTCTTTCTCCCGCTCCCTTTGCCAATTAAAATTAGTCAAGTGCTTTGACGGATTATCCAGCTGAGGGGCGGATAAACGAAAGGTACCAATTAAAGTGTGCAGTGACACAGCCCTGTGCGCGAGAGACACTTTCTTTAAATAAACACGCCCAATGTATATGCAGGAGAGACCGTCCGGGGGTTTGCAGGAAGCAGAAATGAAATATAATGTAACATGTCCTCATGGCATGATGCACCCACAGCAGAGGGACTGGCCTATGAATAACAACAGCCTTTCGTTGGCCTTAGTTGCACTTTATAAAGAAAAGCTAAGAGTCTAGTCCTTATGACAGTAGGCAGTTCTCCCCACACCGGCCCCAGAAAACAGAAATTCCAACTGTGCAATATCAGTTTTGCACAAAAGAGTGCAATATCAGTTTTGCACAAAAGAGAGTCTGAGGAATGGCCATTCCTACAATGCATCATTTGCATGTCAAAAGTCCTGGGTTCAATCTCTGGTGAGCTCCGGGACAGTGGTGGAAAACATATCCAAGCAAGCAAGCAAGTTCCATCGAGACCAGTATCCTGCTCCCAAATTCCTCCATTCCTCCTTATACCTTTCCCCATGTTATCTTGGCAGGACTTTTCCCCAAAGGCTTTCTACAGAAAGGAGGCAATTGCTACCCTGGCCCTCCTACAAGGCTCTCAAAAAGACAACTGCTTTTGCAACATCCCCGCCTGTTCAACTGGCAGTGATCTTACCCATTGGACTGACCAGAATTGTTAAGCTTTCGTTGGGGAGGATGAGCCTCAAATATTGGATTAGCATTGGGAGAGATTATGTGATACAAGCCTCGGGCCGTTTGACAGAAACTGATCCAGGTTTTCCACCATTTAGGGCAACAGACCTCTCCCTGTATGTGTAACTTCTGCTGGAAACTTGATGATTTCATCTAATTTAATAAACTGGATGCACCCCCCCCGCCCCCTTTCCAGGAACATCTTTCATTTGGTACTGGGGGGGGGGGGAATCAGGAAGAAATCATTTGCCTTGAAAGACTTCTCTAGCGTGAAATGAAACCCGTTTTTTTTTTTTCATTTCCAGCTCAAAGAGAGATAGAGAGAGATGTTTTCTCACTGAGTGTTTTGATTTGGCTTCTAGTCCCTCATTGATAAATCAGACATATTTTTTTTTGCTTTGTTTCCGCTGCACTTTGAAAGCATCCAAAGATGTCAGACGCAGTATGTAAAAGGAGGAGATTTTTTCACGCACGTTTGGTGGCATTGTGAAGGCAGAGGAGGCCCCTGGCGGGGATTTCGAGTGACAGAGAATCTGCCATGCCGGCGTTCCAGGGACTCCTCCGCTCTTAATCCTGTTTGGGTGCCTCAAGCCCAGAGTTGCAAGTGGAAAGACTAAAGGAACTTGCTGGGAGATGTAAAAAAAAATTCATGCTTGCTGGGGCTGATGGGAGTTGTAGTTCAGCAATATCTAGAGGGTTAAACGTTCCCTGAACCTGGCCTGGATGAATGATAAGGTCTTCTTCACCAGGCACCCAAACGAAAACAGCAAGCCTCCCTGGGGTGGGAGTTCTGGAGACAGAGCTTTCTAGTTGAGCTCTCCCATCTCCTCTCACTCCCGTCCTCCCTTCCACCAGCAAGCAGAGGGGTCTCTAAGGACCACCCATCTTGCAAGCAGATTCCATTTCCAGAGAGTGCCCGGCACGAAACCCTAGACAGCTGCTGCCTGTCCGAGCGGACAGTCCTAACCTAGGTGGACCAATAGTCAGTCTAAGGCAGCTTCCTCTGCTCCTAATTGCATGGGAGCTGCAGGATCCATCTGGTTTGGTTATGGAATTCAGGGCAAATGTAATTTCCAAAGGAAACTTCCTCCTTCCCCTGCCAGCGCATGAATCTGGCACAGTTTTGGAGAGGGAGCATGATGAGGCATGAATAATTTCTCCCTCGGTTTTAGATATATATATATACACAAAACCCAAACTAAATAATTGTAAAAACAAAACAAATTGTTCAGCAAAAATCCACACGGACACACCCTTCCCTTGCATCCTTGGTCCCCCCCTCTCCCCATTTTGTGCCCACAATTCCAGCCTTCCAAAGCATGAGCGACCAGAGTGACGTAACAGCAGACGGCCCAGCAAGAACAGCATGTACTTTGCTCCTAACGCTGCTCGGTTCTCTTGGAAATCCTTCGGCACTTGTTTTGTTTGGCCGGCGTTCCCGGCTGGTGCCGGAGCAGCTCGTGTTTCCACCTACCTCACCCAAATCCAAAGGCCTGTCCTCTTGAGGAAAACCCTCAGGCTCTAGATTTAAGGAACAGCTTGAAGCTGACCCCTAAGTGCATCAAGGGGGAGTTCAGGCTGCCCCCTCCTCTGCGTACATCAAATGCAAGGGGGGGCACAGTAGGAATAAGAGAGGCTGACCATCACCAGGGGCAGAAATCTAGCCACCTGGTCTTCATTCCTCGTTCCAGCTCTCTCACAAGCTGTAGGGTAAGGTAAATGGACCCCTGACCATTAGGTCCAGTCGTGGCTGACTCTAGGGTTGCGGCGCTCATCTCGCTTTACTGGCTGAGGGAGCCAGCGTACAGCTTCCGGGTCATGTGGCCAGCATGACTAAGCCGCTTCTGGCAAACCAGAGCAGCGCCCAGAAACGCTGTTTACCTTCCCGCCAGAGTGGTACCTATTTATCTACTTGCACTTTGATGTGCTTTTGAACTGCTAGGTTGGGAGGAGCAGGGACCGAGCAACGGGAGCTCACCCCATCGTGGGGATTCGAACCGCTGACCTTCTGATTGGCAAGTCCTAGGCTCTGTGGTTTAACCCACAGCGCCACCCATGTCCCAGCTGTAGGATAGTGGTTCCCAATTAGGGGTCCATGAAACGCACCCAGGGGGTCTGCGGCCCCATCTCTTTCCTCTCCCTCCAACTAAATTTTTGTCATTTCTGCATGGCCAATATCACAAATATGTTGGAGGCGTTTTTCCCCCTGGTGGCAGATGACAGAAGCTATGACACCATAAGACCGGTGTAAAACCAAATCAAATAAAGGTTTTATTACAAAACAACAAACAACAAAGCTTGTGGGTGTTTTTCCTGCAGGCAAAGTCAAACTGCACCTTTTCTTCCTTTTGCAGTCATGACCAGCTGTACCCAATCAGCCCAAAGCTTACAGAAACAGTTCTTAAAGGTACAAATATATTTGCAGAATGAATCCCAACACCCCCTCTCATTCAAACAGAAACAAAACAGTACTTTAAACAGATACAAAACATATTTATACATCACGCACAGCAATTCCTAATTTTGTCACTAGTTGTGCATGTTTCTTTGCAGAATGAATCCCAACAAAATATTATGGCCTGTTTTTCTTAGTATACCTAAAATCCTCTGCTTATTTGGGGCTACTCCACATTCTGTTCAAAAAATTGCTTTGCAGAGGTAACTGCTATAAAGCTTCCTGCAGCCAATGGGAAGCCGGCCAGCATTGCAGAAGGCGCTCCATGCTGGTTTAGCTCAGTGCAAGGGAACCAACCGAGCGGGCCATGGGCCGGTTAAACGACCCCCATGGGCCGCTTGTGGCCCATGAGCCTTCGGTTGCCGACCCCTTTTTTGGACTCTCCTATTTGGAGGTTTTTAAGCAGAGGTTGGATGGCCATCTGTTATGGCTGCTTTAGTTGAGATTCCTGCACTGAAGGCTTGGAATGGGTGGCTCTCAGGGTCCCTGCCAACTGTGATTCTGTCTTCTACCAAAGTGTGGGCAGCACATAACTAAAACAAACTCCCTTGAACAACTCCACCTGCTCCACAGCAGTGCCCAATGCTCATTCCCTTGCTGTGCATGAATCCAAACGATGGTTGCGCAAGCCAAAGACCCCCGGAGGGTCTAACACAGAGACACACACACACGTCCTGCAATGGGCCCTTTGCACTTTGCCAATCTGCCTTGCCTGAAACCTGCCCGTTGGTGGAAAACAGGCAAGCCGGCTTTGAACCCAGCCCAGTTGGCAACGAGCGATGAGAAGGCCCATTAAAAACCATCCGAGCTCACTGAACCACACAGGTCTCTCCGGGACAAACAAAAGGGCCCCCGTCCTCCGTGCGTCCGGGGCTGCTCCAAGGGGCTTTGATGCTGAATTGAGCCCCCGGACCTTTAAAGATGCACAAAACCCCGAGCGAAGTGCTTCCGATCAATGGCGGTGAAGTCTTGACAGCAGAGGCTTTTGAGATCCCTTGCTATTTCTAAGAGGTGCATAATTAGCACCGGAGCTCTGAAAGGCCCGGGAGCCGTGCGCGGGGATGTTCTCGGGAGAGAGAGCATGGGCAAGGGTTTGCTAATTGGACGGGCCGTGTCTCCGCTGCCAGCAGCATTCAGAAATGGCAGGGCACGGTTGGCGGACATGCCAGTCCACACCTCCCGTACAAAGGCAGGTCTCTCTAGGGCAAGGATGCCAATGCCTCGGAAACACAGAGAAGCTGGAGAACATGGTGCTGGCAGCAGAACACAGCTCCCCAGCAGCCTCGGCTTCCTTTTGTTTCCATTTGAGGTTTTAAAAAGCTTAAGTTTCTAGCCATCAAGCTTGAGAAGAGCATGCAAGCAGTGCTTACTGGGATCTCGGGAGCCAGGGAATAACTTTCCAGCCGCCGAAGCCCAGGGCAGATTCCCATCTCACCCAATGATTAGCTGAAACGGAACAAATTATGCAAGGTAGTAAAAATGCAGAAATGCGCAAATATAATTGCAATTTGCATAATTTGTGCAGGTCACAGTTGTTGTTTTTTTAAAAAATAAAGCACAGGGATTTTTGATCTCCTCCTGGAATACATCGTGGGCAAACAGGAAGGGGGAAACTAAGTTAGCATGTGCTAAACTTCTGTACTGCAGTGCGCACACTGAATTCTAAAGAACGAAAGCAAAATTCCTGGGGAAGCTCAGTCGGAAGAGCATGGGACAAGAGTTGTGGGTTCAAGGCAACATGTTGCGTAAAAGGGCTGGACAATTCTATGAAGAAGTGACCCGGCTACAGATAATTATGGGGTGCAGTTCTCCCCCTATCTTGGATTGTACCATTCTGATCTCCAACAGAGGGGGCTGCAGTTTTGTATGCAGGGTCCTCTTAACCCAGTGCCTTGAAAACCATCTTTGTACTTGAAAGACTAACCCATTGAGGAGACAAATGACGCAGGGTCCTTCTCCCTGGCATGCCAGCTTCCTATAAACAGGATTTTTTGTGTGTGTGTGTGTGTGTGTGTGTGTGTGTGTGTAGGATTATTCCGCCTCCTGCAAATGGAGGAAAAAACAACCGCCGTTGCCACAACGGTGTGCAGAATTCTGACAAACTTTGGGTGACATAATGTAAAGGTAAAGGTAAAGGGACCCCTGACTATTAGATCCAGTCGTGGCCGACTCTGGGGTTGTGGCACTCATGTCGCTTTATTGGCCGAGGGAGCCGGCGTACATCTTCCGGGTCATGTGGCCAGCATGACTAAGCCGCTTCTGGCGAACCAGAACAGCGCACGGAAACGCCGTTTACCTTCCCGCCGGAGCAGTACCTATTTATATACTTGCACTCTGAGGTGCTTTCCAACGGCTAGGTGGGCAGGAGCAGGGACCGAGCAACGGGAGCTCAGCCCGTCAAGGGGATTTGAACTGCAGACCTTCTGATTGGCAAGTCCTAGGCTCTGTGGTTTAGGCATTGGTTAATTTTTTGGTTGCTGGAGGGGACGTGCTTGGCTGTGCCTGCCCCTTCAATGCTGCTGCTGCAAGGGTATTCCGTTAAAGGAATCCAGGGGCTCGCCATGCTTTTGTCCGTATCCCTGACAAAGGGCTAGGGCCATGCAAGAGCCCCAGGGAGCATTTGGGGAGAGGTGTGAGCCTGGCACACAGCTTTTTCTCTCCCCAAAATTGCTTACTCTTACTGACTTCCTCACAGGTGTGGTTGTCAATTCTGTTCCTACCTCCAAGTGGGAACAGATAGTCGCTAACCAATGCCTAAGCAACCACTCACAATTATGCCAAAAACCAAAACAAAAATGATGTGTGAACATGTTTTTATTCAGGGGTGTCTTGGAGGTCCTCAGCACGCAACAGGGTGATGGGTTAACTGGACCTTTAGGGTGATCCAGCAGCCGGTTTTTTTCTTGTGCCCTTAAGTTCATTGGAAAATAAGCTTTAGCTGGGACTCTGGAGAACCTCCAGCAAAGGGAAGTTTCACAGATGTAGCTACCAGAGTCCTCTGTACAACACCATTTGCCATAATGATGCCGACTCCTAAACTCCACGTTACTGCAGGCGCACGATTCACTTAGCACTGTGGGAAACGCTGTGCTCTAGGAAAGGACGAGTGTTGCACCGAGGGGGGAAGAAGAGGAAGCTGGGAGGTTTTGACAGACGCTTCCAGGAATGAATGCTTGAGTCACAAGACAGGCAGTATGACTCGGAGCAGGAAGGCTGGCTGCCCGCAGACGAGATGTCAAAAATGGGTAACAGGCAAGGATGAGGCCCCTCTTCCCTGCCTCTTGCAAAAGCTGCCCTTCAGCAGCAGCTGGAGAAAAGGGAAGAGGAATTGTGTTGGGGACAGGCAGAGGAGAAAGATAAGGAACTCACACATACCCCAAAAGCGTTTTGCAACTGGCAAGGGTCCGACTGCAACCACGGGGAGATCTCTGGATGTCAGGTTTCCACTGAAATATCAGAAATGTTTTCCTTGAAGCATGAATTTGTTTTATTCTGGAACTGTTTGATTTGATGCTTTAATTTCAAGTTTGTTGAGCTAGTTTTCAGGAAATGCCTGGACTTTCCCAGACATTTTTACCCATTTTAGGAAATTCCGCCCAGATGCTATTTCCGACCGGCAAATCCTCTGAATACGTCCGGTAAATTCCGGGTGTGTGGCAGCCCTAAATGCAATGAACAGTAATAATAGATAAAAATAAATTCCATTGCAAAATAAAAGAAAACAGCACCTATATATATATAAAATGAGAGCTTCTAACATTGGTTGGGCATGACTTAATAAACAGAAGCTGAATCCTGAAAAAGCTGGAAATTCTGAAGCTGAATCTTGAAAAGTCAGGGCTATTATCATGGAATTCTGGAGTCTGAAGGGACCCCAAGAGTCATCTAGCCCAACCCCCTGTCAATTAAAGCGTCCAAGACAGAGGGTCATCAACCTCTGCTTAAAAAATTATGTCTCCCATGTTCTCATGTCTGGGAGGTGGTCTGTCCTGGGTGGGGTCTCACTTTCCTGGTCCACAGCTCCTGGATTCATCAGCGTCACTGAAAGCTCAGCTGGCCTTCATCATCATCATCATTATTTGAAACTATGTTCAAGGCGGCTTACAACAAGACAAGAATTACACAATCACGAACATAACAGAAGTCATAAAAAATAAATAAAACACATCAAAAAGTATACAACAAAATGGAAAACAATTTCCAAGAACCGTATTTTTCGCCCTATAGGGCGCACCGGCCCATAGGGCGCACCTAGTTTTTGGGGGAGGAAATAAAGAAATAAATTGTTATTTCCCCCCTAGGCATGGGGCTGGCCCGAGCTTCCCCCGACCCCAGCTCCTAGAACAGGCTGCTATCCGCAAGCCTGGGGAGCCCGGCAGGAACTCCCGCCAGGCTCCCCAGGCTTGCAGATATCTGCCTGAAGCCTGGAGAGCGAGAGGGGTTGGTGCGCACCGACCCCTCTCGCTCTCCAGGCTTCAGCGAAAGCCTGCATTCACCCCATAGGACGCACACACATTTCCCCTTCATTTTTGGAGGGGAAAAAGTGCATCCTATAGGGCAAAAAATACGGTAAATCATAAGATGTAAAACTAAAGGTACAACAACAATATCAATAACAGCAACAGCTCTCTCACCCCCCCCCCAAACAATACTCCAGCCCAAGAATCTGTTTGACAGCTTCAGCTTTTGTAGCTGGAGTCAGTCCGCACTCCACTCTCCCAAGGCCAGATGGGAAAGGGCCAGCAAGGCAGGGGGCAGGTCTTCTAGGGCTCACAGCCAAGATGGTCTCATTTCAAACAACACAGATAAAAACGAGAAACAATTTATATACAGCTGCAGTCCTTGTGTAGCTGTCAAGCCGCCCGCCCCAAGCCAGGTGGAAAGAGGCAAGGGCAGGGTCCTCTAGGCTCTCAGCAGGCAGTCCTCTTCCTCCAGGTAAACTCCGATCTGGATTCCCTCTTCTGGATTTCCTCCTGTGCTAACTACATTTACGTACAGAGCAGGTACAGAAGGAGGCCAGCTCAGCTATTCTTCTTAGGCAACGACTGCATCTGCAAGGAGATACTTCCACAGAGCAGGTCTTCTGAAGTGTTTTGAAGCTCAGCAGCAGCAGGTGGCGGTAGGTGAATTCAAAATCTTTCACTTGCCATTTTCAAACCTGCACATCCAGTTGCCCCCCCCCCCCGCCCCGTGCTATGTGTGGGTTTGGGCACGTGCAACTGACGAAAAAGTAGTTGAGGATAAGGGCTTGCAGAGGTGACGGTCCTAGCCTTAAAAAAAGGTAAAGGGACCGCTGACCGTTAGGTCCAGTCGTGGCCGACTCTGGGGTTGCGGAGCTCATCTCGTTTTATTGGCCGAGGAAGCCGGCATACAGCTTCCGGGTCATGTGGCCAGCATGACTAAGCCGCTTCTTGCGAACCAGAGCAGCGCACGGAAACGTCGTTTACCTTCCCGCCGGAGCGGTACCTATTTATCTACTTGCACTGGCGTGCTTTCAAACTGCTAGGTTGGCAGGAGCAGGGACCGAGCAACGGGAGCTCACCCCGTTGCGGGAATTCGAACTGTGACCTTCTGATCAGCAAGTCCTAGGCTCTGTGGTTTAACCCACAGCGCCACCCGCGTCCCTGCCTTAGGGCTTAGTTGCATGTAAAATTTGAAGGGGGTTTATGTGTTCTGCCAGGACACTGAGGTCCAGCTCCGAGGGCCTTCTGGTGGTTCCCTCGCTGCATGAAATGAGGTTACAGGGAACCAGGCAGAGGGCCTTCTTGGTAGTGGCACCCGCCCTGTGGAACGCCCTACCACCAGATGTCAAAGAGAAAAACAACTACCAGACTTTTAGAAGACATCTGAAGGCAGCCCTGTTTAGGGAAGCTTTTAATGTTTAACAGACTACTGTATTTTAATACTTTGTTGGAAGCCACCCAGAGTGGCTGGGGAAACCCAGCCAGATTGGGGGGGGGGGGTATAAATAATAGATGATGATGATGATGATTATTATTATTATTAAATCAATCAATCTTTAGGCGCCTTCAGAAACACTGAGCCCCTCCTCCTCTCTGCTGCCACTCCAGCCAGTACCCATTTCACAGAAATGAGAAAAAACTCGTACCGAGTTGCAGCCAAGTCACCTTGTGGGCAGAGTCTCACATAGCAGACTCCATTTTCTTCCATGCCAGCGGAGTCCCTTTGCTTGGAAGAGTCAGCCCCAGGGCCGTCTTAAGCATATCTGGTGCTGTGGTGCAAAGCTCCCTCTCCGTTTCCCAGAGTTTTTTAGGGAGGACGGCACTGCCGCGGGGCTGGAGGAGGCGGGCAGCAGCAGCTGGAGGGCAGCTCCTCTGGAGGGGAGAAGAAACAGAGGCTGGCTGCTTCGTGCTGTGGTGGCCATGGCAAACGGAGGCTCTGGGCATGGCATGGTGGAGGCGGGCGAGGGCGGCGAGCTGATGTCGGGAGCCTCCGCCTTTTCCCTGGCGTCCTCCAGAACTTGGCGCCCTGCGCCACTATGGGTAAGACGCCCCTGGTCAGCCCTTCTTCACAAACGGATCTAGACCAGGCTGCGGGAAAGCACAGGAACCCAAGGAATGAAGCAACGAGCTGCAGTGCTTCCTCAAAAGTCATTCTCGTGCGAATCGTCTTGCCTGTGGATTGCGTATGCGCCGCCAAGGGAGGCGAGAAGCAACCTTGAGAAAACTTGCCTTCTTCCAGAAAACCTGCTGCTGCTTCTAAAGGCTTCTAAAGGCTCAGTGGCAGAAGCTCCTGCGTGCAGAAGGTCTCCGGTTTGATCCCCGGCAACTCCAGGTATAGGATCACAGAATCTAGTCCAATCTCAGCTAAAACATCCATGACAGATGGTCACCCAATCAGCTTAAAGGCCTCCAGGCGGAATCCAGCACTTCCTGAGGGAGCCCGTTCCAATGTTGGAAGAGCTCTTGCGGTCAGAAGGTTCCTCCTGACGTTGAGTCGGGAATCTCCTTTCTTGCAACTTGAAGCCATTGGAGCAGGAGAAAACAGGCTCGCTCCATCTTCCCTGTGACAGCTCTTTAGATATTTGATAAAGATGTCTCAAGACATCTTTAAAAGAGAGGTCCACTATTGTGTGAGAGAAGAGGAGGGGAATATACCTCCCCCACCTTAGACATGGCATATAACCTAAGAGAGTCTACTGGATCGGGGCAAGGATGCGGGTGGCGCTGTGGTCTAAACCACTGAGCCTCTTGGGCTTGCCGATCAGAAGGCTAGAGGTTCAAATCCCCACAACGGAGTGAGCTCTCCCATTGCTCTGTCCCAGCTCCTGCCAACCTAGCAGTTCAAAAGCACGCCAGTGCAAATAGATAAATAGGTACCACTGTGGTAGGAAGGTAAACAGTGTTTCCATGCACTCTGGCTTCCGTCACAGTGTTATGTTGCACCAAAAGCGGTTTAGTCCTGCAGGCCACATGACCCGGAAAGCTGTCTGGGGACAAACGCTGACTCCCTTGGCCTGAAAGCGAGATGAGTGCCTTTGACTGGACTTAACCGTCCAGGGATCCTGTACCTTACCTTTACTGGATCAGGCCACAGGCCCATCTAGCCGAGTATCGTGTTCCCACAGTGGCCAGCTAGAGATGTGAAAAACCAGCAAGTTTGCCCCAAACAAAAGCTCACTCTCCCCTCACTGGTATTCAGAAGGATTGCTCCCTCCAAGTGTATCACGGCCATCATGGCTACGAGTCTTTGATAGCCCTCTCCTTCTCCTTGAACTAGCCTAATCCTCTTCTAAAGCCATCCAATGTGGTGCCTCATGTGGGAGGGAGTTCCACAGTCCCACTATGCACTACTTTAGAATCAAAGTCTTGCAGAGTTGGGAGGAACTACAAGTGTCATTGAGTCCAAACCCCTGCAACGCGGGGATTTTTTGCCCATCATGGGCCTGGAACCCACGAGGTTAAGACGTTAAGAGTCTCATGCTCTACTGACTAAGCTACCTCTATTGACTTAAGAAACATGCAACTCTGTGGGATTCGAACCTACAACCCTTGAATCACTTCTCTATGCCAGAAGTCCAATGAGCTATCCATAGCTCTCTTTTTATAACAGATGCAATCATCGTCTGAATCGCACAGCACACTTTCTCCTGTAGAAATGTTTTTCTTTTCTTATAGTATATAATTTTCATTACGTTTCTTGTTTTACAATTTATAGCACTCATTTTTACATCCTTAAAATATCAATGGCTTCCCTTCTTCTCTTTCCCTGGTTCACTTTACATATCATAAATCCCTGCATATTTTACAGAAACTATCCGTGGTTCTCAACCTGTGGGTCCCCAGATGTTGTTGGATTACAACTCCCATCATCCCTGAGCTCTGGCCTTGCTAGCTAGGGGTGATGGGAGTTCAACAACATCTGGGGACCCACAGGTTGAGAAAGACTGAACTATATCACTCAGTATTCCATTATTACAAGAAATCCCCCCCCCCATATGCAAAACCTGTGCAGATTCATCAGTCGACGAATGCAGCAACCCTAAGCCAAATTCTTCGTGGAACAAGACAGGACTGACTGCCGAATAAACATGTGTTGTATCAATGCAAGGCTCCTGTGATCACCTCAGATTTCTTTTAACTAGCTGACAGCCACAAAAAGAATAAAAATGAAAATACAGAGGTCATAGCAACTGTTCTGCGCAACGGCAACACACAGCTCAGAACAGCCCTGACCTCACTGCTGTCCTTCCACCGCAGAGCACGAGGCTCTTAACAAGTCCCTTTACTCCACTGACCTCCCTGCAACATTTGTACATGCAAATAGCTAGCGGAAGAGGAACCATGCGCCGATGGGGTGACTAGATGGAAAGGGAGTGATTTATCTGTTGGACGGAGTCCTAAATTTAGGCACATTCAGCTCCCAGGCAGGGAGAGGTGTGCCTGTCTCGTTGCTTGTAAAGGCAATTACCTAAGCAAATTTCACAGAATGAAGCCGTCAGAAGGTGTGTTTCAGAGCAGTTGTGTATAAAGGTAATTATATGCCCCCCTGTCTTCCCGGCACCCCGAAGACATGATGTGCTTCTTTAAGAAAATATGACTGCCATCACAGATGTGATGCTACAATTGGAGATCCCTGCCACGCAGGAATCTCAATTAAAGCATAATAATAATAAATGGAAAAATCAGATATAAGAAAGATCACAAATTCATCGAGGACTGGGGAAAGTTTACGGATTATCTGAAAAACATATGTGATGAACAGACAACGCTAGTGGGTTTTAAAGAGGCTTTGTGATAGTTTAAGGTATATTGTAAAAAAGAAACAGAGATGGAAGGATAATACTAATCGGCAATATTATATATAGAAAATGCGTGAAGATAGGAAAAATGGATGATTGATGGAGGAGCTGGTGGAAGTTCAAAAACTGGAAATTTGAAAATATGGTTGTATGGACTAATTTGTAAAGGAAAAATCTAATTAAAAATATATAAATTAATTAATTAATTAATTAATTAATAATAATAATAATAATAATGAATTTTATTTATACCCCGCCCTCCCCAGCCAAGGCCGGGCTCAGGGCAGCTAAAAAGCAATAATAAAAACAAGTTGAATGAATACAACTTAAAAACAAGATTAAAATACAACATTAAAACATTAAAATGCAGCCTCATCACAGGAGGAAAAAGGAAAAAGAAAGAGGGGGAGGGAATCAAATTGGCTCCAAGCCAAAGGCCAGGGGGAACAACTCTGTCTTACAGGCCCTGCGGGAAGAAATCAGATCCCGCAGGTCCCTGGTCTCATGAGACAGAGTGTTCCACCAGGTCGGAGCCAGTGTTGAAAAGGCCCTGGCTCTGGTTGAAGCTAATCTAACTTCCTTAGGGCCCGGGACCACTAGGGTGTTGCTATTTATGGACCTTAAGGTCCTCCATGGGGCATACTGGGAGAGGTGGTCCCGTAGGTACGAGGGTCGTAGGCCGTGAAGGGCTTTAAAGGTCAAAAGCAGCACCTTAAATCTGGTAATGAAAGCAACATACAATGCTATACTTGAAAGACTGGCTTATCTCTTATATGCCCAGTAAGTCATTGTGGTCTGCCTCCAAAGATCCTAGAAGCCCACACCACTGTAACTTAGAGCAGGGCCTTCTGTGTGGCTGCCCCTGTTCTGTGGACTACAACTCCTTTTGAGATACTGTACATACGTACTTTTATTTGCACGTCGCCCTTCCACAGTTCAAACCATGCTCAAGGCGGCTTACAACATAGGAAAAAGAGCTAGCTACAACGTATCAAAAAGTAGCCGTAAACAATAAAACATTAAAGCAAACTGAACGGTTTTTGCAATCACATCAAGTTCTAATAAATTAAACAATTGTCCAGCAGCACCTTAGAGACTAACTAAGTTTGTTCAGGACGTCCAACTCTCCTGGTCTGCCCCACGGAGGACCTTAAGGTCCACAAATGACAACACTTTGGAGGTCCCAAGTCGCAAGGTGGTTAGATTGGTCTCAACTAGGGCCAGGGCCTTTTCAGTACTGGCCCCGACTTGGTGGAACACTCTGTCCCAAGAGACCAGGGCCCTGCGGGACTTGACATCTTTCCGCAGGGCCTGCAATACAGAGCTGTTCCGCCTGGCCTTTGGTTTGGACTCAGTCTGACCCTTATGTTTCCCTCCCCTTATGGCTTTGACTTTTAAAATGAGGCTGCATTTTAAATTACATTTTAACCTGTATTTTAAATTCTTTTTTTTCTTTTTCTTTTTTCTTATTATGTTTTTACTGAAATTTTATTGGTGTTAGCTGCCCTGAGCCTGGCTCTGGCCAGGGAGGGAGGGGTATAAATCATCATCATCATCATCATCATCATCATCATCATCATCCCAGTATAAAAAACTACCCATTTTGGGGAGGTGGGAAGCCAAAGTTGTTGACTTTTTTTAGGGGTTTGGGTTAGGGTTAGGATCAAAGTTGTTAATAGGGAGGGAAATCTCTCGCCTATAATGACGACGAAGCAGGAACAACTAATTCCGTTTCCTCCCTCGCCGGCAAAATTTGACGCAGCGGAGTAGAAGATCGATGGATGAGTCGGGGCAGGGAGGACTTTCACTCTGTTGCTTTTCACTGCCGCAGATTGGAGATCAACTTGTCGATCGTGGGCAACCGGTTGGACACCCCTGTTCTAAGCCACTGGGATGCCGTCCTAAGACAGGCAAATTGTCCTATGTTTAATTCCTGTGGCTTCCTATATTTTTTCCTTCCCGCCTTTTCCGCCCACAGCAAAGGAAGGCCAAAGAGGGTGGTCGGTTTATACTGACTCCGTGGTGCTGAGGTAGTGTCTGTCAGGAAAATAACCAGACGCCTCGGGGGAACAGAAATATTTTTAGCCGGTTATGAAGCTGCTTAAGTTGTTGGAAGGAAAAGGAGCATCTTTCCTCCTGAGTGTTTGTGCGTTAGTCTGCATCGCTTTCTCTCTCGCACCCCCAGCATCTACCAGTAAAACCAGTTAGGTGTCTAACTGGTTTTACACAGAGGCCTGCTGCTTTCCAAGGCATGCGCCCGCCCGCTTAAATCTGTGGTCAAGCACCTGGCTCTCAAATCCGATAGCTGCTTTGCACGGGCATGTGTGCGAAAGATGCCAGAAAGGACGATAAGGCTTGCGCCTCCTTAACGGCCGGAACACGTTTGAGTCTTCCAACACAGCTCTGCCTCGTTGTGTAACCGCCAGCTTTTCCCCATTCTTCTCATGCGAAACACCTGCCTCTACAGGTCGTATAAAGATTAGTAGGAACACGGTGTTCAGAGAACATTTCTTTTCCTGGTCTGCAGTGTGTTTGGAATGAAGGGAGTGGCCGGCGGTTCTGTTCCCCATCTCCACCTAATATACGCTCAGAGGACGGAAATAATAACCTGCGCTTAAGTAACGTATGGGTTCCTCTGGCGTAGTGATAGCTTTGAAAAGGGGATGATTAGCATTAACTTAACAACATGGGAAGATCTATGGAGAAAGAACTGGAAGTTATTGAGGGGAAACCTAATCAAGGTGTTTTATAGATGGTACTTAACACCTACCAAAATAGCTAAAATGTATAAGACTAAAACTAATCTGTGCTGGAGGTGTGGTAAAACAGAGGGGGCACTTGTACATGTTTGGTGGACCTGTGAAAAAATCAAAAGCTTCTGGAACACAGTATATGATAAGCTTATAAAAATGTTTATGAAAAATACAGACGCTTTTCTACTAGGGATAACGGACACAGGTATAGCAAGAGAAGATCAGAAAATATTCTTCTATGCCACAGGAGCGGCAAGGATCCTAATGGCTAAAAACTGGAAAAAAGAAACTGTGCCAACCAAAAAGGAATGGCAAGGCAAACTGTTAAGAGTATATTCAACTGGCTAGATTAAGAGAGGCAATTAGAGATCACACTAGACAAGAGTTTCAAAAAGCATGGGGAAAATTCAGAGAATACTTCACAAAACAGTGCCCTAAAATACATACCTGGACTTGTTTTGATCAATGTCTGCAGGAGACTTTGTGGATATTTAAGTTATAATTAGAAAAATCTTAATAATTATTCATAAAGGAAACGGTTTATAAGAAATAAATAAGGAGGCAAGATACAAGATAAAAGAAGTCTTTTATTTGGTTGTTTGTATTGTTGTATGTTATGCTCACTGTATGTTATGTTCACATTTAATGTGGGTGGATTGTGTATTGGGGGGTTTATGTTATGTTGTAAATAAAATTCCAATAAAAATTATTATTTTTTAAACCCTCAATGGGTAGGGATTTAGCAGCAGCCAGCCATCACAACTGAACAGAACCTCCATGTTCAGAGCCAGTATATCCCTCAATTGTTGTTGCTGGCATCCGTCTGTCTCGAGAGAGAGTGCGTCTCTGGGGGGTGAAGTTAAACCGCTGTGTTAGGAACCCTGCTCTGGGTTTTTGTTTCTTCTCTCAAAGATATCCCACAAAACAGCCGAGATTTAGGAGCAGAGATTTCTTTCTCCTAGATGGGCTACCTTCCCAGGTGGACGAGCCCCATCTGTCTCTCATTTCCCTCTACAGAACGTGCAGAAACCCCCTTCTTGACCACTGGACCCGCTCTTGGTCTCGCCCTCTCAACCCATCAGAGCCCGTCTCAGAAGGCTTGTTGTCACAAGCATGACGGTCTGCCGTATCCCTGCCTACTTGTGTGCAACCAGAGACAGGCAGCCCACCACTTCTCAGAATCACAGAATTGGTGGGATTCCAAGGGGTCATCTAGCCCAACCCGCTGCAATGCAGGGATCACAGCTAAACATAAGAACATGGAAGGGAAGAACATTAAGGAAAGACCTGCTGGATCAGGCCGAAGGTCTGTCTAGTCCAGTGTTCCTCAACCTGTGGGTCCCGAGATGTTGTTGGACTACAACTCCCATCATTCCTAGCCAGCATGACCATTGGTCAGGGATGATGGGAGTTGTAATCCAACAATATCTGGGGACCCACAGGTTGAGAACCGCTGGTCTAGTCAAATATCCTGCTCTCCAGGGGTCAACCAGACGCCCCTTTGGGAAGTCTATATACAAGACCTGAGTGCAGCAATGACCCCTCACCATTCATGAATCCCACCAAGAGCTAGATGAGGCAGGGCTTGTTCTGATTCAGCATCCTGACCCAGTTCTTATGTAACCCAACAGATGTCCAGGATAGAATTTGTGGTCACCACCGCTGCATTTCCATCAAGGCAACACACATGGTCTTGCCCTGGTTTCATCGCACAACAGCCCTTTAAAGTAGGTTGGGCCCAAAGCAACTGGCTCACCCAGGGAGCTTCACAGAAACTCAAACTTGCGGCTCCAACCACTAAGCTGCACTGCTTCTTTAAAATCTGTGGTTTGGACCGCTGCACATGAACAGGCTCTACACTGCAAAACAAAACAAAACAAAACCCTTTTGCTCCATGAACTTCTGGCAAACTGTTGCCCAGGGTTCAAAAGGTCTCTCTTTTATCACCGAGGTGGGAGGGCGTGTGGAACTGGCAAAATGTACTGTGCGTAACTTAATAATACAACCCAACCAGGATGTTGTAGCAATAACTCTTAAAACAATAGGCCGATTGTGGGCCGCTAAATGAAGGTCATGGCAGCAGGCCTGTAACCTTGACATTGGGAGCTAAACAACCCAAAACATCTACGGATTAATCACATTCGGTGCCGGAAGATCGCTGAACTTCTGAGGGAAATCGTTCCCTATTAAACAGGTAAAAAAACACAAGATAAAGGACCCTTGGGCGGTTAAGTACAGTCAAAGGCGACTCTGGGGTTGCGGCGCTCATGTCGCTTTCAGGCCGAGGGAGCTGGCGTTTGTCCACAGCTTTCTGGGTCATGTGGCCAGCAGGACTAAACTGCTTCTGGTGCAATGGAACACCATGATGGAAACCTGAGCGCATGGAAACGCCGTTTACCTTCCCGTCACAGCGGTACCTATTTATCTACTTGCACTGGCATGCTTTCAAACTGCTAGGTTGGCAGGAGCTGGGACTGAACAACGGGAGCTCACCCTGTCGTGGGAATTCGAACCACTGACCTTCCAATCGGAAAGCCCAAGAGGCTCAGTGGTTTAGACCACAGCGCCACCCACGTCCCTATTAAACAGGTATTCAAACACTGTCCTGTGAGCAGGTACACATCTGCTTGCTGTTGGGTGGGACAGCTCCGAAGGAAATCAAAAGGAAACTGGGAGATGGAATAAAAATACTTGCGGCTGTCGTCTGCCACCATGGGTGACCAGCAACTAAGCTTTACTCAGAGTAGACGCACTGAGATTACTGGCTTTAATTTAGCCATGTTCATTCATTCCAATGGGCCTAGCTGAATGTCACACCGTATAATTTGTTTCATGAAGTTTATATGCCGCTTGATTGAAAGAAATAATAGAATTCCTCAAGTCTCAATTCTGTTGTCTAGTAGCTATGCACACACCTGCACAGAGGTCCTGCTGAGCTCAATGGTGTTTGCTCTCAGGTGGGTTTAAGATTTTGCAGCTGTGGACATTTAATAATTATTAAATTATTATTATTCCTTAGGGTCCCGGGCCCTAAGGAAGTTAGATTGGCTTCAACCAGAGCCAGGGCCTTTTCAACACTGGCCCCGGCCTGGTGGAACGCTCTGTCTCATGAGACCAGGGCCCTGCAGGATCTGATTTCTTTCCGCAGGGCCTGTAGGACAGAGTTGTTCCGCCTGGCCTTTGGCTTGGAGCCAATTTGATTCCCTCCCTCTCTTTCTTTTTTCCTTTCCTTCTCCTCCTGCGATGAGGCTACATTTTAATATTTTAATGTTTCAATATTTTAATGTTGTATTTTAATTTTGTTTTTAAGTTGTAATCATTCAACTTGTTTTTATTATTCCTTGTAAGCCGCTCTGAGCCCGGCCTTGGCTGGGGAGGGCGGGGTATAAATAAAAATTATTATTATTATTATTAATTCTACATGTGATAAACTAGGATAGCTCAGTTGGTAGAACATGAGACTCTGAATCTCTGGGTTGTGGGTTCGATTCCCATGTTGGGCAAAAGATTCCTGCATTGCAGAGGGTTGGGCTAGGTGATCCACGGAATCCCTTCCAACTCTGCAATTCTATGTCCCTCCACAAATGGTTCCAACCCTGCGAAGGTTCACAGCCTTGAAATTTTGAAAGCAAACACATTGACAGTCAGAGCCGGGAGCGGTCTCCCTGTGCCTGAAACCTTGGAGAGATGTCCCTGCTCCAGGTAGACTATGCTGGGCTGGAAAGGAACAACAGAGAGCTATAGCTATTATTGATATTTGCCCATCGTTTTTTTAAAAAAAGAAAAGCCTCAAAGCAACTTGCGGAATATTGTAATACGGAAAAACCGATGAAACCTTTAAAAACTGCAACGCAGAACTGAACGGGAGGATAACAAAAGTGTTTGTCCATCAAGAAGAATGAAAAAGCTGAATCTTACCCCAGAAAAAACACACTCCAGTGAAACGTGAACACCTAAAAGCAAGTCACAATCAATCGGCACTATGATTCAATTAGCACCCAAATGTTTGGTCAAACCGGAATGCTTTTGCTCGGTGCCTAAAGGCTGCCAAGGTGAGCATCTGTGGGGAGCCCCCTCCCCAATCAAGTGCTTTATACATTCATATATGAGCCCCCATAAAAACACTCACACCTCTACCCTCCAGAAAGCTCATCCAAACTCACTTCATTTCAATTTAACAGCAGCCAAGAATTATTTGAGGCATGAGTTCAGATCCCTTGTGGTACAGTGGTTATAGCGCTGGACTGAGGCTTGGGAAACCCGGGTTCTAGTCCTGATTCAGCCGTGAAGGTGACCTTGGGCCAGTTGTTGATTCTCATCCAAACCTACCTCACAGGGTTATTGTGAGAATAATGGGGAGAGCCATATCTGCCATACTGAGCTTTTTTGGGGTGTGTATGAATGCAACAAGGGACGCGGGTGGCGCTGTGGGTTAAACTACAGACCCTAGGGCTTGCCAATCAGAAGGTCAGCGGTTCGAATCCCCACAATGGGGTGAGCTCCCGTTGCTTGGTCCCTGCTCCTGGCAAACTAGCAGTTCGAAAGCACGTCAAGTGCAAGTAGATAAATAGGTGCCACTCCGGCGGGAAGGTAAACGGCGTTTCCGTGCGCTGCTCTGGTTCGCCAGAAGCGGCTTACTCATGCTGGCCACATGACCCGGAAGCTGAACGCCGGCTCCCTCGGCCAGTAAAGTGAGATGAGCGCCGCAACCCCAGAGTCGGTCACGACTGGACCTAATGGTCAGGGGTCCCTTTACCTTTATGAATGCAACAGATAAGCAAACAAAGTACATACCCTTTGAGCGATGCTGCTTTGAGGGGTACAGGTGGCAACGAAGATCTCAGGCTCCCTGCTAATTCGGGGGAACATTTTTCCAGCTCCTTTCTGGTGCTTGCCGATACGTGGAGGCGCCACAATGTTTGCTAATGAAGTTGGCCCAACTCTGCATTCATGTGCGCCCAAGTGCTCATCGGAGTGTACGCTCCCCGTACGCTTGCCAACCTAATTAACCGCCCACTCACATCATCGCTCGCTCACGCACCCAAGTCACACGTTTTTTTCCATCCACTTCCCTATTCAACTGTGTGTACAATGCAATTATTTCACGCTCCCAGCCAGGTCCCTGCTGCTGGAAAGAAAGAAAAGAGGTCCCCCGGCTCCATCTTTCCACCCTAACCTTGGGAGTCCTCGGCGGGTGTTCACACATTCCTCGTCCAGCCCTTTGCAGAGTCAAGAGGAGACTTGCATGTGCGGAAGCGACCATCATGGGTAAAAGGACTGCAGTGATTTTATTTCCCCTAACCTAAGGGGAAGAAATGGAGGCAGTGAGAGATTTTAATTTCTTGGGCTCCATGATCACTGCAGATGGTGACAGCAGCCACGAAATTAAAAGACGCCTGCTTCTTGGGAGAAAAGCAATGACAAACCTAGACAGCATCTTAAAGGCAGAGACATCACCTTGCCAACAAAGGTCCATATAGTTAAAGCTATGGTTTTCCCAGTAGTGATGTATGGAAGTGAGAGCTGGACCATAAAGAAGGCTGAAATCTGAAGAATGGATGCTTTTGAATTCTGGTGCTGGAGGAGACTCTTGAGAGTCCCATGGACTGCAAGAAGACCAAACCAATCCATTCTGAAGGAAATCAGCCCTGAGTGCTCACTGGAAGGACAGATCCTGAAGCTGAGGCTCCAAGACTTTGGCCACCTCATGAGAAGAGAAGACTCCCTGGAAAAGACCCTGATGTTGGAAAAGATGGATGGCACAAGGAGAAGGGGACAACAGAGGACGAGATGGTTGGACAGTGTTCTCGAAGCTACCAGCATGAGTTTGACCAAACTGCGGGAGGCAGTGGAAGACAGGAGTGCCTGGCGTGCTCTGGTCCATGGGGTCACGAAGAGTCGGACACGACTAAACAACAACAACAAACCTAAACACAATGCTTTAAACCTCGGCTCTCGTGTTTGGCTGTGAGTTCTTGTCAAGGAAATGTCCCGAGTGATGCGCATGCATGTGCAAAAGTGAGCGCAGGTTGAGTCAGCTCACTGAACGCATTAATCCCAATACTGTTTGCACTGGCCATAAGCAGCCTTCCAAGTTCTTAAGGCTGTGCTGACATTCTGGCTTCCAGGTATTTTGGGGCCGCAACTCCGATAAGCTTCAGCTATCGCAGCCATCCTGGCTGATGGGATTTGTAGTCACAAAGCGCATGAAACAATATGAAGGGGCAACGTGATTCGAACCAGGGGAGAAGCTGGGTTCAGTTCCCTGCTCTGGTGAAGCTCGCTTGGTGAGGCTGGGCTGGCCAATCTCTGAGCCTGGTCTGCCTCTTGTGAGGAGAAAACGGAGAAAGTGAGACCCAAGAGGGAGTTATTCTGTGATCGTTGGACAGGACAGAGGCAGGGAAGGTAACATGCGGCGGTTATAATAAAATAAATGTGCCAAATTCTGAGTGCAAATTTTGAGAAATATGCAGGGGTTCCTGCACCACCATCTTATTTGTTTATTCGGAATATTTACAGTATTCATTTCTTATTTTAAAAGAGTTATGCCCCACCCTTCATCAATTACTGGCACCATAACAACAACAACAACAACAACAACCATAATAATAATTTATTATATATACCCTGCCCATCAGGCTGGGTTTTTCCAGCCACTCTGGGCGGCTCCCAACAGATTAAAAACAGAAGAAAACAGGAAACATGGCAGGGGACATAATAAAATAAGCAATAAAAACCCGTTAGGTGAAAGGAAACAGCAACAACACACACACACACCGAATTCTTTTAAACACCGACAAATGACAAGACCCCGATAACGTGTTTGCATCCCTCAGTGCGGCTATTGAGAAATAGGAGCGCCAAAGTCGAGAAACAGAAATGGAGACAGGCGCAAGCCACAGATCAAAGCAACTGAAATGAGGATTTGCTGCGTAAAAACTTCACTCAGCCTAGCAGGGCAAACGGCTGCCAGAACAATTATCATTACCATTTACAGTGGTACCTCGGGTTAAGAACTTAATTCGTTCTGGAGGTCCGTTCTTAACCTGAAACTGTTCTTAACCTGAAGCATCACTTTAGCTAATGGGGCCTCCTGCTGCCGCCACACTGCTGGCACAAGATTTCTGTTCTCATCCTGAAGCAAAGTTCTTAACCCAAGGTACTATTTCTGGGTTAGCGGAGTCTGTGACCTGAAGCGTCTGTAACCTGAAGCGTCTGTAACCCGAGGTACCACTGTATTAACTTTCTACAATAAGAAGAACAACAATAAAAGTTTTGCTCGCACAGCGAAAATGACGAGAAAAGAAGCCAAATTGATGCTCCGTTGCAAAGCATCCTTCAAGACAGGCTAGGTGCAGAAAGGCAACCCTTCACAGCAGATCCTTCCTGCACCATCTTCCGGGGACCACAGACCAGAGGTGGGCAGGGCCACAAACAAAAGTGGGTGGGGCTATGGATGCAAGCTTTACCTTGGTGCAGCAGACACTAGTTTCTACCCCAGGGGTCAGCAAACTTTTTCAACAGGGAGCCCGGTCCGCTGTCCCTCAGAACTTGTGGGCCTGGACTATATTTTTTTGGGGGGGAATGAATGAATTCCTATTCCCCACAAATAACCCAGAGATGCATTTTAAATAAAAGCACACATCCTACTCATGTAAAAACACCAGGCAGACCCCACAAATAACCCAGAGATGCATTTTAAATAAAAGGACATATTCTACTCATGTAAAAACACGCTGATTCCCAGACCGTCCGTGGGCCGGATTGAGAAGACGATTGGGCCAGATCCAGCCCCCGGGCCTTAGTTTGCCTATCCATGTTCTACCCACTATTACACAAGCACCTTTCTGTCCCGCATCCGGGTAACCAGGTGGGCTGGGGAGCGACTGCAAGCAGAAACACACACTCAATAGACCACCAAGCTGCGGCTGAGCTTGAGTTTACCTGTGTGCACGCCCATTTGCCAGAGCTTTTGTAAATAGGGGTGGGGAGAGTACACACACGCGCGCACACACACACACACACACACACACACACGTTTGGTGATTTGCTGAGGCAGGAGAAACCATGCTTAGTTTTTTGGCCGCCGCCAAAAAATAAAAAAGAACCGCAAGGGAGAGCCAGGGAACATTCTGTATTTCCCTTAAGTGCTTCTTTTACTCCAGAGAAATTCTCACGGGAAAGCTGAGGCACAGACCGCTTCTGCCCTCTGAAAACATTTTTCCCTCTTCCTTTTTTCGCAAGCCGGCTGTTGCCTTCCTGTGCGCCCGAACTGTCACTACTTTCAGGTAGGATTCAATCGCACCATGGAAACGTCAGGCTGAACAACTACGACTGATTTGTCACTCTTGTACAACAAATCCGTCCCCATCCCCCCCGCCCAAAGACCAGACTTTTGCAATATACATGGCAAGTGCTAAGATGTGCCAGAAAGAGTGGGATAACACTTGCTCTGACGCGACGCCGTCTAACCCCCGTGGAAACGAATCAGGATGAACGCTCAATAAACAGGTTGTCCGGAAGGACCTTCAGCGTCTAACACACGCCTCGTTCTCTTCCTACGTATCTTAAGCTTCTAAACAGTGCGCAAAACGGATTGAGGAGCTAGCTGCGAAGTTTGCGCTTCACCTCGCCGGGCAAATCCAATTTGGGAAATCAGAATGGTGTTTGGGGGATTGTCAGAAACCATATGAGAAGGCTTTTTTTTTTTTAAAAAAAAAAGGGGTTCTTATTTACAAGCTGTGTGTCTGTGTTAATACGATGGCTAATGGGACACGGTGTGATGCTTCACACTTCAGAGCAAGTGGAAATGTAGGCTGCAAAGGGACCATGATTATAGTGGTACCTCAGGTTACATACGCTTCAGGTTACAGACTCCGCTAACCCAGAAATAGCGATTCAGGTTAAGAACTTTGCTTCAGGATGAGAAGAGAAATCGCGCAGCGGCGGTGCAGCGGCAGCAGGAGGCCCCATTCGCCAAAGTGGTGCTTCAGGTTAAGAACAGTTTCAGGTTAAGAACGGACCTCCAGAACGAATTAAGTTCTTAACCCGAGGTACCACTGTATACCAAAGAGGAGTCAGTTCTCCTTTGTGGGTGAAACAGCACCGTCCAAGGGGCAAATGGGAAGAACCAGCAGGCCAGGGAGAAAGCTCCGGTTTGCGGGAAGTACCGAAAATATTTAGAAGAAGCAAAAACAGCTCAATGATGGCTGAGCATGCTAAATGGGCACAGAATCTGGACTGCTGGGTAGCTGGAGAAATGGAGAGCCGAGATGGAGTATCCTGGAAAGGGGCATGGCTGGCTTGCACCCTGAACAGCCGCAGGTCCACCTTGTGTGGTATCTTCATTTAAATGTCATTTCGTTAGATTTCTTACCCGCCCTCCACTGCAAGATCCCAGGGCAGGTTGAAACAATAAAACAGCAGTTTTAAAGAAAAGAGAACGGTTGAAGCCATAAAACAAGTGCGGAGACAAATAAAAACAGTTCCACATATAGAATTGTTAAAACAATATAAAACAGGCACAGGCAAACTCGGCCCTCCAGATGTTTTGGGACTACAACTCCCATCATCCCTAGCTAACAGGACCAGTGGTCAGGGATGATGGGAGTTGTAGTCCCAAAACATCTGGCAGGCCGAGTTTGCCTATGCCTGATATAAAAGATACCCGTCCTTTACCTAGTAAAAATTGGAGGGTGGGAAGGAGGAGAGAGGGAGAAAATCCTGCAATAATAGAACTATTATTCCTGGGGCAGGGAATATTTTGGCTGTTTGCTTTTTTAAAAGAAGATATTAGGCGAAATTGGCTCTAAAATGCAAATGCATTTTCACATTGATTTATTTTTTTAAGCAAACTGATGGGGAAAGAGAGTGAAATTTTGCAGATTCTCCCATCCCTGGTTCAGAAGCACCCTGTTACTTTGTGCTTAGCAAAGGCCCATCCTCTACACCACATGCCTGGCTCTCCCTGGGTAACCTTGAGGACAACAAAGCAGATCCCAGCATCTCTGAAGTCTGCCTACAACTGCTTGGAAAACTGCAACCGGCCAGCGAAAAACTTGCAAGAGTGAACTAACTCAGAAGCGCACACCAGATTAATCCTGGCTTTTTTCCTTCAGGTGAAATCTTTGTGGCAACTAGGGGTGGGCAATATATTGATATATCATCCCAAACCCAAGTCCATATTAAGATATTGGTTTCATAATTTTTGACCTGGCAATATACAGTGGTACCTCAGTTTTCGAACATCTCCACTGACGTTTTGGAACACCATAAACCCGGAAGTAAATGCTTCGTGTCTTTGAACGCGCCTCAGAAGTCACACCGGAAACATGGCTTCCCTATTGAGTTTTCTGTATTGATATTTCCGTTTTAGGTTTTTGAACATTTCATAACTCGAACGGTCTTCAGAAACGGATTACGTCCGAAAACTGAGGTACCACTGTATCACAAATCATGATGTGTATTAGGGATGGGTGATATATAATCCAAAATTGGTTTCAAGTCCGTATCATGAGACCGGCTTCATAATCTTTGACCTGGCAATATATCACAAATCATTATGTGAGTGTGCTTTGCAAAAAATCACAATGGGGGAGAAACCGTGAAGCCAGCCAATGCCTATTTATTGTTGCACCCTTATTTCAGACATCGTGATATATTGATATTATCATGAAGTTTAGCTGGTGATATATCGCGATGTTGAAAACCCGGTATCGCCCAGCCTTAGTGGCGACTACAAGCCAATTCAGCCCCTCGTCTGCCAAATGTGGGACTCACCTGGGACTGCTAGGCTGCTGGGCCCGTTTCCAAATTTCCCAAATCAACAGCAAATAATAATAATATTATTTATACCCTGCCCTCCCCAGCCAGAGCCGGGCTCAGGGCGGCTAACACCAGTAAAATTACAGTAAAAACATAATTGGGGGGGGGGGGACCCAATTTAAAATACAGGTTAAAATGCAATTTAAAATGCAGCCTCGTTTTAAAAGTAGCCCATAGATCAAAACCATAAGGGGAGGGAAACATAAGGGTCAGACTGAGTCCAAACCAAAGGCCAGGCGGAACAGCTGTCTTGTAGGCCTTGCAGAAAGATATCAAGTCCTGCAGGGCCCTAGTCTCTTGTGACAGAGCGTTCCACCAAGTCGGGGCCAGTACTGAAAAGGCCCTGGCCCTAGTTGAAACCAATCTAACCACCTTGCGACTTGGGACCTCCAAAATGTTGTCATTTATGGACCTCAAGGTCCTCTGTGGGGCACACCAGGAGAGGCGGTCCCGTAGGTAAGTGGGTCCTAGGCCGCATAGGGCTTTAAAGGTCAAAACCAGCACCTTAAAGCTGACCCTGTACTCCACTGGGAGCCAGTGCAGTTGATAAAGCATTGAATGAATGTGATCCTGCGGCCAGGACCCCGTAAGGAGCCTCGCTGCGGCATTCTCCACCCGCTGGAGTTTCTGGGTCAGCTTCAAGAGCAGCCCTGCATAGAACGAGTTACAATAATGAAGTCTAGAGGCGACCATCGTATGGATCACTGTGGCCAGGTCGGGGCGGGAAAGGTAAGGGACCAACTGCTTGATACGGCGGAGATGAAAAAAAAGCCACCTTTGCTGTGGCTGCAACCTGTGCCTCCATGGAAAGGGAGGCGTCAAAGAGGTACCCCCCAGCCACATCTTTAGAAGGAATTAACCGCCCCCAGTGGCATCTTGGGCGAGGGTACGCACACGCTGGTATAAAGCAGTGTTTTTCAACCTTTTTTGGGCAAAGGCACACTTGTTTCATGAAAAAAATCACAAGGCACACCACCATTAGAAAATGTTTAATATTTTTTTCTTTAAAGGCAAACAAAAACGTTGCGGACCGTTCTCTGCTCAGCGGGGATCGATCCGCTGATCCCCACTGAGCCGGCGGATGACAGCTCCGTCTCTGCACTGTGTGCGGAGAGGGAGATGTCAGAGCCCCGCTGCTCTCTATGGGGAATCGGATGAGAGCAGACCGCCTGTCCGCTCTCATCCGATCCCATCCGATCTGATCCCCACCCAGGACAGATGGAAAATAGGGTGGACACAGTCCGGCGCCCGCCTAGTGGGCGAAAATTTGACATTTTTTTAAAAAAAATCTTTTGAATTTTTCAATTTTTCCCACAGCACACCAGGCAACATCTAGTGTGCCGCGGAACAGTGGTTGAAAAACACTGGTATAAAGCATTCTCACCTTCCTTTTGCCAAACCAACAGTCTGGGAAACAAATCCTGCAAGGATCAAATACCCATCGCTGACAGGAATGCTCTTTCTAACAGGAGAGAACAAGACGCTCTTGCCTGCGCTGGAATTTATCGCCCTCCCCACTGCCACCCCCCCCCCACCTGTGTTTTGGTGAATCCACGTAAACCAAACATACTTCCCCGGGACAGTGTTTTGGCAATGAGAACCGTCATGTGCTTAGACAGGAGCCTGTGACGGCACGTCGGCAGAGAGAACACACGTCGGCACTTTGCCTACGAATGTACGGAACAACCTTGCATTGAGTCACGCCCTTGACGCGTCTAAAGGCTGTTTGGTTGCCATGGCCTGGCTGGCAGCGACTTCCGAGGGGGGGTCTTTGCCAGCCACGTGGAGGAGGCTGAGGGTCGGATCTGACACCTTCTGTGTGAAAACAGCATGGGACTGCCATTGGTCCTTCCCTACTGGTCAAAGGCTGGATTTGCAGTAAGAACATTAAGAGTCCTGATGGATGGTAGCGGCCCCCGCCCTGCGGAACACCCTCCCACCAGATGTCAAAGAGAACAACAACTACCAGACTTTTAGAAGACATCTGAAGGCAGCCCTGTTTAGGGAAGCTTTTAAAGTTTAATAGAGTATTGTATTTTAACATTCTGTTGGAAGCCGCCCAGATAGGCAGGGTAATAATAATAATAATAATAATAATAATAATAATAATAATAATAATAATATTTTTTTCCTTCTAGCACACTTAAAGAAAACATCACTGTCCAAAATGGCTTTATTTAAAATTGAATAATCCCCTACATGTGCCTTGGTCTCCTTAGTGAAAGGGAGGGATAGTAATGTAATTGATTCTCAGCTGATTAACACTTACCAATCAGATGACTTATTCCCTTGTTCTGATTATCAGGAGATGATGTTATTCCTTGGTCCTGCTCCAATCCTCTTAATTAATCCAAGTACAGTGGTACCTCGGGTTAAGTACTTAATTCGTTCCGGAGGTCTGTTCTTAACCTGAAACTGTTCTTAACCTGAAGCACCACTTTAGCTAATGGGGCCTCCCGCTGCCGCCATGCGTTTTCTGTTCTCATCCTGAAGCAAAGTTCTTAACCTGAGGTACTATTTCTGGGTTAGCGGTGTCTGTAACCTGAGGTACCACTGTACAACACTTCCAATCTTAATCCTTTATTTTAACAGCCACTGGTGTGATGACTTTCGTTCAGTCCTTTTTGTCAGAGTCCATGTGGAATACACTAATGTATGGAGTTTGTTGTGTCCTTGATAGTCTTTTGTCGGAGCCCATCAAGATGACTATCAAGTGCCACACCTGTTGAACTGCTGGCTTTTCTTTTTCAAAGGGGGCAAAAGCAGCCCTCATGCTACCTGTCAACTTTCATATCGAGCACACGATCTAAATCTAATTTATCAGCAAAGCTTCCTGGCCACATTTTAAACCAAGGTCTCTTCTGAACGACCCGACTTTTGAGCCTTTTCTCCTGCTTTGCCTGGACAAAGTCTGCAGAGAGAGGAGACAAAAGCTTTCAGGGAGTTCATACGATGTTCCATCTGTTATCCCACAATCCCCTGCCACTTTTATTTTAAATCTCAGAAACTCAGGTATTTGGCAGGCGGCGGGCGGGGAGCAGGTTTGCTGCTCAAGTGTGTCAAATCCACACTTCCAATAAGTATGCTACCTGGGTTTTCAGGTATGCAGTGGAATCCTACCTGCAAAACACCAACAGTCTGGAAATACCCAAAGTTCTCATCACACCCTCCTCTCCCCACAAAACCTTTATTAAAATGTTTTTACCCTTTCCCATTTTACCCTTTCATCTCACATGAAAGGGAGCTTAGCATCTGGGAAAGTAGCAAGGTCCTCTGCGATTCTTATTTGGGTTTATGAACATGGCAAGCTTAAGCCTGCCATACCCTGGTCCATCTATAATAATAATAATAATAATAATAATAATAATAATAGATCTCTTTTCCAAATAATAATAATAATAATAATAATAATAATAATAATAATAATAATAGATCTCTTTTCCTAATAATAATAATAATAATAATAATAATAATAATAATAATTTATTTATACTGCGCCCATCTGGCTGGGTTTCCCCAGCCACTCTGGGCGGCTTCCAACAGAACACTAAAATACAATAACCTATTAAACATTAAAAGCTTCCCTAAACAGGGCTGCCTTCAGATGTCTTCTAAAAGTCTGGTAGTTGTTGTTCTCTTTGACATCTGGTGAGAGGGCGTTCCACAGGGCGGGTGCCACTACTGAGAAGGCCCTCTGCCTGGTTCCCTGTAACTTGGCTTCTCGCAGGGAGGGAACCGCCAGAAGGCCCTCAGAGCTGGACCTCAGTGTCCGGGCAGAACGATGGGGATGGAGATGCTCCTTCAGGTATACTGGACCAAGGCTCAGTACTGGGGTCCTTAGTGCTTTCTACCTAAAACCCTGTGAGGTAGACCAGGATGAGATTGAGTGACTGGTGAGCTTTCATGGCAGATCTCGCCAGGGCTGGCTTACCCATAGGCGCTAGGGGCACAGGCTTTTCTGCTGTGGGCACTGAGGCAGCTGGCCATGCCCCCCCAAAAAGCCCAACAACTTTGAGCTGCCCCCCAAAAAAGCTCTACAACTTCGGCCTGCCCCCCCCCCAAAAAATTGGGTGCTGGACAATTTGTTGCACCCTGGCGCCGAATGTGCTTTAGGCGTGAGTGTGCTGGCACCCTGAGTGGAAAACAACCCCTTCCACTCAATGCTATATTTTGTCTGAGTAGCAGGGTGGATAAAAATCAATTATGCTTTTTTATTAAAAAAATTTAAATGGGATTTTTTAAATTTAAAACAGATTTTTAAAATAAAATGCTTTTGGAGGAAAAATATTTTGAAGATAGTTTTCTGTTTAAGTTACATTATAGTCCAAAGGCTATTCATCAGGAAATAAGGATTTGTTTTAAGTTTTTCACGTGTGCTAAAACTCCGTCTTTTTTTAAAAAAATTGTTTAACCACATCAGTTAACATGGATACATACGCTATAATGTTATTGTTTTAGTTAAATAAGTTGCTTAAATTGTTATTAAGGAAACAATTGTTTTTCTCCTTCTAATAAAGTACAGCAGAAAAGTTGTCCAAATATAAACAGTTGATTTATTAAACCTCACGATAATTTCATAATTATCTGTCTTATGTATTTCTAATAGTATAACCAAATCAGTCATTTTTGATGCGAGTGTAAAAACTACTCTGAAAATTTATTATTCCAAAATTGAAACCTTCATCTGGTTGTAAATATTAAGATGATACCAGCAAGGAAAAAATGGCTGAAATCAAGTCTTACGGACTAGTGATTTAAATCAATTTGATTTAAATCAAATCCACCCTGCTGAGTAGTGTTCAATAAAGAGAGGGCACCTCGGCCAGCAGGAACGCATCAGTTTGGGATAAGTAATAACGATTAAACCGTCGCAATAATATATCATAACAGTGACAATTTATGTTGGAAATGCAAAGAAAAAGAAGATACCTTTTACCATATGTGGTGGACCTGCCCCAAGGTGAAAGACTTCTGGGAGAAGATTTGTAATGAATTGAAAAAAATGTTGAAATATACATTTATTAAGAAACCAGAGGCCTTTCTTCTTGGAATAACAGGTTTGGAATTGCCCAAGAAAGATGTTAAATTGCTTTTGTATGCCACAACCGCAGCAACAATTTCGTTAGCGAAGAATTGGAAAACACAAGAAGTTCCAGCAGTGGAAGATTGGCAGATGAAGATGATGGATTTTTCGGAGCTAGCTGACCTAACCGGAAGAGTCCGCGACCAGAAGGAGGAGGAGTACCAGGAAGAATGGATGAAATTTAAAGACTATTTAGCTAAATATGTTAAGATGACTTAATTGGAAAAGCTTGCAAATATTAGATAGGCTTAGGATTTAAATATGTAAGGATAGGAATTAAGATGTTTAAAGCTAGATTAGAAAGAATGAAAAATGCTACGTGATCAAGATATTTTTTTGAGAAGATTGATTTTTGGAAAAACTGTTAAAACGATTTACAATGAAATTCAATCAGGGGGATTTGAGGAAGTCACTTAACAATGTTATTAAGATTGGTGTATTCACTATTAGGATGTATGTTTGTTTGTCTTAAAAAATTTCTGGAAAATTAATTTTTAAAAAATTGAAAAAAAATAAAATAAATAAACCGCCGTAATAAATGAACCTGGAGCGATATCTCTCCCCTCGCACCACGCAGGTAGGCAAGCTGCAATGAATGGGAAGAGAGATCTTTGTTCACACGGACGGCTCTGACTTCCTCGGCAATTAATGTTCCTGCTGGCATCACCCTTGGCGAAACCTGATCCTCGGATCCCAGATCGTACCTGGCAGTTACAAATCACGAAAACTATAAAAACCCACAGCTTCCTCCTTGAGATAAGGGGTGTTGAGCTGAGGTTCTGCTGCAAAGGACTCCTTGGAAATGTCTTGAGAAGCTGGCTGCGATAAGAGCAGGGCCTTTTCTGGAACTACTGGGTTAGTCCAGATGTTTTTGAACTAGAACCCAGAGTATCTGGAGGGCAAAGGCTGGGCTGGGTTAGCCCATGTAAGAATCTGCAGCGGCGGCAGCAACAAAACAATGGTTCTTTTAAATGTAGAATTAAAATTAAGAAATCTGGTCCTCTGCCTAACCACACCCCTTTATTTGCTGAATTCGAGTAAGTTGGTTTCCTCCGCCCTTTCCTTTTTCTTGGGCTTTTTCCCGCCTGCGCAGAAACCGCAGCAAAAGTGGCTTTCTCTGTGACCTTGACGCCCACGCTGTTCAGAGGATCCGCTCGCTTGAAACTTGCTCTTTACGTTTTCATCCCCAAAGATCAGGGAGTGTTTTTGTGGGCGGCGGAGGCAGGTCTCACAAAGAACCAAAATGTGGGACACATTGCCTCTTCCTGTGCAAACTTATAAAAAAATCTCCACGGCCATTACTGCTAACGTAGACCCTGCCTTGGGTCCAGGAGACTGTAAAGGACACATGTCTTGTCTCTCAGTTCAGGCTCAGCCTTGAAGAAAAGCAGAAAATTAACAAGTCTCTCTCGCCACTGGACCAGAGCCAAGGCCAGTCTAGTCCATTGCCCTGATCTCTGCGATCATAATAAATAATAATAATAATAATATTTTATTATTTATATCCCGCCCTCCCCAGCCGAAGCCGGGCTCAGAGTGGCTAACAACAATAAAAGTAACACAGCATTCTAAAATCAATTCATTTTAAAATCAAATTGATGGCAACCATTGGGCTAGAGTTCTTTGAGGATTACCAAAGGCTGTGCCTTGGCCAAAGGCCTGGTGGAACAGCTCTATCTTGCAGGCCCTGCGGAAAGATGTCAAGTCCTGCAGGGACCTAGTCTCTTGTGACAGAGCGTTCCACCAGAACGGGGCCAGTACTGAAAAGGCCCTGGCTCTGGTTGAGGCCAGCCTAACCTCCCTGTGGCCCGGGACCTCCAGGATGTTTTTGTTTGAAGACCGTAAGGTCCTCCATGGGACATACCAGGAGAGGTGGTCCCATAGGTACAAGGATCCTAGTCTGTATAGGGCTTTAAAGGTTAAAACCAGCACCTTAAACCTGATCCTGTACTCCACCGGGAGCCAGTGCAGTTTGTAAAGCACTGGGTGAATGTGATCCCGGGGCGAGGACCCTGTAAGGAGTCTCACCGTGGCGTTCTGCGCCCGCCGGAGTTTCTGGGTCAGTTTCAAGGGGAGCCCCATGTAGAGGTGACCTGGGGCTTTAGAGCCTGGAGGTGACCATTGCGTTGATCACGGTGGCTAGGTCAGGGCGAGAGAGATCCTCAACAAGATACTCCCACAAAGCAGAAGATAAGAGCAATCGCCTTCTAGTGTTGATTCAGAAGCAGGCGTTCTCTGACTCTGCAGGTAGGCCATAGCCGTTGTGGCTAACAGTAGCCATTGTATTTCTTTAGCTGCAAGCTATAATGAAGCTATATGAAGGCATGGAGATGTCGAGCCTCTGATTCAGATCTCCGTTTGATGGCTGCCAATGCAAATAGAGAAACGTGCCGAAGCTCAACAAAAATCTTCCTGCGGCTAAAATGATATTGTTGAGCAGGAGGGGCAAACCGTAAGTTGCACTTGGCACCTAATTTATGTTGCTTAGAAACTATGGCTCGGTCGCTCTCAAGGGGTGCGGCATGTGTGCCACACTGGCATGGCAGGAGAGGACGGCGAGTGTGGCAGGGAGATTCAAGGACAAAGAAACGTTTAAACATTTCAATGTAGCATAGCGTAGTATCCAAATACAGTCATACCTCGGGTTGAAGTAGCTTCGGGTTGAGCATTTTAGGGTTGTGCTCTGCGGCGACCTGGAAGTAACGGAGTGCGTTACTTCTGGGTTTCACCTCTCGCACACGCACAGACGCTCGAAATGACATCATGCGCGGAAGCGACGAATTGCAAGCCATGCTCACGCAGACACGGGTTGCGTTCGCTTCAGGATGCGAACAGAGCTCCGAAATGGATCCCGTTCGCATCCAGAGGTACCACTGTAACTGGAACAAGCTGGAAGGTGTGCAGAAGAGGGCAACCAAGGTGGATCAAGGGTCCAGAAGCCAAGCCTGATGAGGAACGGTTGAAGGAGCTGCCATGTTTAGCCTGGAAAAGAGGAGACTGAAAGGAGATACGATAGCCATCTACAAATATCTCGAGGGCTGGCACATGGAACAGGGGAAAGCTTGTTTTCTCCTGCTCTGGAGGGCAGGACTCGAACCCATGGCTTCAAGTTACAAGAAAGGAGATTCCGACTCAACATCTTTCGGAGTTGTTTGACCATGGAATGGTCTCCCTCGGAAAGTGGTGGGCTCTCCTTCCTGGAGAGGTTTTTAAGCAGAGATTAGGTGGCCATCTGTCATGGATGCTTTAGCTGAAATTCCTGCATTGGAAGGGGATTGGACTAGATGACCCAGGGGTCCCTTCCAACTCTACAATTCTATGATTTCATTTTTTTTAGTTATTTGCAGGATACAGGCAACTCCCCATTCATGGAGGGGTTCCGTTATGGGCCCCTGTGCACATACGCAGTTACGTAAAATGGGGAGCACCCAGGAGAGTCTTCCTCAGCCCTCCTGCTCACAAGAGGGGAAGAAGATTCCCCGCTTGTGTCGGCTGTGACAGCAAGGCTTGGTTGACCAGGTGCCCCCCCATTTCCCCTTCCATGTGTGTGTCTGTGTGTGGTCGCGAGCAACCAGAACTCACGTGAATGGGGAGTTGCCTGTATGGGTAGATGTTTATGGAAGCTTTTAATGTTTAATAGATTATTGTATTTTAATATTCTGTTGGAAGCCGCCCAGAGTGGCTGGGGAAACCCAGCCAGATGGGCGGGGTTTAAATAATAAATCATCATCATCATCTCTTTTCCAAATGAGAGCAAGAGCCTCTAGTGACACTAAGGACAACCCTGGCTGTGTTTTCCAATGTATTTTTTGTTTTTTACCACTAGAAAATTTGGTGTGGGTGTGAGCAGATTCTTATTCTGAAAGTGTGGCTCAGAGAAAAACGTTCGAGAATAGCCACATCCTTAGAAGTACAGGAAGCTTTAAAAACAAAAACATCAAGTCAGGCTATCATAAAAACATAAGAAAAGGCTGCTTGGACCAAGTCCATGGTCCCTCTAGTTGATCGGAAGGTGGGCAGTTCGAATCCCCTCGACGGGGTGAGCTCCCGTTGCTCTGCCCAAGCTCCTGCCAACCTAGCAGTTCCAAAGCACGCCAGTGCAAGTAGATAAATAGGTACCGTTACAGCGGGAAGGTAAACGCCATTTCCGTGCACCCTGGTTTCCACCACGGTGTTCCATTGCGCCATAAGCGGTTTAGTCCTGCTGGCCACATGACCCAGAAAGCTGTCTGCGGACGAACGCCCCTTGGCCTGAAAGCGGAAATGAGCGCCACACCCCATAGTTGCCTTTGACTGGACGTAACCATCCTGGGGGCCTTTAGCTTTACCTTTATACCATCTAGTCAAACATCCTGTTCTCACAATGGCCAACCAGATGCCTGGAATTATCTGAACACAAGAGTAACTCTCCCCCTTCAACCATGGAGACAAAGCATAGCTATTGTGGCTGGTAGCCATCAACAGCCCTTTCCTCCATGAACTTCTCTAAACGTCTTTTAACGCCATCTAGGTCATCGCTGCCTCTTGTGGGAGAGAGTTCCACAGTTTAACTATGGGCTGCATTAAAGGTGTTCATCTTTAAAGCCCTAAACGGCCTCAGCCCAGTATACCTGAAGGAGCGTCTCCATCCCCATCGTTCTGCCCGGACACTGAGGTCCAGCGCCGAGGGCCTTCTGGCGGTTCCCTCACTGTGAGAAGCAAAGCTATAGGGAATCAGGCAGAGGGCCTTCTTGGTAGTGGCGCCCGCCCTGTGGAACGCCCTCCCATCAGATGTCAAAGAGAACAACAACTACCAGACTTTTAGAAGACATCTGAAGGCAGCCCTGTTCAGGGAAGTTTTTAATGTGTGGCATTTTAATGTATTTTAAATCTTTGTTGGAAGCCGCCCAGAGTGGCTGGGGGTAAAAATAATAAATTATTATAATTATTATATATATACCTGTCCATACAGCCTAGTATAGTCTACTCTTCTGACTGGAAGCAGATTGCCAGGGTCTCAAACAAAAGTCCAAAGTCTCGCTCAGCTTCCATCTCCACCCTGGCTCTGGAAACACGGCGAAGCATCTCTTTTGCATGCAGAAGGTCGGCGGTATAAGGCAGATCCTATGCTTCCATAATTTGGGAACCAAAGCACGCAGCTGAAGAATACGGTCTTGACTTGGGACCCAAAAGGAGGAGGAAGGAAAACGTGGCAAGTCTCCTGGCTCTGAGGCAGGTGAGTGGAAGGATTGGTTAGGTAAGTGGGAATGGACGCGGTTGGAGGATAGATGGCGGCTAATGGATTGAGGTTGAATCCTGACAAGTACTGTTTTGGGGGGACAGGGAGCGGCCTGGTGTGGAGGACTCCCTGGTCCTGAATGGGGTAACTGTGCCGCTGAAGGACCAGGTGCGCAGCCTGGGAGTCATTCTGGACTCACAGCTGGCCATGGAGGCGCAGGTCAATTCTGTATCCAGGGCAGCTGTCTACCAGCTCCATCTGGTACGCAGGATGAGACCCTATTTGCCTGCGGACTGCCTCACCAGAGAGGTGCATGCTCTAGATATCTCCCGCTTGGACTACTGCAATATGCTCTACGTGGGGCTACCCGGAAACTTCAACTAATCCAGAATGGGGCAGCTAGACTGGTGACTGGGAGTGGCCGCCTGGACGACATAACACCAGTCCTGAGAGACCTGCATTGGCTCCTAGTACGTTTCTGAGCACAGTTCAAAGTGTTGGTGTTGACCTTTAAAGCCCTAATTGGCCTCGGCCCAGTATACCTGAAGGAGCGTCTCCACCCCCATTGTTCTGCCCGGACACTGAGGTCCAGCACTGAGGGCCTTCTGGTGGTTCCCTCCCTGTGAGAAGCCAAGTTACAGGGAACCAGGCAGAGGGCCTTCTCGGCAGTGGCACCCGCCCTGTGGAACGCCCTCCCACCAGATGTCAAAGAGATAAACAACTACCTGAGATTGAGAAGACATCTGACGGCAGCCTTGTTCAGGGAAGCTTTTAAAGTGTGACATTTTAATGTATTTTAAATCTTCGTTGGAAGCTGCCCAGAGTAGCTGGGGAGACCCAGCCAGACGGGCAGGGTACAAATAATAAATTATTATTATTGTTATTGTTATTACTACTACTACAGTATTATTATTGTTGTTGGTTAGGAGAATAGAGCCTCCAGTTCAGAGGCAGTATACCTCTGAAGGCCAATTTTTTTGGGGGGCGGGGGGGAGAAAGGCAGTTTCCTGTTACTTGCGAATTTCTCAGAGCAATCTGGATGGTCACAACACTGGAGCAGGTGCACTTTTTAGGATTTGAAAAGGCTATTTGGGCTTTTAGTGCACCAAACCTGAGATCTCCTTAAGATGTCATATGCCAAATATAGCCAAGGACTAAACTCTAAATACTAAGTGCCACTGCATGTCACTATCAAACACAGTCGAATGCTGAAAGTCTTTGTTAAGTCCTAATAGACAGCAAATACTGTGAAATGCCAAATTCTGCCTAATATCCAGTAATAAGCATCAAACATTTATTTAACAAGATATACATACCACAATAAAATAAAACCTCTAAACAGTTAAGCTAAAGTAATATAAAATATTCATAAGGAAATACTGAATAAAATCAGCAGACTTAAAAAAACCAGAAGGTATAAAGCAATTAGCAAAAAATAGCTAAAACCAACGGTTTTTAAACCAAATGTGCATAATCACACATACATGTTATCTGTGGAGGTCTGTCTAAACAAAGCCTTTTTAGCAGGCATGTAAAGGAGTACAATGAAGGAACTTGCCTAATACTAATACTGGAATTGAGCATCATAGGATTCCAAGGTCATATTAAAAATATTTGGCAAATTATAGAGCAGACTGTACAGTACATACTTGGAAAATTGTATTAGTTAGACAATTCCTGGAAACTCTTTCGAGGCTGAAACTGCAGTGCAGAATTTTGGCTTTTCAGAATTCTTTTGCATTTCAGCTCAGATATAAAGCAATAACCGAGGGTGCAAGACGCAACTTAAAATGGCCCCGAATTAAGACAGCATGCATAAAAACAAAAGAAGCCGTAGAGACTTGAACCAAAATCTATCTCAATGTTAGTGGGAGAAATTAAGATTCAGTTCACATTTAAAAGTGAATCGACAGCAAGTCTAACTCACTTCCCCAAACAACACAGAAACTCGAAACACAGCTGTCCTTTGAAATTCATGCTTCTCTGAATTTCGCCATGCAGTTCTCCAGCAAAACAATGGTTACAAAAATGCCTAAATTGGGGGCAAAGTCGGCATTACTGTGTTAGCAAAAACAGCACGCCCAAGAAATGCTTTGTATTGGCGGGAATTTGCTTTGTGAAATTGTGAATATTAGGCAAAAATCGCATTAAAAAAATGTGCACGTTAAGCTAAATGCGCGCATAAAAGCTGGCAGATTTTCACGACGATTTTTAAAAAATTGCAGACCAGTGTGAAACGGCGGAGAACTGAATGTGAAGATTGCAAAAACGATATACTCAGTATATCCTGAATATCTAGGAGCTGCTCTATGCAAAGGAGACAGCAGATTAGTCTGCATTGTCCAAGTCAGAACATCCTACAGAAGGAGAAAGGATTAGAAATGAGCGAAGGGGTGTCATGGCCAGGAAGATGCATGAGGACCTAATTAGCACATGGTCACATGAAGGTCTGCTTAGTCAGAGCATTGCTCTCTCTTTGCCCAGGACTGACTGAGCAACAGCAGAAGCATTTCTCTTGGGTACCAAGAGGATGCTTCTTCCTGCCCCCTTGCACTGGTAACAGCCAGAAATTTCCACATGCAAAGCCAGCTGGTTTATCACGATGAGCTTTCCATGTGGGAAGCATCTGCAGCAAGCTACAGAGAGCGAAACGCACCCCCCCCAATTGTTTCATTACTGGGGTCCAAATCTTGCATTACGCTTTTAGGAAGCTGCAGGTAAACCCTGATCTCTCCACGACTGCCCTCTCATCCCCCACAATCTTCCATCTGCAATACAGACACCGCGAGCCTTTGTAGGGCTGTGGCGAGAATCATGCAACATGATTTGGGATGCTCAGCTCAAGCCAGGAAGGAGAAAAGAACAAAGGCAACCAAACCACCCTGTTGTAAGCATTGTCGTTAGAAAATAAGCTACATGGGAATCGGGTTCCGGTTTTAGGAAAAATCAGAAATGGCAATCTATGGCAGGCTGGTGGTGGTTCTACATTAGAGGTTTCTTTTAGTCCCTGGACCTGATGTGCAACACTCACCCCAACGTTTAAAGCATGCTACTCCTTGATGTACCTTCCTCCTCCGTCTTCAGGATAGCTCAGTCTGCAGAGCACGAGATACTGAATCTTAAGGTTGTGGGTTCGAGCCCCACATTGGGCAAAAATATTCCTGTGCTGCAGGGGGTTGGGCTGGATGACCCCCGGAGGTCCCTCTCAACTCACAAGTCTACGATTGTGAGCTAAATCAGTCGCACTACAGCAGCAGAGGGAGACGGGAGAGAGGGGAGAAGAGAAAGCCTGCTGTCCGCAGACAACCCTACTCATCAGCCTCAGTTGTCCGCCTCTAAAATGGGAACAGAGATAAGCTTCCTCGCGGCGACCGTTTGAAATGCTGGCGAGGTTGCAAAGCGTCTTGAAAGCACGCAGTGGAAATGATTGAAAACCAACCCACAAGCCTCTCAACCCAGAATTAAAATAGCATTTTGACTTACTCAGAGACTGGGATCCCAGGCAGTCCTCATGATGACAAAGGCAGCAAGTTCATTTCATCTCAGGCTCCAAATCCACTTGCTGCCTGGTGTGCGCACGCAGTAGCCCCCTCTTCTCCTTTTCCTGGCGGTGCTCCTGGACGGCTCCCGAAATCTGCTGCGAGCGAAAGGGAAAGGAGGAACCACGGTGAGGCTTCTGTCTGTGAGCCCTCCTCCTATCTGAGTCAGTAGGTCAAGAATCCACCGGCAGCAAACACTCTGCAAAGATTATCCTTATTTCCCCATCGTCCTCTTCCTCTCCGCTAAAAGAGCTGCCTATTTTTTGCCGGTGGCTGCTCTCGTAGAAGCTGATCTTTGCCTGAGCTGCCAGGGCCCAGGACCGTGCAGTTTGGAGACGCAAGCCAAGAGGCGAAAGAGAGATAAGATATGCACAAAAATTTCCTCCAAAACGAAAGCAAGGCACACCTTCAGCCAGCACCTCCCAAACTCACAGCGCATGCTTGTATTCCGGGTTCCCCGATTCCCGCACACTCCCTTTCCGTTCCCCAAAAGCGGAGTGCGGCGCCATCCACCACGAACCGTTTGTACTCCACATGCAAATTACGGAACGTGGTGGACACACACCATCCCTGGCTGTGTGCACAGGGCAGCCTCCTCTCCCCGCTGCCTGATTCAAGGAGCTGCTTGAATCTGGTTTCATAACAGGCTCTTGACTAACCGGCGACTCTCTCTCACACACATATCGCAGAATGAGCTTGTGGGGAGAAGCTCACAGGAAACTGTCCTCGGCTGCCAATGTGCACCCTCCTTGCGGGCTTATGAATCCTTCACGGTGGAGAAATTGAGCAGCGCTCGGGTCCTGTGGTCCCAATGCGCTGCAAACCTCAACATTCACGGACAGGCGGGTCTCTGCATCAAATCCATCTGCACTTAAATGGAACTTCCACAGCCAAAGGCAGTGTACCTCTGGGTACCAGAGGCGAGAGGAGGAGAGCAGGAGGAATGACCAGAGGTGCCTGGCTGGCTGGCCATAGTTGCGCAGGAGGACTGGACACACCCCAGGGCTTGCAGGGCAAAGCAATTCTTATGCACTTAAGCATTAGAGCACATAGCTTCATGCAGACAGTCCCAGGTGCGACGCCCAGAATCTCCAGGTAGGGGCTGGAGAGACCCCTGCCTGTAACCCTCCCAAGCAGCTGCCAGCCAGTGCGGGCAATGCTGGGGTAGATGGGCCAATGCTTTGGTCCAGTATAAGGCAGGTTCCTGTCATCATGTTTCGTATAGTCCTTTTCATTTGCTATGCGCTCAGCTTCCTCCACCCTGGGCCATGCTGGGTTTCACAAAATGCAAGGTGCCAGAACTGGGAATCCTAGTACCTCCACTTGCATCCCCAGCATCAAATGCACATATAAGCAAAATAACTGAAAACTATAAGGCAGTGCCTTATTCCAGCTTTGGCTATTTGTCCATCTAGCCCAGTTTTCTGTACTCTTTCTGGCAGCTGTTCTCCCAAGGTCTTACAGAACCCTAGAATGGCAGAGTTGGAAGGGACCTCCAGAGCCATCTAGTCCAAACCCCCCCCTGCAATGCAGGAATTTCAACTCAAGCATCCATGAGAGATGACCACCCAACCTCTGCTTTAAAATCTTCAAAGAAGGAGAGACTGCTACCTTCCAAAGAAGTCCATTTCACAACTCTTACTGCCAGAAAGTTCTTAGTCGGAATCTCCCTTCTTGTAACGTGGAGCCACAGGTTCAAGTCCTACCCTCCAGAGAAGCGTAATACAAGCTTGCTCTACCCTCTGTGTGACAGCCCTTCAGATTAATCTGAAGATTGCCATCTCATCTCCTCTCAGTCTCCTCTTTCCTAAACTCAACATACCCAACTCCCTCAGCCGTTCCTCATAAGGCTTGTTTTTTTCCTGGGCAGAGGAGGGTCTTTCTCGTCACCCCCTCCCTCACCTTCCTGAATGGAGATGGCCGGGACTGAATTTGGCACCTGTTGCATGCAAAGCAGGTGCTCAGCCGCTCAGTGGTCCCTCCCTCGTGCATAAACTGGCAAACACACATGGCAGGATGGTTAGGCACAAAACGAGATAACCACACACACACACACAGCCCACTCAAAGGAATCCTAAACGTAGTTCAAAACACACTTGCAAACAGCTATGTTCCCAAACTTACATCTTAAGCTTTCAGCACTCCATCGGCTGATTCGGCGAGATGACCCTGGGCATGGAACAGGAGAGAACAAAATGCTCCTTTTTCTTTCCCACTGGGCAAACAGGAGCGGCTCCTACGCTTATCCACCTTTGGGCTCCACAAAATCCATCCTCGGTTTCTAAAAACCAGTGCTGCTTCTGTCTCAAAATGCAGCCGCTTCAATTAAGCACTCTGTGTGTGTGTGTGTGTGTGGTTCAGCAGATCAGCATGCAACTTTCGTTTTTCTTTTTTCTGCTTCTGAAAGTTTCGCTCTGATTCAGAGGCGGCGGCGAAAAGAAAGAAACACCCCCCATCTAGAAAACCTGCCTGCCATATGCGAAAAGAAACCCTCGCTCCTTGCAAACAACAATCGCAGCTTTCTGAATCCGCCAAACAAACGGGTTCTCTGGCAAAACGCCGGGACGAACGCAGATTCCCCAGGGAAAATGACTTGGCCTCCGATTAGCATACAAAAGCCATGAAACTGGCCACGTGCCTCGCTGACCACTAACAGAACCAGCTCCTGAATCATCCTGACCACAGGATGACTCCTTGCACATTTATTTCCTCTCCCTTCCACCCCCTCCTGCCAGGGGTTACTGAGTGTCGCTGGGGGACCCTGAGCCACCTCCGTGCGCTGATGGGAATTCCAACCTGGGTTGCACTCTGCAGCCGTAATGATGCAGCCAGCTGCCAGCCCCTCGCTTTGAGTCAGCCTTCAGCTATACACTGAAGGATATTAGTCAGGGGCCAGGCAGCGCATGTTTCGTAGTGAGTAGCTGCTCAGGCTCTCGTGCAATGCCGCTTCCGAGAAATGCAACGCCCAGAGCACAGGAAAATTCCACAAACAGAGAGAGAGAGAAGGGAAGACCAAAAGGAAAGGGGGGAAAGAGGGAGGCAGGGTAGGGTGAGGAGAGTGTGAACAGGGCAAACTGCAAAAAGTCTGGTGCTGGAACCCATGCTTAAGAACTTGCTTTCGGAGCCGGTGCAGAATCAACGGAGGGGAGAGTATTATTGGGGGAGAGAAATGTCGCCCCACAAAATGAGATCTGAGAGTCTTCCAGAAAAACTATCTCTCAAAGGACCTGTTGATGGCATTTTACCATTGTACTGTGGAGAGTGTATTAACTTATTATGGTCTTCGTGTGTGGTTTGGGAGCTGAACGGTCAGGGGGAAAACAACGCTGTCCAGGGTTGTAAAGATTGCGGAGAGAATAATTGGGTGCACTCTTCCCACCTTGGATCAAATCTATGCTTCCAGGTGCCATAAGAAAGCTGCAGAGATAGCGCAGGATAGTGCGCACTCCAGAAATGATCTCTTTCAGCTTCTGCCTTCTGGAAGAAGGCACAGGGTTATGAAGACTAGGACTAGCTGCCTGAGAAACAGTTTCTATCCAAATGCGATTTTGGTTTTAAACGCCTTGTAAGGAGTCTGTATGGGAGTATATTTAAAAATGGAGCATCAGAGTTTTTAGGGGCTAACCAGGTTGGGATAGCTGGGATAGCAGGCTTGTTGGGTTTTGAATTTCTGATGTAGATTTTTCAATTTCATTGTTCTGTATGGGACAATGACAATAAAGATTATCGTATCTCTCCTGTGCGTGATGAGAAGAACAATCAATGAAAAGCAGCGAATTAAACTGGAAGCTGGGGTGGTGTTGAGATTAACTCTTTTCAGGTTCACATAAGGGGGGGGGGAGAAGGCTAAAGCTTGTGGGTGAATTAACTCAGTGTCTTGGGATGGTTAAGTGGGTTGCTGAAAGGCAGAGAGGACAACCTGTTGACTGTGGTGGTGCTGTGACAACCAACACACCTGGAAGGTGTTTGTGGCACTCTTGAGGGAGACAGTGGGCAGGGCAGGCTATGAAATAAAAGCCAGGCCCACAAAGCCGTTTGCTGTGCAGCTGCTACGTATAGACCAAACCAGAGGTGGTGTGGTGTAGTGGTTAGAGCGTTGGGAGGCCAGGGCTCAAAGCCCCGCTCAGCCACGAAGCCTTGCAGCAGTCACTCGTTCTCCGCCTGACGTACCTCACAAGGTTGTTGTGACAATAAAATGGGTGCGGGGAGAGAAGAGAGAATGACATACACCACCATGAGCAACTTGGGAGGGAAAGTTGGATAGACATGCAATGAGGAATAAATGAATAAAATAACAACACACACACACACACACACACACACACACACACACGGTGGAGAGGACTGCACAAGGGAGTAGAACACCCTGGTTCTGACATGCTTGCACAAATTGGCCTCCACCGGCAACCCTGGTTTGCACAACCCACTTTTAATGTGGCCAAACTAGATGTGCGAAATGTGATGTCTTCCATAGGTAAAGGGACCCCTGACCATTAGGTCCAGTTGTGGCTGACTCTGAGGTTGCGTGCTCATCTCACTTTATTGGCCGAGGGAGCCGGCGTACAGCTTCCGGGTCATGTAGCCAGCATGACTAAGCTGTCTCTGGTGAACCAGAGCAGTGCACAGAAATGCTGTTTACCTTCCTGCCAGAGCGGTACCTATTTATCTACTTACGCTTTTTTGCTTTCAAACTGCTAGGTTGGCAGGAGCAGAGACCGAGCAACGGGAGCTCACCCCGTTGCGGGGATTCGAACCGCCAACCTTCTGATCAGCAAGTCCTAGGCTCTGTGGTTTAACCCACAGCGCCACCCGTGTCCCGATGTCTTCAATACACTTTGCTTTATTTTTAAGCGGCAGGTGCAGCCAGGGGAGGGATTGCAGCTAAGACAGTGGGAGTGGGTCTGGTTCCCAGCGCATCTTGTTGAGAGAGTGGTCTTTCTGTGAACAGCTGCTATTAGCTCCAGAAAGGAAAGCTTCCCTAGCAGTTTGGGGTTGGTGGGACGGTCACTGGAGCAAAAAGATTAGGAAAAAGCAATCAATTGTTTTGCATGGTTCTCTTCTCTCTCACATACACACTCTGCACATGCACACAAGCACACTATTCCAGAATGGGAGATGGGTTCATCTTCTGTAGCAAAAGCAACAGCACCTTCTGACAAAGGCCAACAAGTTCTGAAGAAACACCAGAACAGAGACTTGAAACCTGAGAATGTCCGTGATCTTGGACTTCAGCTCCCATTGTCACTGACCACCTGACGGCTGGAGCCGATGGAATGTCTTGAGGCCAACAAAACCTGGACAGAGCCACAGCTTCCCCATCCCTCCACCAGAGCCCTAATAATAATAATAATAATAAAAATAATCTTCTGCCCTTTGGCGGGTGACTGTGTCGTTGGGGTGGCGGCAAGATCGCACTGGCCTATCTACTCTGAATGTATTCTGGATGTTCTTCTGTGATGTCAATAAAGGTTACTTGACTTGACACTGCCCAGGCCTGCGCCCCAGGGAGGTCACTTAGGTGCTGCTAATGCAGCGGTTTGGGCCTCACCCCAAGAGGCGTACTCCATTGTCTCTCGAGACAGACAGATGCCAGCAACAACACATGGTGCAAAGGAGGTCTAAGGGTGCCTCCAGACCACTGTTCTTTTGCGGGAGGGATTCAAGAACATACCAGAACTTTTAGGTTTCCTTGGATAAAATGGGCGAAACGGCTCCGTTGCCCTGACATAACAAATCCACGTTAAAAAGAAGAGGAATCGTAACCCGCTGTGCTTTGGAAAGCGATGGGAGAAACAAATGCACCAGCGAGTGTGTGAGATGAGAGGATGACTAACGGGAAACACTCCACAAGCAAATCTGGGTGAATACAGGGCGGGAAAGCCGGTGCTTGTATAACCGCCTTGTAAAGAAATCAGAACAAGCGGATATAATCTAACCTCCATGCCAGAATTCTGCACAAATAGGTCATCTGGAAGAGCCCTGTCACAGATGCTTCAGGTTACAGACTCCACTAATCCAGAAACAGTACCTCAGGTTAAGAACTTTGCTTCAGGATGAGAACAGAAATCGTGCTCCAGCGGGGTGGCGGCAGCAGGAGGCCCCATTAGCTATAGTGGTGCTTCAGTTAAGAACAGTTTCAGGTTAAGAACGGACCTCCGGAACGAATTAAGTACTTAACCTGAGGTACCACCGTATAAGGCAGCTTGCAGTGCATGCCCCCCCCCCCCCAATACCTTTTGCCCAAATAGCCTAATAATGTCATCCTCAGCATCAGGGGTTACTTCACTTTCTTATCTTCCAGTGCTGGAATAAGCCATTGTTTTGCATCCTACAGAGGACGGACAGGTCAGGACCTGTGCGCAAAGGACCAACGGACACAGATCGGACATCCGAAATGGCAACATTTGAAAGCCAATGCAGGAAGGGGGCATTTCGGCCTCACGAAATGTTCTGCAACTGATCCACTGGAAAGACCTGAGCAAAGATGCATCGAAGGGAAAACTGCAATGGGAAATCGCTGCACTACAAATGCTCACCCATGTGGACAATGCATTTCTTAACACGTGAAATGCGTTAATTGCCAATGCTGGGCTGTCAGCGTTACCAACGACTGTCTTGTTCATTACTGACATGGAGACAAACAGAAGAAGACACCTTTACCCCGGTATGGCTCCCCTTTATCACACACACAGCCCAACAAGACAATGACAGTAATCCACCAACAGCATACGAATCATTAAAGCTAACCTGATCCAAAACACCCACCCACCCCACTCACACACGAAAACAAAGATCACCACAAACAAACAACCACACCCTAGGCCAACCCCAACCTCTCTCACCACCAAAGGAACACAAGTGAACAGCACATGCATTAAGCAAAATAGAAATATTGCCACCAGACCCCCCCATCTCCCCCCCTTCCTCCCCAAATGTCTCAACAAATGAAACTGATTTGTAAAAATGTTACATGGAAAAAATACGAGAGACATTACACATACTTCTGTAAAACAAGAAAATCTTTAATTAAAAAACAAACTAACCAACGACCGTCTTGGAAATTTCCGCTATTAGCCGCATAGTTATCACTGTCTCCGAACGTTATTGGTTTCATTTGCCTCTGATCTTGCTGCGGACAATGCCCACAGCATCACAAACCCAAGTGCGCCTATGTACCTGCCGCTCAGGATAATTCAGCCTAGGTGGACGGAAAGCAAACCGTAATTCCCAAAACCTTAGGCCGTAATAAATTGGTTAATCTTCAAGGCGCCATGAGGCTCGGTTGGTTTTACTAACTGGAAAATGTTTTGCAAGGTTCCTGGTGATTCCTGCACTGCAGAGGGTTGGACTTTCCCAATGCATTCTGTGAAATCTCCAAACAGAGACCAGAGTGGGATGAAGCTATATCCCTGGCAATAATAGTTCTAATCACACTGCTTCTGGCTCTCTGGGAGGGAAACAAGACCGACAATCAAAATCCCCTTCTTTCCCCAAACCCTCCTGTCTCTGCCTCCAGTAGATGACCTGACCAGTAGGAATGTAGCCCTGGAAGGGTGCAAACATTCAGATCTTTTATTACTCAGATCAGATTCATGTCAGCCTCGTTGACTAAGGGGAGTGAGCAGCGCCACAAGTAGCCGTTTTACTCACACCTGCCACAGAGATAAATCCTTATTTGGACCAGTCATTGATACTTGACGAACGGAAAAGGATGTTGATTTTAGAGAAGAGAAACAGGAGAGTCACTGCAGCGTTTTTTCAGCATTACAAATGTTTTTTAAGCACTCAGAGAGAATTAATTTTCCAGAAGAAAGGATTTCCCCCAGGGCATGTTTCGGCAGAAGTATTTCCCTCTCTCCAGTTTTTGTGCAGAATTTGGTGTGTGCAGAAAATCCCCCTGTGCCCTCAACTAAAATGTGTAGTGAAATTGTTCTAAGTTAGCAGAGAGGACACAAATAGCTGTCTACTCATATGAGGAGGGTCTACTTCTGAGATATATAGATCCCAGGCACTGAGGGGCTTTTAAATCTGCCGGTGACATTCAAAGAATCATAGAATTGGAGAGTTAGAAGGAACCTCTAATTCAACCGCCTGCAGTGCAGGAATTCAACTCAGAGTTTTGCTTTAGAGAAGACCTATTGAAATCAATGGGCCTGATTTCAATTTATTGGTCAGTTTACTCTTAGCAGCTGGATAAAAGTTTTCTCCCTCATAACACTAGAATTTGTGGACATTCAGTGATGATGGAAGATTCAGGAAAGATAAAATAAACAACTTCTTCATGCAGAGCATAGTTATAACCTATGGAACTCTCTCCCACAAGGGACACTGATGGCCACCAACCTAAATTGATGGCGTATATACCTGCCACTTTGTGCCGTAATAAATTGGTTAATCTTCAGGGTGCCTCAAGGCTTGGCTGATTTTACTAAGAAGGCTACCCTTCTGGAAAATATTTTGCAAGGTTCATGAAGAATTATAAAAGCAGGGGGCTGGACTAGATGACCCGTGGGGTCCCTTTCCAATTCTTCTCTGCAAGGAAACGCAGGCTGAAGCCAACAGATTTTCAGAAAACAGTGCTTTTTTTTTCTACGACTAGGCAAGACTTCCTGGAGATTTAGTTGAGATTCCGGCATCGCAGGGGGCTGGACCCCCAAGATCCCTACCAACTCTAGGATCCTACAATGCCTGTTTGCTGAGCTTCTTGTAGTATTGGCAATGCTGTGAACAAGGGGATCGCTGGGCTTAGAAATGAATGAAAACTACAGTGGTGCCCCGCAAGACGAATGCCTCGCTAAACGAAAAACCCGCAAGACGAAAGGGTTTTCCGAATTTTTAGCGGCTTCGCAAGACGAATTTCCCTATGGGCTTGCTTCGCAAGACGAAAGCCCATAGGGAAATCTCCGGGGACAGCGGGGAAGCGCAGCGCGCCTTCTCCTCTGTTCCCGGACCTGTCCTAAGGCTTGCGGTGGGAGGTCCGGGAACAGAGGACAAGGTGCGAAGGGCTTCTCCTCTGTTCCCGGGGCTTGCGGTGGGAGGAGGGTTTTTCCTCCCCACCGCCAACATTCAGAAGGCTGTTCTGAAGGCTGGCGGTGGGAAGAAAAGCCCTTGTCCCCCGCCAGCCTTCAGAAGAGTTCCCGCCTAGGCTGCGGATAGCAGCCTGCTGCCCCGCGCGAGGGGCGCTCTTAAGCAGAGCGCCCCTCGTGCGGGGCAGACATTTGCCGCTTGGGGAGCCCTGCAGGAGAAGTCCTGCAGGGCTCCCCAAGCTGCGAATGTCTGCCCCTCACGCGGGGCAGCAGGCTGCTATCCGCAGCTTGGAGAGCCCTCTGGACCTCTTCTGAAGGCGGACGGGGGGCAAAAGTCTTTGTCCCCCCTGCCTGCCTTCCCGGGGGCTTTTAAATCGCCCCGGGACAGCGGAGAATTCATCCGCTGTCCCGGGGCGATTTTAAAATGCTGGCGGGCGGCAGCGCTGCCGCCCGCCAGCATTTTAAGATCGCCCCGGACAGCGGAGAAGTCTCCACTGTCCCGGGAAGGCAGGCGGAGGGAAGCAAAGACTTTCGCCCCCGCCGGCCTTCAGAAGAGGTGGGGGACAGACTGTCCCCGGACCTGGTCTGAAGGCAGTTTCCATAGGAACGCATTGATTGATTTTCAATGCATTCCTATGGGAAACCGTGTTTCACAAGACGAAAAACTCGCAAGACGAAAAGACTTGCGGAACGAATTAATTTCGTCTTGCGAGGCACCACTGTACTTAGCTCATGCCCAGGGAAACTCCTTTCCAGCATTACTTCACATATTCCAACCTCCCAGCATCCAAACTGTGCCCTGGGTTATGTTTTTGCACATTTGCTTGGAAGTTAAAGCCCACTGGCAGACTTAAAAGGTAAAGGTAAAGGGACCCCTGACCATTAGGTCCAGTCGTGGCCGACTCTGGGGTTGCGGTGCTCATCTTGCTTTATTGGCCAAGGCAGCCGGCATACAGCTTCCGCGTCATGTGGCCAGCATGACTAAGCCGCTTCTGGTGAACCAGAGCAGCACATGGAAACGCCGTTTACCTTCCCGCTGGAGCGGTACCTATTTATCTACTTGCGCTGGTGTGCTTTTGAACTGCTAGGTTGGCAGGAGCAGGGACCGAGCAACGGGAGCTCACCCCGTCGCGGGGATTCAAACCACAAACTTCTGATCGGCAAGTCCTAGGCTCTGTGGTTTAACCCACAGTGCCACCCGCGTCTAGTAAAGGTAAAGGGACCCCTGACCATTAGGTCCAGTCGTGACCAATTCTAGAGTTGCGGTGTTCATCTCGCTTTATTGGCCAAGGGAGCCGGCATACAGCTTCCGCGTCATGTGGCCAGCAGGCCTAAGCCGCTTCTGGCGAACCAGAGCAGCGCACGGAAATGCCGTTTACCTTCCCGCTTGACTATAATCAAACTCATTTCTAAGTTGACAGCCTCTAATCTATTTATCTACTTGCACTTTGACCTGCTTTCGAACTGCTAGGTTGGCAGGAGCAGGGACTGAGCAACGGGAGCTCACCCAGTGGCGGGGATTCGAACCGCCGACCTTCTGGTCGGCAAGTCCTAGGCTCTGTGGTTTAACCCACAGCGCCACCTGCGTCTACTCCCAGGTAAATTCAGCTTTAGAATTCCGATGGAGCTGTATCTCTGGTTGATTACCTGCCAAGTGTCCCTCTACCTGCCGTAACAAATAACAACACAAGCTTATGCGAACAGGTGCGCATGCAGAAACACAAAGCCCCTGCTATTTTACCTGTATTAATAGCACAGTTATTAATAACTCCAGTTCTTATACTTGGTTGTCTTGCAGTCTTGGCTCAGCCAGAGGCGGCCGAGTCCCAAAAGAAATCTGAAATGGTGCCCTTGTGTTGACTATAATCAAACTCATTTCTAAGTTGACAGCCTCTAATCTAAATAGCGGCAAGGCCAAAAAATGTGCCACCTCCTCACGACCTTTCTAGCCGCCATAGGCAGGAAAAGAAATGAGCCCCCAAACCCTTCATAGAAGGTAGTTTCTTTCACATGCGGTGGTCATGTGATAAGGTAAAAACATATTGGGAAAACATATATAATGAATTAAAGAAGATATTTAGATATACCTTTTTAAAAAAGCCAGAGGCATTCTTGTTGGGAATGGTAGGAGAAGGCATTACTAAGAATGACCAGAAATTGTTCTTATATGCAGCAACAGCGGCGAGGTTATTGTTAGCCCCGGTTTGGAAACAACAGCAATTAACAATGGTAGAAGAATGGCGACAGAAGGTAATGGAATATGCAGAAATAGCTAGATTAACGGGGGGAAATTTGACAACAGGGCGATGAAACATTTCAAAAGAATGGGAAAAATTTATGTCATACATAGGAAGGATAAGGTGAAATAGTGAAACCAGCAGAACCGGAATAAACCTCATAATGGGAAATACAAAGAAAATTTCTGGATAAAGAAAATAATAAAAAGTAAAATGTATAATGTGATTAATCTAACCAATGGTAGTTGTAAATGAATACAGACAGACAATAAGAATTGTATATACAGGAGGATTTATTTGGCTATAGACACTGTAAGGACAAATACGAAAGAAGAACAATAATATACAAAACGGATGAAGACAATGCGAAAAATTTAGATGTGATATAAAAAGCCAGAAGAAGGAAGGAAGGAAGTCGGCTCTTAGGAGCAAATATAAGTGTAAAATGTAATATAATATGTGTATGTGGAGTATGTAAATGAAAATCAATAAAGAATATTATGGAAAAGGCAGGAGAGGAAGGGAAGCTAAGGACGGATGAACTTCATCATTCATTTGTTGACATTTGTATCCTGCATTTCCTATGATGGTTATGATCCTGCCCTTCACAGAGGATGCCCTACTGACTCTCCTTCCCAAGCATTCTGTTGAGATACTTTCTTTCGCTCTGAAAGAGCTTGTGGGAGGGAGTAACTTGCATTTTTCCAATTAACGTGCCCCCCACATAGGCCTGACGGTGCCTTCTTGTTCTGAGCTTAAGGTAAAGGTAAAGGGACCCCTGACCATTAGGTCCAGTTGTGGCCGACTCTGGGGTTGCGGCACTCATCTTGCTTTATTGGCCAAGGGCGTACAGCTTCTGGGTCATGTGGCCAGCATGACTAAGCCGCTTCTCTCGAACCACAGCAGCGCACGGAAACGCTGTTTACCTTCCCGCCAGAACGGTACCCATTTATCTACTTGCACTTTGACACGCTTTCGAACTGCTAGGTTGGCAGGAGCAGGGACCGAGCAACAGGAGCTCACCCCGTCGTGGTGTTTCGAACCGCCGACCTCCTGATCAGCAAGTCCTAGGCCATGTGGTTTAACCCACAGCTCCACCCATGTCCCTCTGAGCTTAGCAGCACAACAAACCCTGAATCAGATCCACCTGCAATTCAACCCTCCCTTCTTCCCTTGCCCACCAGAAACCAGCCTCTCCCAAGCCCCTTAATTCTGCCGCTCACGGTGCGTTCCTGGGACGGCAGGAGCGTTTGAAAAGCTTGTTAAGAGAAGGGGGGGGAGGAAGAAATGCAAGTCACTTCCAGCACCCACCCACAATTATCAAGGGCAGAGGTAAGCTGTGTTTGCAGTGGCAGGGTGCCCAGCATTCTTCCGCAACACCTGCGGACTCCCCTTCGGACGGCTCAATGTTGCCGTGCTGGCAGTCAAAAGTGACGAGGCAAAAAAATCTGGATTTGCCTAGGAAGGGCAGTCGAGAGCCCTGCGGAATATCTCAGCTGGTAGAACACAAGGCTCTTAGAATCACAGAATCATAGAGTTGGAAGAGACCCCAAGGGCCATCGAGTCCAACCCCCTGCCAAGCAGGAAACACCATCAGAGCACTCCTGACATATGGTTGTCAAGCCTCTGCTTAAAGACCTCCAAAGAAGGAGACTCCACCACACTCCTTGGCAGCAAATTCCACTGTCGAACAGCTCTCACTGTCAGGAAGTTCTTCCTAATGTTTAGGTGGAATCTTCTTTCTTGTAGTTTGGATCCATTGCTCCGTGTCCGCTTCTCTGGAGCAGCAGAAAACAACCTTTCTCCCTCCTCTATGTGACATCCTTTTATATATTTGAACATGGCTATCATATCACCCCTTAACCTCCTCTTCTCCAGGCTAAACATGCCCAGCTCCCTTAGCCGTTCCTCATAAGGCATCGTTTCCAGGCCTTTGACCATTTTGGTTGTCCTCCTCTGGACACGTTCCAGTTTGTCAGTGTCCTTCTTGAACTGTGGTGCCCAGAACTGGACACAGTACTCCAGGTGAGGTCTGACCAGAGCAGAATACAGTGGCACTTGATCTTAGGGCGGTAGGTTTGAGCCCCAAGTTGGGCAAAGGATTCCTGCATTAGGTCCTTTCCAACTCTAGAATTCTATTATTTATTATTCTATGACAGGAGCGCCAATTGTGGGGGCTTTGTGATCTTTATGCCTCTCTCTCTCTCTCTCTCTCTCTCTCTCTCTCTCTCTCTCTCTCTCCTCCCCCCCCCCCCCCAGGATGGAAGAGCAATTTGACTCCTTTCACATTCAAAGATGAGCCGACGGAAACCACGCTCAGACTGAAACAAAAGTTGGTCTTCATGTCAGGCCATTTTCACACCTTGCATAAAAGCACTGTGAACAGTCATTGCTCTCCATCCCCTCCCCAAAGAATCATGGGAGTTGTAGTTTGCTAAGGGTGCTGAGAAGTGTAAGGAGGCCCCCTACCTCACCCCTGAGCTACAATTCCCAAAACTCCGTGGGTAAGGGGGTTGGCTGTTAAAAGCACTCTGGGACTGTGCCAGCTACAGCTTTTGGGAGTTGTAGCACAGAACACCTGGAAGAAAAGCGAAATCTGCCATAGGTTTGGCGAGTAACCAAGGGGTTGGGCCTCCAAGTCCAGCACTCCAGCGACTCCGATCGCAAGGACGGATTATTCCTTGATAGGGAGGAAACGGGATCTGGGTCTGCTCTCCCCTGGCAGAACAGATTATCATGGGGGGAGCGGTGCAGAAATTGGAGAGCCAGGGAGCAGCGCTCTGTTTCCTCCCTCAATCATAGCACAAACATCCATAGCAGCTCCTATGCCCTGCTGAATTTTATTTGCAACTTTCAGTTCCATATGCTGGAACGTCGGCTGCTGGGCAGCAACTGCTTCTGGGCTCAGGAATATAGGAAGCGGACTTAAACCAGCAATTTCCTAACTTTTTCTAGCCACCACCCACTTGGTTCCATAAACCCATCCCCAGTGCCCCCTACCCTATAAAAAGCTCAGTGCCCAGAGATCTGCACTGGTTACCAATCCCAGGCAAAGTTCAAGGTGTTTGGCACTGGATTTAGGACGATCCAGGAAATTCCTGCTGCGCAAAGCACTTTGGAACTCACTTCCGATTGAGTCCAAGCAGGTGCCTTGACTGGACTCTTATCAGGGCTGGCTAAAAGCATTCTTGTTGAGACAAGCTGACCCGGACGCTTAGGAAGTTGGGATTAAAGTTTCAGTGCTTTAACTTTGTATGTTTCAAAGTAGGGTCGTGAATTTTTCTTGATGTTATTGTCTTCTCGCAAACCGCTTTGAGGCTTTTATGCAATCAAGCGGTATGTATATTTTATGCGATAAATAAATAAAATTAAAAGCACCATTCAGACTAGCGGTTCCACAGCCCACTGAGGAAGAGAACACAGTAAAATTCAAAAAGGACCAGTTAATTTGAAATCCAGTTAAAACTATTTAGTTTAATTACCGGTAATTCAAAGAAATGGGGGGACTTTAGCCAGAGATGCCAGGTTTTCAAAGGTAAAGAAAGGTAAAGGACCCCTGGATGGTTAAGTCCAGTCAAAGGTGACTATGGGGTTGTGTGCTCATCTCGCTCTATAGGCCAAGGGAGCCGGCGTCTGTCCGCAGACAGCTTCCAGGTCATGTGGCCAGCAGGACTAAGCTGCTTCTGGCGAACCAGAGCAGCACATGGAAACATCGTTTACCTTCCCGCTGGAGTGGTACCTATTTATCTACTTGCACTTTGATGTGGGCACTGCTAGGTGGGCAGGAGCTGGGACAGAGCAACGGGAGCTCACCCCATCGCTGGGATTCGAACCGCCGACCTTCTGATCGGCAAGTCCTAGGCTCTGTGGTTTAGACCACAGCGCCACCCGCGTCCTTCATCCAGAAGGTGATACCTTATCCCAAAAGCCAGAAGATTTGGTCTGCCTTGCTCCATACTGCCAACAACGGCTGGCAGCAGCTCTCCAAGGGTTTCAGGAAGGGGGTCTTTTCCAGCCCAGGCTGCAGACGCCCACGACTGAGCCTGGGAACTTTTGCATGCAAAGAATGTGCTTAATCACTGCCTGAGCTATCGCCCTTCCCGCAAGACTCCCCAAAGACATCTGCCTGGCCACTGTGGGAACAAGCTCTCTCATGCTGAAGAATTCTCTTGCAAGCAGCTGGAAGTGCATGTTCACAGGTGCCAGAACAACTTCGGTCAACAAAGCAGCCACACTGGAAAGCCTTCTGATTAGCTGCCGCCAAGGTCATTTGTGGCATGCAAAGCACAACACAGCGAGAAGGCAGGGTTGAAGGTGTTCACACAACAGCTATGCGGCGACTTCTCCTGCTTGGGTGCTCCTAGCAGCAGCAGCAGCAGAGAGCCTGCAGGTGTGTTTTCTTGACAGGTCAGGCGAGAGCTGCGTGCAAACTGAGTCAAATGGTGCACAGCAGCCAATGGCAACTTAAACCTAAGTTACAATCACCACAATGGAAATGTTTAGGCGCTGTTTTTTGTTTTGCAATCATTATTGCTGTTCATTTCATTTCTATAATGCTTTGTATTGTAAAGAACAAATCTCAAATCTGTTTAAAGGTAAAGGGACCCCTGACCATTAGGTCCAGTTGGGGCCAACTCTGGGGTTGCGGCGCTCATCTCGCTTTACTGGCCAAGGGAGCCGTCGTACAGCTTCCGGGTCATGTGGCCAGCATGACTAAGCCGTTTCTGGCGAACCAGAGCAGCACACAGAACCGCCAGAAGGCACTCGGAGCTGGACCTCAGTGTCCGGGCAGAACGATAGAGGTGGAGACGCTCCTTCAGGTCTACTGGGCTGAGGCAGTTTAGGGCTTTAAAGGTCAGCACCAACACTTTGAATTGTGCTTGGAAACGTACTGGGAGCCAGTGTTGGTCTTTCAGGACTGGTGTTATGTGGTCTCAGCGGCCACTCCCAGTCGCCAGTCTAGCTGCCGCATTCTGGATTAGTTGCAGTTTCCGGGTCACCTTCAAAGGTAGCCCCACATAGAGCGCATTTCAGTAGTCCAAGCGAGAGATAACCAGAGCATGCACCACTCTGGCGAGACAGTCCGCGCGCAGGGAGGGTCTCAGCCTGCGTACCAGATGGAGCTGGTCAACAGCTGCCCTGGACACAGAATGGACCTGTGCCTCCATGGACAGCTGTGAGGAGGAAGAGGAGGTGTCAGAAGCTGGAGAGGTAACAGGCCTTAGTGAGCTGGGAGAGTCTGTGGCAGAGAGACGGGAGAGAAGCTGAAGCAGGAGAGGAGAGAGACCAAGAGGCAGAGAGGAGTCTGACTGGTGAAGAGTCGCAGGTGTGTCCCCCTCTTGTTGCAACAAGCTGCCCTCCATCCAGGTCTCCCAGAACCAGAAGGAGCATGAAAAGAGCGGAGGAGAGGTTGGCTGTACGCAGGCATGGTCTCCGATTGCTCGAGGAAAACACCTGAGAGGAAGGGACTTAAGACGGCTGTGGGCCGTATGATCCATGGGGCCAAGACCTACCAGCTCATTAGACCTGACACTCCGCCAAGTCTGTGCAGATCCTGTTCTTGCAAACGAAGAGTTAACACCAACTTGCACGGTGTGATTTACTGCTGGCTAGCTCCTCACAGAGGCCCACTTGCAAAGGTAAAAGGTGTCTTAGTTGTTCAGCCCACTTTGGCCTCCGGTCCTGCCTAGTACAGTGGTACCTCAGGTTACATACGCTTCAGGTTACAGACTCCGCTAACCCAGAAATAGTACCTCGGGTTAAGAACTTTGCTTCAGGATGAGAACAGAAATCGTGCTCCGGCGGCGCGGCAGCAGCAGGAGGCCCCATTAGCTAAAGTGGTGCTTCAGGTTAAGAACAGTTTCAGGTTAAGAACGGACCTCCGGAACGAATTAAGTACTTAACCCGGGGCACCACTGTACTGGCATGCGGTCCTCAGAAGACAATGTGGAGCTAAAAAGGACTCCTCAACCCTGCAGTGTGGGGAGAGGTGCAGGGTTAGGCCCGATGCCTTTTCTGCCATGCTGAGCGCATACTTTGCATGCCAAGCTCAGGAAAGGTCAACCTGCCAGGAATGTGGATTTTCCGCCCACCTTCTTTTCAGCCCAAATTTTGTACGAGCTGCCACCTTGGTGGCTACGGAGCCATTCACCTTGCAAAACAACGAATAAAGAAAAGAATAAAATATGCTGATTCACTGCTATGCCAGTGGGCAGAATTTCACAAGCAACAGGCGCCACACCCCTCTGTTTGCCTTGCTGGGATGGAAAGGGCACAGGCAGGTGAAAGGCAGTAGGAGGGAGGGAGCGCTTAACCCTTTGCCCACCGGCTCCTTCTCCCCAACAGCCTCCCTGGCTGCTTTCCTTCTCCCCCCCCCCCCCAAGCCGCCTCTTAAGACTGGAAATAAGCAAGGGAGGAGGTTGTCCGGATGAAGAGAGAAGCATCAGGGGTGGGAATGCATAAGGACCATCCTTCTCACCTGCAGAATGCCCCCTGCAGTTGCCCTCAAAGTTACAGCTAACAAGGAAACGCGTTTTTGCTGAAAAGTGAGATACAGCTCCGTCCAAAAATAGTTGTGCAAACTGAACAGAAGGGCTGCTTTCCTCGTCATCAAAAGGCATAAAGCAGAGCAGAGGATAGTGTTTTTGCACAGGGTAAAAAAAAAAAATTTGAACAGCTGACACGGCGAAACAGTTGGTGAATTTGTCGGTGTTGGGTTGTCTCAGTCCTGCCCCTCCCCATCGAAAGTTCAGTTCTCTACATCAATTTGTGATTCATCAGCATTTTCCCCTAAAATACAGTGGTACCTCAGGTTAAGTACTTAATTCGTTCCAGAGGTCCATTCTTAACCTGAAGCACCACTTTAGCTAATGGGGTCTCTTGCTGCCGCTGCACCAACACTGCACGATTTCTGTTCTCATCCTGAAGCAAAGTTCTTAACCCGAGGTACTATTTCTGGGTTAGTGGAGTCTGTAACCTGAAGCGTATGTAACCTGAAGCTTATGTAACCCCACCTACCACTGTACTCGTCTTTGAATGCAACTTTGCCTAATACAGACATCTCATCAATAGGAGTATTGCATCTAGATCAAGGGAAGTAATAGTGCCACTGTATTCTGCTCTGGTCAGACCTCACCTGGAGTACTGTGTCCAGTTCTGGGCACCACAGTTCAAGAAGGACACTGACAAACTGGAACGTGTCCAGAGGAGGGCAACCAAAATGGTCAAAGGCCTGGAAATGATGCCTTATGAGGAACGGCTAAGGGAGCTGGGCATGTTTAGCCTGGAGAAAAGGAGGTTAAGGGGTGATATGATAGCCATGTTCAAATATATAAAAGGTTGTCACATAGAGGAGGGAGAAAGGTTGTTTTCTGCTGCTCCAGAGAAGCGGACACGGAGCAATGGATCCAAACTGCAAGAAAGAAGATTCCACCTAAACATTAGGAAGAACTTCCTGACAGTAAGAGCTGTTCGACAATGGAATTTGCTGCCAAGGAGTGTGGTGGAGTCTCCTTCTTTGGAGGTCTTTAAGCAGAGGCTTGACAACCATATGTCAGGAGTGCTCTGATTGTGTTTCCTGCTTGGCAGGGGGTTGGACTCGATGGCCCTTGTGGTCTCTTCCAACTCTATGATTCTATGATTCTTTTTTTGCAAGTAACGATCCCTGATATAATGCACGCTTTTAAATGTTGACAAGCTGGAAGCAGCGGCAGAGGAAGCCATGCGAGCGCATGGCAGTGCGCCCAGGGTCGGGGTGAGCTGCCCATAGGGGCAGGGTGCACCATGGGGCCTCCAGAGCCTGCCTGCCTCCTCCCACTCAGCCACCCTACAGCTGGGGGGAGGCAGCGGGTGGACCGTCTTGGCAGTGCAGAGCCTGCGCGCGCCCAAGCCACTGTATCTCTCCCAGGAGAGATGCATGGCTCGGGCGCACTGCAGGCCCTGCGGTGAGTGCGGCCCGGCATTTTGCCACCCCCCTCAGTGGTGACACCCGGGGTGGCCCACACCCAACGCACCCCTCTTCCTCCAGCCCTGGCTGGAAGGTGTGCAGAGGAGGGCAACCAAGAAGATCAAGGGTCTGGAGACTATGCCTTATGAGGAACGGTCGAAGGAACTGGGTATGTTTAGCCTGGAAAAGAGAAGACTAAGAGAAGATGTGATAGCCATCTTCAGATATCTCAAGGGCTGTCACATGGAAGAGGGAACGAGCTTGTTTTCTGCTGTTCTGAAGGGGAACTCAAACCAACGGATTCACATTACAAGACAGGACATCAGGAAGAACTTTCTGACAGTATGACAGTGGAAAGGTCCCCCTTAGGAGGTTGTGGACTTGCCTTCCTTACAGGTTTTTAAGCAGAGGTTTGGTGGCCATCTGTCAAGGATGCTTCATCTGAGACTCCTAGATTGCTGGGGGTTGGACTAGATGACCCTCAGGGTCCCTTCCAACGCTACAACTCTATGATTCCAAATGTTGCTTTTGCCGATACATGCATTTTTAGGCACGCTTTACCACAGTACAGTGGTACCTCGGGTGACATACACTTCAGGTTACAGACGCATCAGGTTACAGACTCTGCTAACCCAAAAATAGTGCTTCAGGTTAAGAACTTTGCTTCAGGATGAGAACAGAAATTGTGCTCTGGCAGTGTGGCAGCAGCAGGAGGCCCCATTAGCTAAAGTGGTAAAGGTAAAGGTAAAGGTACCCCTGCCCGTACGGGCCAGTCTTGCCAGACTCTGGGGTTGGTGCGCCCATCTCACTCAAGAGGCCAGGGGCCAGCGCTGTCCGGAGACACTTCCGGGTCACGTGGCCAGCGTGACATCGCTGCTCTGGCCAGAGCCAGAGCCAGAGCCGCACACGGAAACGCTGTTTACCTTCCCGCTGGTAAGCGGTCCCTATTTATCTACTTGCACCCGGGGGTGCTTTCGAACTGCTAGGTTGGCAGGCGCTGGGACCGAGCAGCGGGAGCGCACCCCGCCGCAGGGATTCGAACCGCCGACCTTTCGATCGGCAAGCCCTAGGCACTGAGGCCTTTACCCACAGCGCCACCTGCGTCCCTAGCTAAAGTGGTGCTTCAGGTTAAAACAGTTTCAGGTTAAGAACAGACCTCCGGAACTAATTAAGTATTTAACCCGAAGTACCACTGTATATGGGACGCAGGTGGCGCTGTGGGTTAAAGCCTCAGCGCCTAGGACTTGCCGATCGAAAGGTCGGCGGTTCGAATCCCTGCGGCGGGGTGCACTCCCGTTGCTCGGTCCCAGCGCCTGCCAACCTAGCAGTTCGAAAGCACCTCCGGGTGCAAGTAGATAAATAGGGACCGCTTACCAGCGGGAAGGTAAACGGCGTTTCCGTGTGCGGCTCTGGCTCGCCAGATGCAGCTTTGTCACGCTGGCCACGTGACCCGGAAGTGTCTCCGGACAGCGCTGGCCCCTGGCCTCTTGAGTGAGATGGGCGCACAACCCCAGAGTCTGTCAAGACTGGCCCGTACGGGCAGGGGTACCTTTACCTTTACCTTTTTACCACTGTATATGCTTTTTTGCTTTTTTGCTTGTACCATTACAGTGGTACCTCTAGATGTGAATGGGATCCGTTCTGGAGCCCCATTCGCATCCTGAAGCGAACACAACCCGCGTCTGCACATGTCACGATTCGCCGGGTCTGCACTTGACATCATTTTTAGCGGTTGTGCATGCGCGAGCAGCAAAACCCAGAAGTAACGTGTTCCGTTACTTCTGGGTCGCCATGGAGCGCAACCCGAAAACTCAACCCGTAGCTCCTTTAATCAGAGGTATGACTGTACTCATCCAGAGAACTGCGTTGGAAAAAAATAATTCAGAGAAATTTGAAGAATGGTGGTGCTTTATCCCACATGCTGCTTTAGAAAGCGTGAGTCAGGTGGGCTCACCTTAAAATGGTATTTCTCCCCCATCTCTAGGGGAGGGAGAAAAAACACTCGAGCATCAGATTCCACTTTTGTAGGGCAGGGTGTGGGCCTAATTTCAAGCCTGGCTTTGAGCGGGTCACGCCTGCACTTCTTCCGCAATTCCTTCTTTCCCGCCACTGCCTCCTGCCCACGCAACAGCCTCTCTGCTTCTCCCCGCTTGCAATTAACGTGCCCTGGAGTATTCGCTGTGTCCTTGGACAAAAGCCCTGACTGTGTGGGCCAGAGATGCAGACGGCTGGCTGGCGGGCGCCTCTCTCTGCCCCACCTCCACCAATGCCCTCTGGCCTGCTCCTCCCTTGGCCACGCCAATCCTGGAACTCCCACAAGCAGCCACGGCTGCCAATTGTGGCAAAGTTGCGGAGCGTTGGCTGATGTGATCAATTATCTACCAAGGGATTAGGGTGGGACGAGCCACTTCAGAGCCGGAGTCTCGTGGAATGCCAGGTCTTTGCCAAGCAGGAAGAGGAAGTCCTGAATCCTGGCAGCTACATGCTGTGGAAATCTACTAGGAAAAGAAAGAACCCAATGCTCCTCCCTCGGCCCCTTCCAACTCTACAATTCTATGACTTCCAATGGGACGTGGGTGGTGCTGTGGTCTAAACCCCTGAGCCTCTTGGGCTTGCCGATTGGAAGGTCAGCGGTTCAAATCCCCGCAATGGGGTGAGCTCCCGTTGCTCGGTCCCTGCTCCTGCCAACCTAGCAGTTCAAAAGCATGTCAAAGTGCAAGTAGATAAATAGGTACCCCTCTGGCGGGGAGGTAAATGGCGTTCCCGTGCACTACTCTGGTTCGCCAGAAGCGGTTTAGTCATGCTGGCCACTCGACCCGGAAAAACTGTCTGCGGACAAACGTCGGCTCCCTCGGCCAATAAAGCAAGATGAGCGCCGCAACCCCAGAGTCGTTCACGACTGGATTTAACTGTCAGGGGTCCTTTACTTTTATGACTTCCAACATGCGCACTGAGGGGAGTATATAGTAAAGTGGCTCATAGGTGTCTTACAGTGCTATCTCGGGTTACAGACACTTCAGGTTACAGACGCTTCAGGTTACAGACTCTGCTAACCCAGAAATAGTACCTTGGGTTAAGAACTTTGCTTCAGGATGAGAACAGAAATCGTGCTCCGGCGGTGCGGCAGCAGCGGGAGGCCCCATTAGCTAAAGTGGTACCTCAGGTTAAGGACAGTTTTAGGTTAAGAACGGACCTCCAGAAAGAATTAAGTTCTTAACCCGAGGTACCACTGTACAACGGATCCAAAGCAACTCCTGGAATCTGTAAAAATATCAGGATTTAGACCTACTCTAACAGTCCATGTGAAAAGGATCTAGGGGTCTTGGTGGACCACACGCTTAACAGGAGTCAACCGGGTGATGCAGCAGCAGCAGCAGCAGCAGCAGCAAAAAACAACAACACTTATGCTATTCTAGGCTGCATCAACAGAAGTCTAGTGTCCAAATCAGGGAAAGTAATAGCACTACTCTGTTCTGCCAATTCTGTGTCCAATTCTGAACAACAATATTAGGAAGGATGTTGACAAGCTGGAGGGTATGCAGAGGAGGGCAACCAAGATGATCAAGGGTCTGGATACCTCATGGGAAAGGTTGAAGGAGCTGGGTATGTTTAAGCTGGAAAAGAGGAGGCGGAGAGAAGAGAAGATCGCCATCTTCAAATATTTCAAGGGCTGTCACATGGAGGATGGAGCAAGCTTGTTTTCTCCTGGCTTCAAGTTACAAGCAAAGAAGATTCCGACTTAAACATCAGGAAGAACTTTCTGACAGTAAGAGCTGTTTGACAGTGGAACGGTCTCCCTTGGGAAGTTGTGGACTCTCCTCCCTTGCAGGCTTTTAAGCAGAGGTTGGATGGCCATCTGTCATGGATGCTTTAGTAGGTGTGGCCTGACCAAGGCAGCTGTATTCACACAAGATCTGGAGAACCTCAGGTTCCGCATTCCTGCAGGAGGAAATCACACACTGATCCCTGGTTACCTGAGAGTAAGCCCCATTGCATTCAACGAGGCTTGCTTTCGAGTAGTTATGTAAAGAGATGCACCATTATAATCATAGAACTGCAGAGTTGTAATGGACCACAAGAATCATCTAGTTTAACCCCCTCACCGAAGAATTGATGCTTTTGAATTCTGGTGGTGGAGGAGACTCTTGAGAGTCCCATGGACTGCAAGAAGATCAAACCTCTCCATTCTGAAGGAAATCAGCCCTGAGTGCTCACTGGAAGGACAGATCCTGAAGCTGAGGCTCCAATACTTTGGCCACCTCATGAGAAGAGAAAACTCCCTGGAAAAGACCCTGATGTTGGGAAAGATGGAGGGCACAAGGAGAAGGGGACGACAGAGGACGAGATGGTGGGACAGTGTTCTTGAAGCTACCAGCATGAGTTTGACCAAACTGCGGGAGGCAGTGGAAGACAGGAGGGCCTGGCGTGCTCTGGTCCAGGGGGTCACGAAGAGTCAGACACGACTAAACGACTAAACAACAACAACGAGGGATCTTCTGCCCAACGTGGAGCTCAAACGCACAACCCTGAGATTAAATCTCGTGGTATCTTTGCTCCTCATCCTTCTTTGTTTTGCTTCTCTTCTCATTTTAAATTGAGCTCTGCAGCCGTGAGACCTGCAAACAGGCCCGCCTTTCCCCCATGTAAACTGAAGCCACGTTTTCTAGTACGAATGTTCACGTTGCACCCATGTGCTCAGGAGACCTGCTGGATAAAGGCTGCAAGTTCTGACCCCCTCCCCAGTGCAAAGGAAGTTTCATATCCCCCATGAAATGAGCGCAACAAGCAATTAGCCACAACACGCCTCATTAATTCCAATAAAACTACAGCACAACTTCCGCCCCGCTGTGCCCTTCGGATATATAGCTAGCCTTTCTGAACGTATGTTATTTACGGTACACGAAAGAGCAGTGATCAGCTCGAACAGGGGCCGAGTTGAGAAGAGACAAACAAGCGGCTCTGTAATGTCTCCTAAACGAATTCCTGCAAACCTGCTGGGGCAGAACCAGAGTCAATTCTCCAGCCTCTTTCAGCCGACTGGCCAAACGGAAGAGACCGCACCCAAAACTAAGCTGTGGGATGAAAATCTTAGCTTCTGGCCATTTATTTAACACTCCAAAGCCCAGGAACTGATTAAAAAAAAAAACACACCAGCGGATGGTTATAGTAACAAGGAGCAACAAGCATGACTCTTTTTTTTTTTTTAATGTGGTTTATCGGCCTAATCTTGGTCTTACGAGAAAAACACATGAACATTCCTAACGCAATTTTTCCACGCCTTCTTTTCCTGTAGCTAGCGCAGCTGAGGGATCGGTTAGGATTAATCGCCGAAAAAGCCTCTGGATCAATCGCAAGGGATGCTGCAATGATTTGGTTGGAGAACTGTTGCGCAGTATTATTATTTTTTTACATACAACTTCTAGAGGGTTTGTGTTAGGTCTGTTGCGGGGGGAAACTAAGGCTACAAACTTTGTCCAAACCTTTCTCTCTAAGAAACTGGTATCTATGTCATGTTGATCCCTGAAATCCTATTTATTTCAGTGACTAACTGCATCCTTCCAGTTAGATAAGACAGCAAAGCTGTGTTTGATGCTTTAAGCACAGGTATGGGGAAACCTGGACCCTCCAGATGTTGTTGAACTGAAGCTCCCATCACTTCTAACCACTGATTCCTGCACTGTGGCGGGTTGGTCTAGATGTCCTTTAGGGGTCCCTTCCAACTCTACAACTATGTTTCTATGGCCAGGCTTGCTGCAGCTGATGAGAGTTTCAGTTCCACAGAATTTGGAGGGCTTTGGTTCCCCATACCTGCTCTGAGCACACACAACACACATCCCTCTCTATTTCTGAAGATTCTGGAAATCTAATAAGAGACCAAAGCAAAACGAAAGACAATGATGTCAGACTGGTTAATACAGACTTGGTGCTTCCCCCTTCATGTACAATGGTACCTCGGGTTACATACGCTTCAGGTTACATACGCTTCAGGTTACAGACTCTGCTAACCCAGAAATAGTACCTCGGGTTAAGAACTTTGCTTCAGGATGAGAACAGAAATCGTGCAGCGTTGCTGCAGCGGCAGCAAGAGACCCCATTAGCTACAGTGGTGCTTCAGGTTAAGAACAGTTTCAGGTTAAGAACGGACCTCCAGAACGAATTAAGTACTTAACCAGAGGTACCACTGTATTGCTTCCCCCCCCACACACACTTTATTGACCAAACAAACTGCTTACCAAAAATATGATAAATATAGGCCATTTCGCAAAGCTTGAATTTTAGCGACAGGCCATTTATCAGCATCTATTCTAATGCTGACTGTTTTAAACCCAATAGGGTTGTGAGGGAGATTGAAATGAATGGATTCACACAAATTTTGCCATTTGTGTTATGTGGGTGTTATGCAACATACATTTGATGTTCACATCATCTGGTTTTCCAATGGAAAAACACTGTACATTGCAAAGATTTATTGTGACACAAGGTGCGTCTGTTATTTTTAATGGAAGGTAGCATTAAATGGCCTCAGTCCAGTATACCTGAAGGAGCATCTCCACCCCCATCATTCTGCCCGACACTGAGGTCCAGCTCTGAGGGCCTTCTGGCGGTTCCCTCGCTGCGAGAAATGAGGTTACAGGGAACCAGGCAGAGGGCCTTCTGGGTAGTGGCACCTGCCCTGTGGAACTCCCTCCCACCAGATGTCAAAGAGAAAAATAACTACCAAACTTTTAGAAGACATCTGAAGGCAGCCCTGTTTAGGGAAGCTTTTAATGTTTGGATTCTCGCAGTAAGGGAACCGCCAGAAGGCCCTCGGCGCTGGACCTCAGTGTTCAGGCAGAACGAGGGGAATGGAGATGCTCCTTCAGGTATACTGGGCCATTTAGGGCTTTCAAAGTCAGCACCAACACTTTGAATTTTGCTCGCAAGAACTATCCTGGGAGAGCTTGAATGGCCATCTGTCAGGGATTCTTCTTTAGCTGTGATTTCTGCATTGCTGGGAGGGTTAGACTAGATGACCCTCATGGTCCCTTCCAAATCTACAGTTCTACAAAATAAACAAACAACAGACCACCCAGTCACCACACTGAGCAGTTTGAAGCTGTCTTAACACTGATATGTTTAACCCAGTATTTTATCCACCAGTCTCCCCCCTTCCCCGCCACCTAATAGGAGGACTAAGAGCCTGGAGACCAGGGTTCGAATCCTGAGTCATGAATGCCCAATGGGTGACCTTGGACCAGCCACAGTCTTTCAGCCTAACCTACCTCACAGGGTTGTTGTGAGGGCAGAATGCTACCCTGAGCTCCCTGGGAGTAAAGCAAGATAGAATCAAATAATTCAGCCTCTCCACCCTGCCTTTTCCCAGAACTTATTTTATAATGATTTTTGAAGTCTAGAGACTGAGCTCCTAAGTCTGGCTCCGATGTCTCATGCTTCGTTCCCTTCGGCACTCACTTTTCAAAAGATGAATCATTTTTAAGGTTTCCGTTTGAAGAGAGATGAACGCGGTGATGGGAGCTTGGAAGCATCTGACCGGGAGTCACAAGGTGTTGGGTTCTATTCCCAGCACCTGACTTTGGGGGAAATTCCTTTCCTTGCTTCGCAGTGAATCTTCACACTGGTTTTATCTTGACTTCCCGCTGGTCGGTGCCACCACAGGCTCCTGGGCAGCAAATGGTTGGTTTAATCCACTTTCCCATACATCCCTTCCCAACAACATCCAGCCACCTTGGTTAAGCACATCCGGAAAGCCACAGATGTCCTGCAACCCTGCGTTCCTGCACTATCCTTTATTCACAGAAACATAGAATTGTAGAGATGGAATAGTCCATGAGGATCATTTAAGACTCAAGGGTCAGCAAACTTTTTCAGCAGGGGGCCGGTCCACTGTCCCTCAGACCTTGTGGCAGGGCCGGGCTATATATTTTTTTTTAAAAAATGAACGAATTCCTATGCCCCATAAATAACCCAGAGATGCATTTTAAATAAAAGGACACATTCTACTCATGTAAAAAAAAAACGCTGATTCCTGGACTGTCTGCTGGCCGGATTTAGAAGGCAATTGGGCCGGATCTGTGATCTACGCATCCCTTGGTAATGCAGGAATCTTCCACCCAACATTTGGGCTCAAACCCACGACACGGAGATTTAAGTTCCTTATGCTCTACCAACCAAGCTACCCATCACACGAAGAGTGCAACTTGTGCTTTTGTGATATTGCGATTCTGTGCCAAGAAATTCAAATTGGGACAAACTCGCTCAATAAAAGCAAAACGAGTCCGTGTCTTTTACAAGTCGCTGCTGAACAGGAATGCGCAAATCTGACTTTTTTTACATGGCAACATTTGCATGCCGCTTGGTTGTAGTTAAGCCACTGAGCAATAATGAAAGCTATCAATTAAAAATGGTTTTTAAAGAGTTTAAAATGATTAAAACATTTGGAAAAAGGAAAACCCTTATCCAAAATCTCTGCTGCCTTGTGGGATATTTTTGGGGGAAGACAAGGCTCAGGAGTAAATCCTACACAAATCTGGACCTAAGATGGTCAGATGGGGCCGTGTATGTCTCCTTCTGGCAATTTCTGCAGCCAAGCTGGTGCTAAACGTTTTCCTCTGCTTTCCTTTGGACCACATAAGTGAGGCTGAGAGGGGCATCTTGTCATCTGGGTAGCCTAGGACCTCCACACACACTGCCCAGGCTTGCACCCCGGGGAGGTCACTTCAGTGCTGCTAACACAGCAGTTTTACTTCACCTCCGGAGGTGCACTCAATAGTCTCTCGAGACAGATGGATGCCAACGCTATTAGACAGACTACACCTCCTGGCAAATAGAAGGGGAAGAAATGGTGTCAGTGAGAGATTTTACTTTCTTGGGCTCCATGATCACTGCAGATGGTGACACCAGTCACGAAATTAAAAGACGCCTGCTTCTTGGGAGAAAAGCGATGACAAACCTAGACAGCATCTTAAAAAGCAGAGACATCACCTTGCCAACAAAGGTCCGTATTGTTAAAGCTATGGTTTTCCCAGTAGTGATGTATGGAAGTGAGAGCTGGACCATAAAGAAGGCTGAAATCCGAAGAATGGATGCTTTTGAATTCTGGTGCTGGAGGAGACTCTTGAGAGTCCCATGGACCGCAAGAAGATCAAACCTCTCCATTCTGAAGGAAATCAGCCCTGAGTGCTCACTGGAAGGACAGATCCTGAAGCTGAGGCTCCAATACTTTGGCCACCTCATGAGAAGAGAAGACTCCCTGGAAAAGACAGAGGGGACGACAGAGGACGAGATGGTTGGACAGTGCTCTCGAAGCTACAAACATGAGTCTGACCAAACTGCGGGAGGCAGTGGAAGACAGGAGTGCCTGCCGTGCTCTGGTCCATGGGGTCACGAAGAGTCAGACGCGACTAAACAACAACAACATTATCTGTTAAAACTCTGCATGTTCAAGCATGGGGAATCCCAAGACTGGAGGCCCTCCAAGCCTCTCCACCTGGCCCTCAGGATTCTCCCCAGCCAAGCCCTTTCTACACAGGCCACACCTCAGCTGTGCTTTGCCTCTTCCTGGAGCACTTTTGCCTGGCTGGAACGTGTCCTTGAACCCTGAGTACGATTCTTGCTCGCTCAGGTGGGAAACAGAAACAGGCGCGTGCGAAAATACCCGGCTGTGTAGAGAGATAAAATTTTACATTCGCTGCCCACTTTTGCCTCTGGATGAAAAGGGTCCCTCGCCTTGGCCTCGGCTGCTTCGCAAGTGTTAAACAACAATAATCTCAGCTTGTGGGCAGGTTCCTGTAGGAGCCGGCAGTGCGGATATTAAGTTTCCGTCCCAACGCAGAGGTCAGGACTACAAAGTACATGAGCGGCGGCAAAAATCCTGTTGGCAGAAGGACTTAGGAGACAATGGGTCGAAGGCCAGCGGTTCACGAAGGAAACAGGCATGGCTTTCGAAAACACCCAGTCCAAAGCTGTTCTTTAACAATTGTGCAATCTGGGAATAATGGGGAGGGGAGAGAATGGGGGGAGGTTTAAAAAAGGACAAAGGCCGGCGATGTGAGCAGCAGGCAGGAGCTGAATGTACCTCCCGCCCTACGTAAAGGGGATAATTCAGAGAGAGTAATCAGCAGGCAATTTGCCTCCAAGATTCAGGTGGACAAATGCGTTTTCTCAAATCTTCCCAAGGTTGTTCTGAGCCGGCGGCCTCCGACAGAACAACAAGCGCCGAGGGGGGTTGCCAGAGTTCAGGACTGACTTCACCCAGGAACTGTGCTTGCAGATCAATGTGACCTCTTGCCTCTGTGTAATTGTTGTGGTTACACTATGTACCAGCACACAAACTCGCTTCCTTGAAAACACACACACCGGCGTACCTCTGCGTTGTTGCATCAAAGCTCCAACCACAGGAGGAGCAAACATACAGGAACTAAAATGCAAATCACAAACGAAACCAGACTTTTGGGGTGGAAAGACGAGATGTAAAATGCAGAATTGAAGGGAAGGGTGTGTTTCTCACCATTACAGTGGTACCGTGGGTTACAGACGCTTTAGGTTACAGACTCTGCTAACCCAGAAATAGTACCTCGGGTTAAGAACTTTGCTTCAGGATGAGAACAGAAATCGTGCTGCGGTGGTGTGGCGGCAGCAGGAGGCCCCATTAGCTAAAGTGGTCTTCAGGTTAAGAACGGACCTCCAGTTTCAGGTTAAGAACGGACCTCCAGAACGAATTAAGATCTTAACCCGAGGTACCACTGTAATTTGTTTTTGTATACCACCCTACACCCATAGATCTCAGAGCGGTTCGCAACATTAATGACATCACTGGCGCTGTCCAATAGGTGCCCCAAACCATCAAGCCGGTAGTTTTATGCAGAGATGAATCCTACCGACTGCAGCGGCATCAGCCGTGGTGAAAACTGGTTTGAGCCATTGGTCACAGAATCAGGGGATGGGAAAGGTCAATGGAGGAAGGGAAACATCTGTATTTTCTGAAACCGAAGAATACAAGAGCCCTCTCTTCCAGCCAACACTCCACACGTCTAGTGAACAAATACAGGGGAACAGGATCATGCCGGACGATCACACTCTTGACATCATGTATACTGCCAGCGTTTGACCGGTGAACCGGAGGCACAAACAAGTAGGTTGTCCTGTAAACACATATAAATCAAATCCCCATCTTCAGCTCAATGCGTGAAATTTGGGGCCAATCAATGCAATGGGGTCAGAGGGTGGGGCTAGCAAGCAAGATTCTCCTCTATGGATCCCTGTGTTTGTTGCACAAGAGGCTTATTTGTGGAAAGAGATCGCCTTCAGTTCCAAAAAAAGCAGCAAGAGGAACAAAATAAGATCTATCCTACTTCAGCATTGAAGTCCGCACAACCAGCTTTCTATTTATTTATTTCAAACGCCCTGCCCTGGCCTGCAGCTTACAAAACCAAAAGCAACAATAGTGCACGCTCTCTCTCTCTATATATATATACACACATACACACACAAACACTATTAAAACACTACTAAAAACATCTTCTGAACACACAGCAGCTATGGCAACAAACTCTGTTTGCTCCTCCTGCTCACAGTCACCAAATACCTGTGCAAACACGTTTATTTCATTTAGCTCTATTATTTGTTAAAATGTTTTTTATTGCACCCTTCCAGCCTATGCGCTCCCCTCTCCTGAAAGGCCCACAGTAAGGATAATGCCTGGGCCACATTTGAAGAGTATCACAGAATCACAGACTTGGAAGGGACTGTGAGGGTCACCTCGTTCCCGCAAGGCAAGAATTTTTCATCCGAGGTGGGGCTCAAACCCACGACCTTGAGATTAAGAGCATCGTGCTCTAGCAACTGAGCCCCTTGGCAGAGATTGAGGTGGCCCTATAACAGCATTTTATTACAGACTGGAGCGAATTGAGATGTCCTGCCATTTAAACCCCCCGGTTGTCCTTGTTTTAATTACATTTGCAAAAGATCTGCAGTTAAATGGCCCTTCAGGCTCCTTATTCATGAAGTCGAACGGCTATCCAACCTGCAGGCCTCCCCCGAGCCGACCAGAAAAGGGAAATTCCTTTTATACTTAATTGAAATAATTTAAACAACATGACCAATTTACCTGTGATTATGCTGCCTTTGCAATGAAGACTTCACTGAGAAGATGAGTAGCTCGGCAGCCCGTAATTTGCCTGATTGAAGGGCACGTAACTCCTTAGATGTCTCCAAATAAGATTTCACCGCAGCTTTTAGCCCTTTAAAGTTATTTCCAGTTCCAGGGGTTAACATCTCTCCCCAGCCTTTTTAATGATCTATTTTGCTTTGTATTGCTTAATGCAATTGCTCATAGAGTTGCTATTTCTAACTTATTTCTAACGCGGGTTTTCTTTTAAAAAAATAAAAGTGTGTATTACTGTAAGACGACGTAATTTGATTAAAGAGCGGGTCGTGAATTTTAATAATAATAAAAAAAGATCTAAAATGCTACGAGTGAACTTTCTAATCTACAGGTAGGGTCCTTTCTAGCCTTGGGAAGAAAAGAATTTGCTAATCAGTGAACCGGTCATGAAAACTCCCTTCCGAAAGCAAGGTGGGACAGTGTGACCCTGATTACCTGCTCAGCACTGAGTCATTGTTCTGGAGCAATGCACCCTTCTCGCTGGTAGTAAAATGTGTACTCTTTTTCACATTTACAACTTTTGGCACGATGAACCAAACCTGGACTGCCCTGGCCAACCGTTGGCTCTGGCCGATAAGAACTCAGCCTTGTTCAACCCTTCGGTCCCCACTGGATTAAATGAAATCACTGTATTTTTTGCTCTATAAGACTCACCTTTTCCCTCCTAAAAAGTAAGGGGAAATGTGTGTGTGTGTCTTATGGAGCGAATGCAGGCTGTGCAGCTATCCCAGAAGCCGGAACAGCAAGAGGGATTGCTGCTTTCTCTGCGCAGCGATCCCTCTTGCTGTTCTGGCTTTTGAGATTCAGAATATTTTTTTTTCTTGTTTTCCTGCTCCAAAAACTAGGTGCGTCTTGTGGTCTGGTGCGTCTTATAGAGCGAAAAATACGGTGATTATTACTGGAGGGGTGACAGCACGGTTGTGGCTCCCTTGGTGAACCTTAATAATAATAATAACCAATTTATTATTTATACCCTGCCCATCTGGCTGGGTTGCCCCTTAAAGGACAGAGAAGGCCACACTTTTTTTATGTAGGTTGCCTATTTTAAAGTTTTATTATCACATTTTCGTATTGCATTAGATTGTTATAAGATGTACATTTTTTGTTTCTTCGGCTTGTAAACTGCCTTGAGTATTGTAAGATAGAAAGATGGTATACAAATTAAAAAACTATGATGATACATACATACATACATACAAGGACGTAGGAAGACATCTTCTGCCAAGTCACAGAATCATAGAGCTGTAGCGTTGGAAGGGACCCGAGGGTCATCTAATCCAACCCCCTGAAAGGCAGGACCGTTGGTCCATTTCAGCTCAGTACTGCTGACACGGACTGGCAGCAACTCTCCAGAGTCGACAGCAGCACAGCAACTGAAGAAGCTGCCTTCTGCAGAGTCAGGGCACTGTGAGAACAGGATCCTGGGTCTACATTTTTGCCCAATCTGGCAAGGCTTTTCTTAGGTCCCAATGGGAACTGGGACCTTTCGCATGCAGTGCGTCTATGCATTTTATTATGAAGAGGCCCAAGCGTTCGGTCAACCTGCTCTTACTCATCCGGGCATCACTGCTGAGAAGTTCGTACCAAAACAGATATGAGCTGCCGATTTTTCATCGTGGCATTGTATTAATTTTATTATTGGCCTGCTTGTGAGCAACAATTTGCAGATGCCCCCCCCCCCCCCCCGAGTCATGGAGCGTGCTTAAACTCCTTTTCGCCCCGGCGGACACTTTGGCGTTTAAAACCAGGGAAAGGGTTCCCCGTGTTCTCTCCAAAATGTCGCCGTGAATTGTGCGCCGCGATATTTATCTGAGCTGCTTAATCTAGACGCTCAGATAGCCAAGGCAAATAACCGTTCTTCCTGAGCAGGTTCCTTGCCACCCTCAGAAAAAAAAACCCAAAACAGCAATGCATGTGGACAGGGAAGCAGGGACTATTTTTGCATTTTGGGCTCATTCTGGCACTTTCTGGCAAAGCATAAGACAGCAGAGCGAAAACCTTTGCAATTAAAAACACACCTGCCCCAAAATCATTTGCTTGCCTGTCCTAGAACAGATCTTCATTTCCCAACCAATTAAGCTTCGTAATACTGAACGCTTTGCAAAAAGGTTCCAACAAAACATTGGCACCTGCAATCTAAATATTTGACTATTTCATTCCCAAAGGGCTCGTTTATTAGGGCACTGGAAAAGCTCATTGAAAACTCTGAATTATTAGGGCTGCCTGCACCCAAGGCTTAACAGAGACTTTGCAGCCGTTCGTCCTCCTCAGGACATTTCTGTGAGGGAAATGTTTGCCACCGGATTTGAGCGGGCTCTTTGCTGCGCTATGAATCACAGAATTGTAGAGTTGCAAGGGACTCCTGAGGGTCATTTAGTCCAACCCCCTGATGCAACACAGGAATCTCAACTGAAGCATCCATGACAGATGGTCATCCAACCTCTGCTTAAAAACTCCCCAAGGATGGAGAGCCCAACGCCTCCTGAAGGAGTCGTGCAGCAGCCACCATTTTGATTTCCCACAATGCCGAAGGCTGGGACAACAAGCTTGGTTGTGGAGCTCCCCAACAGCGACGCAAGCTGATTTTTGAAATTCGCTATTTCCCCAATTATATTTTATTAAGTTTCAAAGTTTTAAACATGTACAGTTGATATACTAGCTGAAAATGTATTGTATTGCAACTGTACTGTAACTTTTGAATATATATATATATATTTAAAAAACAGCATATGCAATCAGATTGAAGTTATATGGCTTTAGCAGAAATGTTATAAAGGATTAAGTAAAAATAGATTGTTAATTGGCTAAAGGAGGAAAAGTAAAGTTAGATTATGTCAAGACAAACTATAGGGCAAAAACTGAGAAAGATGGAAAGGATTTGCTGAAATAGCTAACTGAACTAGAATAGAAAAAAGGGAGGTGCGAGGAGGTCAACAAAACAAGCAAATGAAAGATAAGTTAAGGGAATACTCGTTGTGTTTTTAATTGTTTTTGTTTTGTTAAGATAAGTAATGTTTTCTGTTGTTTTTTCTTTATTGTGATGTGTTGTTTTGTTTTGTTTAATTTTGTGTCTTCTTTTTTTCTTTCTGTAATCTTTAAATCTTTAATAAATATTATTTAAAAAAAATAAAAAACAGCATATACAATCAAAACACATTTTCGTCGTTTCTCTTATTTTTGCCAGCTTCCCACCCCATTTTCCATGGAGTTGTTGTTTCTTCCCTTTCACTGCACCCTAACTTCCATCTATTAAATCATAACAACTGTGTTATAATCGAATTACTTCTGTTGCTCAAATCCCGCTCACAAGTTCTCCATACTATAATATTTCTTTAAGTAGTCCGAAAAAGGCACCCATTCTTCTTTTGGAATTCATTCTACTGGGACGGCCAAGACTGTTAAAAAAACTGGTGTGCCCTTATCTGGCCAGAAGCACCTCTTGAAAGACTCATTTCGCTCCCAGTTCTCCACATTTCCTGGGCGAACAACGGCGAGAAGCCTGCATCGTTCCTGCCTCAATGGCCGCGCCTGAGTGATGCCTCCCTGCAAGATCTGGGCTCCTGGTTCTGCCGCAAAAATGAAGCTGTGGAGTCTTACTGAGCTGCTTGCTTTGCCTGCAGAGAGGGAGTTGGAGGGGAAGCAGCAGTGTGAAGGGGCTACTATTTGCCCCCCCCCCCAATAACCAGAGGAAAGCTTAAGGCAAAGGTTGGGGTCCCATCGGCCCCAGACAGCATGGCCAACGGTCAGGAGTGACGGAGGTTGCATCCAACAACATCTTAATAATAATAATAATATATTCCCTGGCTTTTTTTCTGGCCCATGTAGGACCAGTCTGGAAAGTTAGCCTTGGTGAAGACCTGACGTTTTCATCCCCCCAAAAGTTTTTGATTTGAGTTTCCACTGAAATGAGGCTGTATTTTAATTTTAATGTTGTATTTTAATCTTGTTTTTAGGATCAAAATCAATCAATTTGTTTTATATCAGGTGTTAGCCGCCCTGAGCCCGGTCTTGGCTGGGGAGGGCGGGGTATAAATAAAATGTGTTGTTGTTGTTTATATCCTGCCCATTTGGCTGGGTTTCCCCAGCTACCCTGGGCAGCTTCCAACCGAATATTAAAAACATAACACAGCATCAAACACTAAAAACTTCCCTAAATCTGAAGAGCTACATGTTTCCCACCGTCATGTGCGGAGAGTCCATATTCTTTTCTCCCCTGGAAAAAGGGCCCCATCGTGTACGCTGGATTGGGGCAGCGGAGTCGAAGAAGACCAAAAATTCCCCCTGGTTTATTTGCTGCCTCTGCAACTGCGTTTGATGCCATCCTTTCGAACAGGAGAAAAGTAAAGGGGTGCAGCTGGGGCTGGACCGAAACCTGCCGCTCCCTCCTGGTCCTCTGGGGTGAAAGGCAAATTTTGACTCTTCTTAGCTGTGCTCCCAGATCAATTGCTGCCTGTTCAATTTTCTAGAACAGCCCTTCAGATGCTGGAAGAACACAATCAGGTCTCCCTTTAAACCTTCACTTTTCTAGGCTAACCATACTCAGCTCTTTCCAGATTCTTCGCTGAGTCACTTTCTCCTGGGGGGGGGGCAATCCCCCAGTCTGTCCATTTCCTTAATGAACGTTTGGGACCCAGAAGGAGACGCGGTACTTCAGATGCGGCGTGGCCTGTGCAGAACAGAGTGCGGCTACTATTTCCCATGTTTCGGACACTATGGGCAGCCCAAGATCACATTAGCTTTTTTAACAGCTGCCTCTCATGGCTGGCTCACGTTCAGATTGCAATCAACTAAAGCAGCAGTGAGAAACTTGCTGGCCTTCGGGTGCTGCTGTACTATAACTCCCATTGCGCCTGACCATTGACTTCCAGCAACCTGGGGGGGTGGGAAGAGACTGGCACAGGTCCCTCACCCCGGAACAAATACACCTGGAAGGTTTCTTTTACATGTATTGCAGCCAGCCTGTCATTAATTACTACCACCGTTAATTTTATCCTGGCCTTCCTCATTACAGAGCCCAGGGAAGCTAACAACACCCACAAGATACAGCACAGAAATAAAATAAAAGCTACATTTTGCAGGAAACTACTGCAGCCTTTGATAATCTGCAGCATTCAAGTTTTTGAATACTTTGGCTAAAAGCGTAAAATAAAATAAAAGCTACATTTTGCAAGAAACTACTGCAGCCTATGATAATCTGAAGCATTCAAGTTTTTGAATACTTTGGCTAAAAGTATAAAATGAAATACAAGCTACATTTTGAAAGAACTGTAGCCTATGATAATCTCAAGTATCCAAGTTTGTCTAAAAGTGGAACACCTTTTAGAGACACTGGACAGCTAAAGACAAGCAGGGACACTTCCTCTAGGCTCCAGAGGCCTCAACCTCTCCTACCCTACACTTGAGTTTTTGAATTTTGTACCGAAATGGTAAAAAAAAACCACCCCAGAAGCTTCCCCAATGTCTAAAACCTTCCTTCCCAGTTTTCCAATTCCAGACATTCTGTACCTGTCTGAATCAGGTGGCACCCACTTTCACCTTCAGTGAACCTGTCAATTCCAAATAAAACCATCTCACTACGCTACAAAGCGATTCATAAGATCAAGGGGCAAGTTTGCATTCTCAAAGGCATCCAAGGGGCCACGATGGGCTTCAGGTTTGAACAGCTCGTCTGCGTGGAAACATATGTTTGTTCAGAAACCTTCACTCGCTCCGAAGAGAGCTGTAAGAACCGTCGACGGAGACAGAAACAGAAGGCGTACCTGCGAAGCCGAAACAGCTCTCCTCCATGGAGAAATACCTGCTGTCTAACCAAACCGCCATGAGCCTTTTCTTGCTCTGAAAGGCGACGAGATCGACGTGGCAAGATGCTCATCTCTGGCATGAGACTGCCTGAACCACAAAATCGCTTTGAAGGAGTGCTGGGGAAGAACCTACCAAACTGACCTTGAAGCACCTCGGCTTCAATCGCTTTCAATCGCTGCCGAGATAAGGGAAACCAGGGGATACATGATAATCACGAGAGGAGAGGAATCAGAAATTGTCGCAGTCTTTAAATACCCTCCTCGCAAAGTGTTTGGAGTCTTATTTTCCGAGTTAAGGTGTGGAAGAGGCGTCGCCCGCAACCGGATTCTAGTCCTTATATGGAGAGAAAGAGACAAGGAGAGGGAGGGGTGGGTGGGAAAGCAGAAATAAGAAGGAACCTCGGTTTTTGGAGAAATGAAAACACGTACCTATGCAGATGTACCTGACGACCTGAGCTGTTAAAGCAGAGGAGACCCAGCCGACGAAAAGCACGTAATCCAAATGACAGGACGAGTTCCAGGCTGCAGCCCGCAGCACGCCCAAACGGGGGGGGGGGGTTGGCATGATTTGAATACTCCCTTTATAACGAAAGCAAAGTTCAGGTCAAAAGCGGAACGGGAGGAGACGTGTAAAAAACCCCTGCAACCCTGATCAAACTCGAGTTCTTGTTCCGTTGTGGGGCAGAGAGGCCTCAAAACACACACACACACACACACACAATTCCCACAGGGAGACAGGAATTTGCACCCTGGCAATTATCTGTTATTTCATTTTTTTTAAAAATGCTATTTACGCCTGCCTGGGACAAACTGAGCAAAGCAACCAGGACGTTCAGGGCAACAAACGTCACTCCCGAGAGGCTGGCAGGTTCTGAGCAGAAACACAGCAGCGTTCATTGCCTTGGGTAGATTTAAAGCGGGAGAAAAGCCGTGCCAGGATACGGCCCTCCCTAAAGATTATATATATATATATATATATGTAAAAAATGCTGAAACAAGGAACTGCAAAACAAGAAGTCGTCTGCCTATTTTTAAAAGGAACTGCGTCAACAACTAGGGAGGTGTTTTTTGGTTTTTTTACAGTAACGCTTCAAAGCTTGGAGGACTCGGGAGCCGGGAGAGATACGCAGAGGCGGCTGTTTGCACATGTCACTGTTGCTTCCATTATGTAACTCTCTTTCAAGCACTTTGGCAATCCAGTTTCTGTTCATTCTTAGCGGCCTCATGAAGCGGATCAATATTGTTTCCACCGGGCAGATTACGAGCCAGTGCTTCCCTCCGCAGCGCCGGCTGAGTGGGACAAGCGCTTTGTACACGTGGCACTTTTGTGCAGCGCAGGAATAAGAAATGTGGTCACGGGCACGGAAAGAAGCTTCCTGAGAATCTCTTTGACTTTTCTGTTTTTTTTAAAAAAGGGGGGCAAGTTTCTAGACCTTGCAAACTTATCTTTGCGGTCAGGTAGCTGCCGCTGGCGCAAGCAGCCAGCTCCCAGGGCACCTCTGTGATGCCCCTTCTGTCCTTTCCTCCACATTCGTCCCCTAAAACCACCATTTTCCGTGACACCTTTGGCATCTGAAATATACTCGGAGAGTGGATTTCATGCTCTTTATTCAGCTCATAGTGGTGAGGAGGAATGGAAGTTCCTCCAGAATGTCTGCTTTATATACATTATTTACACAATCGGCCCCACGTGATTGGCTAATTACGGGATTCTCCTGTAAACCAATCAGGTCGTGGATTCAATTCCACCTGGAGCAGGATTAGGTGGCTCCTGTGGACCAATCAGGCTGCTGCATTCTGCATCCTATTGTTCTAGGACCAATCAGGCTGCTGCATTCTGAATCCTATTGTTCTAGGGCCAATCAGACTGCTGCATTTTGGATCCTATTCAACTCAGTACATAACACCCACTCCCAGTAACTTATTTAGACTGAGCCAAAGTATGCCCAGCCAGAATACTTATACAGTGGTGCCTCGCAAGACGAAATTAATTCGTTCCGCAAGTCTTTTCGTCTTGCGAGTTTTTCGTCTTGCGAAGCACGGTTTCCCATAGGAATGCATTAAAAATCAATTAATGTGTTCCTATGGAAACCGCCTTCAGACCAGGTCCGGGGACAGTCTGTCCCCCGACCTCTTCTGAAGGCCGGCGGGGGGCGAAAGTCTTTGCTTCCCCCCGCCTGCCTTCCCGGGAGAGCGGAGAAACGCAGAGCTGCCCCCCGCCTGCCTTCAAAAGCCGTCCGGGGGCTTTTAAATCGCCCCGGGACAGTCCCGGGGCAATTTAAAAGCCCCCGGGAAGGCAGGCAGGGGGGACAAAGACTCCGGACGGCTTTTGAAGGCAGGCAGGGGGGAGCAAAGACTTTTGCCCCCCGCCCGCCTTCAGAAGAGGTCCAGGCACCTACCACCAGGTATTTTAGCAAAGCACCTTGTACCATGTGAACAGCATATTAATAGCACGACCGTTTGAAAATGAGTGGGCAACGCCTAGTAGAATAGTGGGAGGAGATGCTCAAATGAGATTTGCAATGGCCAAAGGAGAAAGATGAAGATGGGAGTTTTCAGGTAGAGTAATGGACCGGACAACTTCAGATACACGGGAGTGCATAAGAACATGAGAAGAGATTGCTGGGTGAGGCCAATGGCCCATCTGGTCTAAAATCCTCTTCTCACAATGGCCTGTGGGGAACCTGTAAGCAGGATTTGAACACAAGAGCAACAATCTTCCCTCCTGTGCGATGTCAGAAACTCAGATATAGGCTTTCTGGGAAATGATTTATAATGAAATGAAAAAGGTATTTAAATATACCTTCCTGAAGAAACCAGAGGCCTTTCTCCTGGGCATGGTCGGCCAATTGGTGCCAAAGAAGGATAGAACTTTCTTTATGTATGCCACAACAGCAGCAAGAATACTCATTGCAAAGAACTAGAAGACACAAGATCTACCCACTCTGGAAGAATGGCAGATGAAGGTGATGGACTATATGGGATTGGCAGAAATGACTGGCAGAATCCAAGACCAGGGAGAAGAGTCGGCGGAAGAAGATTAGAAGAAATTTAAAGACTACTTACAGAAATATTGCAAAATTAATGAATGTTAGAATGATGTTGGATAAAAACTAAGTGGTTTCCAGCTGTAATGCTTTAAGAGAATATGGGGGGGGGGAGATTTAGAAATAGGTAAAAATTTATTGATAAGGATTTGCTGAACTAACAATTTGAATTGGAATACAAAAAAGGGAGGTATGAGGAGGTCCAGGAAATAGGTTAATGGAAAATAAGTAATGGAAACTCTGTGTTTTTAATTATTTTTATTTTTGTATTTTTGTTATTTGTTTTTCTTTTTGATTTTTATTGTATTACTATTGAAAATTTTAATAAATATTCTTAAAAAAAAAAGAAACTCAGATATATAAGCTAACCACCAAATGGCACCTTAAACCTAGGTTATAGTTGCCACAATGGAATTTCTAGGTGCCATTTCCCCCAATGGAATACTACTACTACTAATAATAAAAAAAAATATTATTATTATTATTATTATTATTATTATTATTATTTTGATACTGCATTATCTTTTAAAGAACAAATCTCAAAGCTGTTTTAAAACATCCAATAAAACAATCCAGGAAAAAAGAAATTCAAACTGCAAAAGAAATATTTCGGATCCTTCTCTAGTGTGATGGCCTGGGAATCCGATTCAGAGGCTGAACCGGAGGAATCCCAGCCTGCACAGGAGTCCCCGCCTCCAGGGCCGGCTGAACTGGGGCAGGGCCTTGATTCTGAAGCGCCTGCACCTGTGCCGGATCCTCAGGAGCAGGCACCAGGTGAATCCACTCTTGCTCCGGAGGGGGTTGAGGACACAGTGCCTACAGGTGATCCTCTCCCAGCCCTGTCAGGGGAAGGTGAGTCTCCCCCTGGGTCCAGTAACCCTCCAGCCTCTCCTGAGCTGCAGAGGCTCAGGGCAGAGAGGCGGAGGGAACTGGTTTCTCCCAGGAGGAGTGCTCACCTTCCCCTGACAGGGCTGGGAGAGGCGCACCTGTAGGCACTGTGTCCTCAACCTCCTCCTCTTGTGGGGAGGAGTTGCGGTGGACCACGTGGCCACCCACTCTCCCCAGGGCCGGGGGACGAAGTCCCACATTGCTCTGGGTATCCCAGCTGCGTCATCACTCAGCCAGCCAATCCACTGGCTGGTGGGGGCGTGGCTGGGACCATTTAAATGGAGGCACGAGCCGGAGGGCTTGCTCTTGGCTCACTCCTTCAATCTCCCGCCCTCCCTCCCTTTTTTGCAGGTTTTCACTGCCCTTGCTATGGACCTCGGTTGGTCACCATTGAGGGGCCTGGTAGGATTTTTTCCACTTGGCAAATTGGCATGGGGCCATTTGGTTTTCACCTACCTGGTAGCAACCGTCACAACTTTGTAAGGTTAGCCCCTCCAAGCTTAAGAGTTTCAGTTAAAGGAATCCGGGGTGTGTGGATCTTGTCCGAAGCCCGGATCAGGGGCTAGGGCCATGACACGACCCTGTTGGGAACACCTGGGGGAGCTCAAGTTGGTTTGCATCAATGGAGCTCCCCCTTCTGGTGGTTTACCCTTACCTGCCCGGCAGGAAGGAGTCAGATATAGTTGGGTCCATTCAATGCCTAAGCCAATTACCGCTCACATTCTGTAATCGATAAAGTTGTGGCCAAAATTCGCCCAATAACATTAACTTAATATCTGTGTCCTGGTGTGTTTTATTCATCAATGAGGGGTGGTTGCGGGGTCTAGACACGCAACAAGTTTAAAAGCGAAGGTCCCAATACTGATCCTTGGAGGACTCCACTTTCTCTCAGTTGTGGGTTCGAGTCCTGCATTGGGGAAGAGATTCCTGCATTACACGGGGTCAAACTAGATGACTACACTTCACTAGCTCTCATTCTCCTTAACTGAAAATACATTATGCAAAAGGAGAGGGTACAGTATAAGCAAAGAGGATTTTTTTTGCAGAATCTCCTTTTCTCGGCATCTGGGCTTGCCAACGTGCTGCAGAACACTAATATTTTTAGCTCAGGGTACAACCATCCCTGCAAATACGCTCAGAACACGACGCGGCAGCTACTAGGAACAGATGATTTTGCAAGCGGCGCTTTTTGACAGTCGATGCCCCCCCCTTCCCCCATCTCTGCAGAAAACAAATCTCAATCTCTATTTGAAACTAAAGTGCTTCTCTAAGTGCTCCTCATTAAAAGAAGCTTGTGGTTTTCCTTTTTTCGAAAACAACCACCGCTTGGATTTCGAAAGTATTTTTCTTTAAAAGAGAGAGAGAGAGAGAAAGACAGTGCTGTCAAACAAAAAGTTCTTGAGTTGAATACAGAGCCGTTTGCCACCTGAACATCGTGTTAACAACAATGACTGGGGCTGTTTCGTATCAGCCCAGACTGCAAGCAGTGACTCATCAGCCTCTACCACAGATTCCCAAGCTGTGTGTACAAGCACGTCGGCGCTGGGTTGCAAAGTTACTGGGCGACTGGGAGCCTGCCTGCTCTGTCTCTGAGTGAGTCGCTGCTCTGGGCTCGCCCTCTCCCAAACCGAGAGACACGCTTAAGAAGAGCCATTCACACAGAAGCACAAGAGGAGGGGGTTAGCTCACGGGGCTAAAAGGTGTTTGGGAGGGGCAACCAGAATGGTTAGTGCAAGGGAAGGGCTTTTGGTTTTTGCTTTTACAGGGGCAAAGCTCAGGGGCAAAGCATCCGTTGTGCAGGCAGGCCAGACAATACTCAGGCAGGTATAGCAGTAGGTCTGGGTCAATACAGTGGGACCTCTGGTTAAGAACTTAATTCGTTCTGGGGGTCTGTTCTTAACCTGAAACTGTTCTTAACCTGAAGCACCACTTTAGCTAATGGGGCCTCCCGCTGCCACACAATTTCTGTTCTCATCCTGAAGCAAAGTTCTTAACCTGAGGTACTATTTCTGTGTTAGCAGAGTCTATAACCTGAAGCGTCTGTAACCTGAAGCGTCTGTAACCTGAAGCGTCTGTAACCAAAGGTACCACTGTATAAGGAAGCTTCCTGCCTCTATTCCTCCTTTGCTGGTTGGATGCAGAGAAACGGTGGGAGGAAGAAGGCTCAGATTCAGGGGGCTGCTGGTGGGAAGACATTGAGTGGTCCGAGGGAGAAGACTGGGAGGAGGCGGTGTAGGAAGCTGAAGAAGCAACAGGGTTTTGTGAGCGGGAAGAATGTGTGGCAGAGAGAAGTGCAGAAGAGGAGGCAGAAGAGGAGGCTTGCAAGCAGGGTGGGGAGGAGAGATGGGTCAAACTGATGAAGAGTCATGAGTGTCTCCCCCTCCTGCTGCGACAAGCTCCCTTTCCCCTCAATCTCCCAGAACCAGGAGAGACATGAAGCGGGAGGAGCAAAGATAATAATAAAAATATAATTATACCCCGCCCTCTCCAGCCAGGACTGGGCTCAGGGCGGCTAACATCAAAGTATGATATATGAAAAACATAAATCAAACAGTCAATTAAAATACATCTTAAAATCAAATTTGGAGCAGAATAAAATCAGATGGCAACCCACGGATTATAACTATACGGGATGGGGAACATTGAGTGCTCACCAGGCCCAACTGTTGGTGCTGCTCTTATATGAGCCGGTGGAAAGGGTTAGGGAGGCCACTTACACTCTGGTTCTTATAACAAAAAAGAAAGGGGGGGTCAGACCAAAGGCCAGGCAGAACAGCTTCGTCTTGCAGGCCCTGCAGAAAGATGCCAAGTCCCGCAGGGCTCTGGTCTCTTGCGACAGAACGTTCCACCAGGCCGGGGCCACAGCCGAAAAAGCCCTGGCCCTGGTCAAGGCTAGTCTAACCTCCTTGAGGCCCAGGACCTCCAAGGTGTTATTGTTTGTGGATCGTAAAGTCCTCCACGGGGCATACCAGGAGTGTGTGCGATTCTCACATGGGGGTGGGTGGGAGAAATACATATCACAACACTTTCACCACAAGAAGGCAACCCACATTCTCATCAATTTGCCATGGAAATGGGCCCTGATTTATCCCAGAGCAATTACCGTATTTTTTGCTCCATAAGACGCACATTTTTCTTCCTAAAAAGTAAGGGAAAATGTCTGTGCATCTTATGGAGCGAATGTGTGGTCCCTGGAGCTGAATTGTCCAGGGGCAAAAAGCAGATCATGCTTTTTTTTTTTTTTTTTTTTGGAAAGAGATAAGGAGGTGTTGAAACAAAGCCGCTGATGGCAAGCGATCGGGAAGGAGATAAGGGACGCTAGCAATAAAGGAGGCTGCCTGGGAGGGAGGAGGTAAAAGCCCATGGATCCTCAGGATTTTTGCATTGGGTCACCCCAAATTCACCATCAGATCACATAGTATGTCCATGGCTACAGCCTGCACCAAAAAAATCACCCACCCACTGTTGTGGGTGCAAAAACGTGGTTACAAAGCACGGATCCACATGGATTCTCAGGATTTTTGCACTGGGCTACCCCAAACTCACCGTCAAATCACATGTCTGTGGCCACAGCATGAACCACAAAAATCACAAACCCACTGTTTTGTTCAGAATATTTTTTTTCTTGTTTTCCTCCTCTAAAAACTAGGTGCGTCTTATGGAGCGAAAAATACGATAAATGCAAGTGTCCCAGGCTGCGTTCAGAGAACTTGTTTACTGATCATTCATCCTCATTCATCTACGCTATCTATGAAGCTTTCATTCTGATCTGCAGGGAGCTCACGTGACGTTGCATCCAGCAAATGTTAACCCACATTTCCCAGCGTGTTTCTCCATTACTTTCCTTACTGCAAAAAGTCCAACTTGGAACAGGGGGATATAATCGGGTTTCTTGTGCAAGAGCTCTGAATTTACCGTCACCACACAATCCCAAATCTGAATCCCACCAGAAGCCGTGTGGCAGCATCCCAGAGTCCCAGCATTTTGCCATGTAAACCTGAACCCAACTAACCACAAGTCCCCCCCCCCCAATACTAAAAATTTGTCAAAAATGTATAACTTGCTGTTGAAATGGAATACGCAGGATGAAACAGTGAAATCAGCTATGATTAAGTGGGCACAAGACATTGGTCATAATATTATGTTTGCTGACTGGGAAAAGTTGTGGACCACCGGTGTGAAATTTACGGCATGTACTGCCCTGAGAGAAAATATTATGAAAATGATTTACAGGTGGTACATGACCCCAGTCAAGCTTGCAAAAATTTACCACTTGCCTGCTAATAAATGTTGGAAATGTGAAGAGACTGAAGGTACATTCTTTCACCTTTGGTGGACATGCCCAAAGATTAAGGCGTTCTGGGAAATGATATATACCTTTACCTTCCTGAAGGGGAGTGAAAGGCGGGATATCAAATCCAAACTCTTCTTCTTCTTCTTCTTTCTGAAGAAACCAGAGGCCTTTCTCTTGGGTATCGTCGGCCAAACGGTGCCAAAGAAGGATAGAACATTCTTTATGTATGCTACAACAGCAGCAAGAATACTCATCACAAAGTATCAGAAGACACAAGATCTACCCACCTTGGAAGAATGGCAGATGAAGGTGATAGATTATATGGGACTGGCAGAAATGACTGGCAGAATCCGAGACCAGGGGAGAGAGACAGCGGAAGAAGATTGGAAGAAATTTAAGGACTATCTCAAGAAATATTGCAAAGTTAATGAATGTTAGAATGACGTTGGTTTAGAAATTGTGTGGTTTCCAGCCGGATTGGACAAGAAAAGAAGGGTTAAAAACTAAATGAAATTAAGGGAAAGGATTTGCTGAATTAATAAAATAGAAATTGGAATACAGAGAGGGGAGGTATGGGGAAGTCGGGAAAGTAAGGTATAAGAAAATAAGGTAATGAAATTATACCTGTTTTTTTGTTTGTTGTTTGTTTGTGTTTGATTGTATTGTTGTTATGTCTTGTTTTTAATATAATTTTTAAAACCTTAATAAACATCTATTAAAAAAAAACTAACCCCAAGTTTCCCAAGTCGAAGCAGAGGCTGGTTCTATCACAATAGCTTCTGCCTTGCTCAGAACTGGGGGGGAAAGCCATGCCAGAATTCTTTTTTGCTCAGAATTCTTTTTTGCCCATGAGCACGAAGGCATGTATTCAGTTCTGACATACACAGGTGCACAAGAGGACGAGTGCTTTGAGGGCACGACTGGTGATATAAATAAAAATAAATATTATCTCAGTATAAATGTTGGGAAACTGGACTCTACATCTCTCCCCCCCCCCCCCAATTAAGTGAAATGGGATATAAACTGGAATCAGCAGCTGGTGCTCAGTATGCAAACGGTTTGCAGAGATTTCTACACGCAAACACACACCCTTTTCTTGCAGGGGGGGAAACGCTTGCAGAATCCTTAAGCATCTCTTTTGACACAGCAAAAGGCAAAACGGGGAGAAGGAATTTCAATTAGGCTGCGTTGTTGTTGTTTTTTTGGACGCCACGTTAACACTTGAGTGCCGACACTGAAACCCGACATGGGCAGCGGGTGCCGGGGAGCGAAGAGAGAAAAGGCTGGGAGAAAAGAGATGGGATGAAATTCTATGGAAACCACCGCCAAAAAAGCATGCAAAGGGGGGGGGGGGAGAACCTTCCTGGCAAAGTCGTCGTTCCTGATTAACGGCAAATAAAGGAGGTGGGAGCAAGATGTGTTCAGCTTATTACAACTCCATCGAGGGCTCCATCGCCATGGAAACGGGCCCTCTGCAAGCAAAGCGACGTTCCCCGGCTGCCAAAGTGTACATGTGCTTCTGTGCTCTCACGTGTTTAGAGGAACAGGAATTCACAGAACCACAAACGCTTCTCCTATTAAAGTAACGTGCTGCACACATCGTCTGTGGTCCAGGGCTTTGGCGCTCCGTGGATGAGGCTGGCCAAACATATTGCTCGGCTTTCTTTTGGAGGTCTAGAGGACGGTCTCGCTGCCCAGGATCTCCATATACACAGCCCAGGCTTGTGCCCTGGGGAGCTCACCTGCGTGCTCCAAACGCAGTTGTTTGGATTCAGCCCTAGAAGCACCCTCCATTGGCTCTCGTGATAGTATACCTGAAGGAGCGTCTCCACCCCCATCGTTCAGCCCAGACACTGAGATCCAGCTCCGAGGGTCGTCTGGCGGTTCCCTCATTGCAAGAAGTGAGGTTACAGGGAACCAGGCAGAGGGCCTTCTTGGTGGTGGCGCCTGCCCTGTGGAACGCCCTCCCATCAGATGTCAAGGAAATAAACAACTACCTGACTTTCAGAAAACATCTGAAGACAGCCCTGTTAGGGAAGTTTTTAATGTCTGACGTTCTATCGCATTATTATTATTATTATTATTATTATTATTATTATTATTATCATCATCATCATCATCATCATCATTAATTCTGTTGGGAGCCACCCAGAGTGGCTGGGAAAACCCTGCCAGATGGGTGGGGTATGTATGTATGTATAAATAAATATTATTATCAGGTGCCAACCACAGTAAATACATTCAGCTGAGCATTCTCTCTCTCTCTCTTAGGCGGTCATTCTCTGGGTACTCACAAATGGTGCTTGGAGGGGATGGTTTGCATAGGTTGGCAGGAGCAGGGATCGAGCAACGGGAGCTCACCCCGTCGCGGGGATTCGAACTGCCGACCTTCTGATCGGCAAGCCCTAGGCTTTGTGGCCCTAGGCTTTGCGCCACCTGCATCCCTCTTTTCATTATTGAAGGTCTATATTTCAACGTCTGCCTAATTGGATTTAACACTTGTAAACCACTTAGAAGGCCGTTTGGGCAGCAAGCGGCATATAATGCTAGCCCAGCCCAGATGTAGACAATGAGGCATATCAGAAGAATTGCAAAATGCAGCAGGACTAAAACACGGGAAGCTACCTAATACTGAGAATTCTGTTCTGCCTTGGTCAGACCACACCTGGAATATTGTGTCCTGCTCTGGGTGCCACAGTTTAAGGATATTGGAAAGCTGGAACGTGTGTGAAGGAGGGAGACCAAGTAGATCAAGGGTCTAGAAACCAAGCCTGATGAGGAACGGTTGAAGGAGCTGGGTATGTTTAGCCTGGAAAAGGGAAAACTGAGTGTATATAAGGATAGCCACCTTCATATAGCTCAAGAGGAGGAAAGCTTGTTTTCTCCTGCTCTGGAGGTGAGGACTCAGAACAATGGCTTCATATTACAAGAAAGGACATTGCGACTGAACATCAGGAAGAACTTTCTGACAGCAAGAGCTGTTCAACTCTCGTTCTTTGGAGGTTTTTAAGCAGAGATTGGATGGCCACCTGTCATAGATGCTTTAGTTGAGATTCCTGCATTTCAGCGGGTTGGAATAGAGGACCCTCTGTTATTCAATATGCACTCAGGGTGTCCCCAGAGGTGAATGGCTATAACTCAAAGGGTAGAGCATCTGTTTAGCATGCTCAGTATAAGGTAGTTTCCTCTGCTCCTATTCCTCCTCTGCCACTTCCACTAAGCTAGTAAAAAACAACAACACAACAGGCAGCTGCTGCCAGTCAGAGCAGACAGTACTGACCTGCATGGGCCAATGGTTGTGTTCATGCAGAGGGCATTCTAATGGCAAAGTACCCCTGACCATGTGCAGAATGCCTTTCCTTTCTGACCGGAAGATGAAAAGTACCATGAGATTGTATATAAAGGTACATAAAAAAGGAATAAGATTTATTTTTTCTGGCTTTACACTCTCCTGTTCTGACAACAAAAACTCTGACAGGCTGGTCCCTCTGCACACCCAGTACAAGAAAACGGATAATGCACTTTAATAAAAGAAATACTTTTTTTAAAGCGCAGCTGGGGAAACATGTATACAAACAACAACAATTGAACGGTGTACCAATCTACAAATTGCTACTCGCACCATTTCAAACACGCAGCACATTTTGAAGGCAACTCTTCCTAAATATATATAAACACTAATATGCACATCTAATTGTTCAGACTGCAGTTTCCCATCAGCAGGCAAGGCCACCTGTGGGAGGCCAACTGGTCCTCTTGGTCCACAGATAACAAAACTGCAGCTTTGCTGAGAGCAGATAACAAGTGAATCAACAAAAAGCAAAATAAAACAAACAATTATTTCATCAGTTTGTGTCTGCCAGAAATAAGACGGATGCGCATTAAGTGGCGCTGGGGAGTCGTATTCAGATGACATTTGGAGGAAATCTATGGGGTCCCTCAAAAAAACCTGATTAGTTTCCTGGAGAGAAAGCTCACTGGTCCTCATTCTTCTCCTACCATGGTAGCAGAAAACCGCAGGGGAATGTACAACATTAATAACATACTTTACGGAGCATAATAGTACTTGTAAGGTAAAGGTAAAGGGACCCCTGACCATGAGGTCCAGTCGTGACCAATTCTGGGGTTGCAGCGCTCATCTCGCTTTATTGGCTGAGGGAGCTGGCGTACAGCTTCCGGGTCATGTGGCCAGCATGACTAAGCCGCTTCTGGCGAACCAGAGCAGCGCAGGGAAACACCGTTTACCTTCCCGCTGGAGTGGTACCTATTTATCTACTTGCACTTTGAGGTGCTTTCGAACTGCTAGGTTGGCAGGAGCAGGGACCGAGCAACGGGAGCTCACCCCGTCGTGGGGATTCAAACTGCCAACCTTCTTATCGGCAAGTCCTAGGCTCTGTGGTTTAACCCACAGGGCCACCCGCGTCCCCAATAATACTTGTAGTTGTTGGCATTTCTCTGTCTCAAGAGACAATGGAGTGCACATCTGGGGGAGAAGCGAAACTGCTGTGTCAGAAGCACCTTCCCAGGGCGCAAGCCTGGGCAGTGTGCTTGGAGGTCCTGGGCTGCCCAGACAACAAGACCCCCCTCTCAGCCTCGCTGATGTGGTCCAAGGGAAAGCAGAGCAAGATGTTTGACACCAGCTTGGCTGCAGGAATCACGGGAAGGACGTATACAAGGCACCATCCAACTGTCTTAGGGACTCCATGGAACCCTCGCGGAAAAGGGTTGCTGCCTCTACTACAGGTGCCACACAATACCCATTCCACATGTGTAACAATTGTTCGGTGCACTTTGGAACTCCCTGCCTCTTGAGATCAAGAAGGGGATTTCACCATAATCTTTTCGGCACCTGCTAAAAACATTTTTGCATAGTCAAGCCGACCCAGATGCTTAGAAAGGGGGTGTGCATTTTGACCTGCTTTGTTGTTGTTGTTGTTGTTGTTTAGTCGTGTCCGCCTCTTCGTGACCCCATGGACCAGAGCATGCCAGGCACTCCTGTCTTCCACTGCCTCCCACAGTTTGGTCAAACTCATGCTGGTAACCTCGAAAACACTATCCAACTATCTCATCCTCTGTCATCCCCTTCTCCTTGTGCCCTCCATCTTCCCCAACATCAGGGTCTTTTCCAGGAGTCTTCTCTTCTCATGAGGTGGCCAAAGTATTGGAGCCTCAGCTTCACGATCTGTCCTTCCAGTGAGCACTCAGGGCTGATTTCCTTAAGAATGGATAGGTTTGATCTTCTTGCAGTCCATGGGACTCTCAAGAGTCTCCTCCGGCACCAGAATTCAAAAGCATCCATTCTTCGGCGATCAGCCTTCTTTATGGTCCAGCTCTCACTTCCATACATCAGTACTGGGAAAACCATAGCTTTAACTAAATTGACCTTTGTTGGCAAGGTGATGTTTCTTTAGTACTGAACTTTTTGCATGTTTTAAACCCCCGTTGTAATTCTCCCCTCAGTTTTATTGTTCTATCTTTTCGTAAACCGCTTCAAGGCGTTTGGTTGTTGTTTTTCACATCAAGCGGTGCAGAAATTTTATGAAATAGATATATATATATAAGAAGAACTACCTGGGATAAACATGGCTCTTACATGCAACCACAAAGAAAAAAGGGAGATCACAGAGGTCATCATCTCACACCTATTCTGGGGAAACTCACTCCTGCTAAGGAAAGATGTGGCTTTAAGAAGAACTTTGAGTCATAGTTATTTATTGGCATCGATTTAAAAAAACAACCCACACTCAACCAGAGAACATACAAATTCCTCTCATTCAGGTGAGAACCACCAAGAAAGAGTAATCTAAGCTATTACCATTATGAATATTTTACCAGTGAAACATGAATCGTGTGTTCCTTTGTTCTGAGAACGGAACTATCCATTATTACTTTGATAGCTCACCAAGGAGGAGGAAGGGGACAGCAACAAGGTGCAGTTGGACCATCAACATGAGGAGGGTTGGGAGTGGAAAAAGCAGGTGCTAACAATTATGACTCAGTTGACTTAAGAGGATTTCTAGTACATCCCAATGTGGCTTTCAGTTTGGTACCAGAAGCTCAGAGATGTGTGTCACTCCAGTCTTCTAGCCAAGAGTTTTGCTGTTGTTCTTCTTTTAATGTTTATATTTTATTGAGATTATTATAGTAAATTAAAGTATATTACAAACTGAAAAAGGAAAAAGAGGACACATAAAAAACATTTTTAAAAGCAGAGGAAAACAGCAGAAACAAAATAACCGTCAAATATAGTTACTGTCACAAAACTATACAGTATGTAAATGGATAAACTAATTGTTTCGCTCAAAACCCATAAAACCATGGGTCACTATGATTTCAACAAATACGTTCCAAATATCATTACATATGTCCACATATAACTTCACCTGAAAGTGATTCATTCATAGGCTGCAATAGACTTGCCACTCTATTCTGCTTTGTTCAGACCACACCTGGAATACTATTTCCAATTATGGGCACCACAGTTTACACCACAATTGACAAGCTGGAACGTGTGAGGGGGGCAACCAAGATGATCAAGGGTCTAATGGTCCTTCTGAGGAATGCTTGATGGAGCTTAGCCTGGAAAAGAGGAGACTGAGAGGAGATATGATAAAGGTAAAGATAAAGGGACCCCTGACCATTAGGTTCAGTCGTGGCCGACTCTGGGGTTGCGGCGCTTATCTCACTTTATTGGTCAAGGGAGCCAGCGTACAGCTTCCGGGTCATATGGCCAGCATGACTAAGCCGCTTCTGGCGAACCAGAGCAGTGCAAGGAAACGCCGTTTACCTTCCCACCAGAGCGGTACCTATTTATCTACTTGCACTTGGTGCTTTCGAACTGCTAGGTTGGCAGGAGCAGGGACTGAGCAACGGCAGCTCACCCCGTCGCAGGGATTTGAACCACCAACCTTCTGATCGGCAAGCCCTAGGCTCTGTGGTTTGTATGCTTTATTCTGGAGTAAATAAAAGAGGCATTCACCCAGAGCCTTGGGCCAGCATTCCATCAGTCTAACCTACCTCACAGGTTTGTTGTGAGGAATTAAACGAGGCAGGCGGAGAACCCTGTGCCCACCTTGAGCACCTCAGAGAAGAAAGTGAGATAGAAACGCAATAAATGAATGAATAAATATCAGGAGACAGCTGAGACCGAGGAACAAGAGCCCTCAGAAGAACCTCCTATATCTGTAGAGCCAGAATTTGGGCCTTGACAGGCATCTTCCCTTACGCAGGAGTAACCAAATGCCTCTCCCAGAACCTCAGCAGTCCAGCTGTGCAGGGAGTGTATGACTGGAGGGCAGGGAACAGGGGACGGGGGCCCATCTTCAGGCTGTGGGGTCTAGAGAAGAATCTAGAGCAGTGGTTCTCAACCTGTGGGTCCCCAGATGTTGTTGGACTACAACTCCCATCATCCCTGAGCTCTGGCCTTGCTAGCTAGGGGTGATGGGAATTGTAGTCCAACATCCTCTGGGCATAGCTGTCAACGTTTCCCTTTTTTAAAAGGGAAATTCCCTTATTCCGAATAGGATTCCTCGCAAGAAAAGGGAAAGGTTGACAGCTGTGCATCTGGGGACCCACAGGTTGAGAAAGGCTGATCTAGAGTGAGGTGGAGTGTGAGAGAGGAAGTCTGAGAGTAGGTAATCAAAAGGGCTTCTTATAGTCTTTGCTGGAGCAAGTGGCTCATTTGGAGCTATCCGTAGTGCTGAATTAAAAGACGCCTGCTTCTTGGGAGAAAAGCAATGATAAATCTAGATAGCATCTTAAAAAGCAGAGACATCACCTTGCCAACAAAGGTCCGTATAGTTAAAGCTATGGTTTTCCCAGTAGTGATGTATGGAAGTGAGAGCTGGAGCATAAAGAAGGCTGATCGCCGAAGAATGGATGCTTTTGAATTCTGGTGCTGGAGGAGACTCTAGATGGCCCCATGGAATGCAAGAAGATCAAGCCTCTCCATTCTGAAGGAAATCAGCCCTGAGTGCTCACTGGAAGGACAGATTGTGAAGCTGAGGCTCCAATACTTTGGCCACCTCATGAGAAGAGAAAGGAAAAGACCCTGATGTTGGGAAAGATGGAGGGCACAAGGAGAAGGGGACGACAGAGGACGAGATGGTGGGACAGTGTTCTCGAAGAGACCAGCATGAGTTTGACCGAACTGCGGGAGGCAGTGGAAGACAGGAGTGCCTGGCGTGCTCTGGTCCAGGGGGTCACGAAGAGTCGGACACGACTAAACGACTAAACAACAACAAGTAGTGCTGAAACTTCTCACCAGCCTTGTCTCCTCTTTCATGGAATCTGGCATTGGACTACTAGAATAGGGCATCCTTGCTGCTCATTTGGCTCCCCCACATCCCCTTGATCCTCAGCTGTATTCTGTCGTAACCTCTATGATGGGAGGTAGCCCACGCTCTGCCCAAATCAAAGGCTTAAAGTTTCAAGAACTTTCTGATGGTAGGAGATGCTCAAGGTCCATAAATAGCAACACCCTAGTTGTCTCAGGCCCTAAGGAAGTTAGATTGGCTTCAACCAGAGCCAGGGCCTTTTCAACTCTGGCCCCGGCCTGGTGGAACGCTCTGCCTCATGAGAGCAGGGCCCTGCAGGATTTCTTTCCGCAGGGCCTGTAGGACAGAGTTGTTCCGCCTGGCCTTTGGCTTGGAGCCAATTTGATTCCCTCCCTCCCTCTTTTTCTTTTTTTCCCCCTTTTCCTTCTCCTCCTGCGATGAGGCTACGTTTTAATATTTTAATGTTCCATTATTTTAATGTTGTATTTTATTTTTGTTTTTAAGTTGTAATCATTCATCTTGTTTTTATTATTGCTTGTAAGCCGCTCTGAGCCCGGCCTTGGCTGGGGAGGGCGGGGTATAAATAAAAAATTATTATTATTATTATTATTATTATTATTATTATTATTATTATTATTATTAACAGTGGAACAGTCTTCCTCAGGAGGTGGGGGACAGTGTTAGAAACTGAGATGTGAAAGCTAGGAGCTAAATGGCAACTCAAACCTGGGTTGTAGGCACAACAATAGAATGTCTAGGCATGCTTTTTTATAACAAGAATACAAAGCTGAAAATGAATGAACCTCAGCTAAAATATTGTGTTCCTTTTTCACATGGGCTAGTCCTAGCTGTATGTTGTCTCCCTGCTTATTTAACTTATATGCAGAATTCATCATGCAAAAGGCTGGGCTGGATGAATCCCAAGCTGGAATTAAGACTGCCGGAAGAAATATCAACAACCTCAGATATGCAGATGACACAACCTTGATGGCAGAAAGTGAGGAGGAATTAAAGACCTTTTTAATGAGGGTGAAAGAGGAGAGCGCAAAATATGGTCTGAAGCTCAACGTCAAAAAAACTAAGATCATGGCCACTGGGCCCATCACCTCCTGGCAAATAGAAGGGAAGGAATGGAGGCAGTGAGAGATTTTACTTTCTTGGGCTCCATGATCACTGTAGATGGTGACAGCAGCCATGAAACTAAAAGACGCCTGCTTCTTGGGAGAAAAGCAATGACAAACCTAGACAGCATCTTAAAAAGGAGAGACATCGCCTTGCCAACAAAGGTCTGTATAGTTAAAGCTATGGTTTTCCCAGTAGTGATGTATGGAAGTGAGAGCTGGAGCATAAAGAAGGCTGATCGCCGAAGAATGGATGCTTTTGAATTCTGGTGGTGGAGGAGACTCTTGAGAGTCCCATGGACTGCAAGAAGATCAAACCTCTCCATTCTGAAGGAAATCAGCCCTGAGTGCTCACTGGAAGGACAGATCCTGAAGCTGAGGCTCCAAGACTTTGGCCACCTCATGAGAAGAGAAGACTCCCTGGAAAAGACCCTGATGTTGGGAAAGATGGAGGGCACAAGAAGAAGGGGACGACAGAGGACATGGTTGGGCAGTGTTCTTGAAGCCACAAACATGAGTCTGACCAAACTGCAGGAGGCAGTGGACGACAGGAGTGCCTGGCGTGCTCTGGTCCATGGGGTCATGAAGAGTTGGACACGACTAAATGACTAAACAACAACAACAAAGTCCTTTGCCTGCATGCCCTCCTAATATTCTTAAGAGGGTCTCTTCTCTAATCTTCAGAGAGTGGCTGGGGAGGCAGAAAAAGGTCCCCTGCAGTTTTAATCGGAAATCTTAAGACGCAGTACTGCGCCCAGAGCTAAGAAACTGCTCGCGCTAATGAAATTCCCCACCCTTCCTGGTTCAGAAAACCGGGCTCAGGGTGGCTAACAAGAAATTTAAAACAATTGATACAACTAAAAATAGCATAAAATACAGTATAAAACATAAATAACAATAAGTTCAGAATTCAAAAATCAATTTAGGGGGGAAATCCATCCAATAAACATTAGATGATCACCAGGGCTAGCTGGCTAAATTAGTCCTCTTTGGGCCAGCGAGGGGACCCGGGGAGAATTAGCTGTGGGATCCCAGAGCAGGTAATCTTCATAAAAAGGGGAGGGGGAGGGAAGGAAGGGGAATAAAAGATCAGGCTAAGTTCAAATTGAAAGCCAGGCAGAATAGCTCTGTCTTACAGGCCCTGCGGAAGGAAGTTAAATCCTGCAGGGCCCTGGTCTCATATATATAAACCAATTACACAAACACTAAGTATAAATACCCACATTTGAAATACACAACAAAACAAACATTAAAATGCAAACATCCATAAATAAAATGTGCTATAAATCAATCCCATTAAAACAACGCAACAATTAAACAGGAGAGATGGGTTGAGAGATCAAGGGAACACCTGTGTCCGTTTTCAAAGCCAGCACATCGGGTCATTTGAAGCACTCCTTAGTGACCCTAGGAACTGACCCTTCAAGGCCTTGTGGACAGAGTGTTTGATTTCTCCCTCCCACCCCTAAGAACCATTTTATTACACACAAACCTGCGTAATATGAGCTGTTCCTCCCCGCTGCTTCGTGCGCACAGAGACACACCCTGGTGCCATCACACCCCCAATTTTCAGTTTAACCAGAACAACTCCATAAATCTCCTTTATCGCTGGGAAGAAACCACCTTCCAAATCTCACCTCAAGAGGGGGAGAAACACTTCAGCAGGGGCAGGGTGGGGTGGGGGCTGAGAACGCAAATGACAACTCAGACGCCGAATAATAATCCACAGCACTTTACAGAGCCCGTGACATTTCTATACATGTGCTCCTCATCCTTCAAGAGACAAGTAGCACGCAGTCGCCAAAAGAGGCTGCTCGGGAATCAATCTTCAAAGCACAACTGCGAAGATTAGATGGGTTCGTTCCTTAGCGTACCATGTGCAAGCCCACGCACACAAACACACGCTTATGACGCTGAATGCCGTACGCACAAGGACATATTTTGAAGAACCAGAACATCTTGGAAGAGCGGGAGGCTGAAGATCTTGCACACTTGACAAGCCACATCTGCACTGCTTGTTTCAGACGGTCACAGAACAGTCAGGTTTTCTGAAATGTTTTGAGAACCCCAAACCTAGATCGAAGCTTGCTATGGCTGCATAAAGCTGAATGGTTTTTAAATTACAAGGATGAGCTGCAGTGAGCCTCAAGCTCCTGTGAGCTCCCCTCCCCAAGAGCTCAGAAGCTTTTGCTTCAATTTTAGATTAACCACGGCTTCCCATCTTAATCCAAACCCAGGCAAACCGTGGTTAGCCTTCATTAGTTAGTCGAAACAAGCTAACACCAAACCATGGTTTACAAAGCTGGCTTGTTTCTGTAATTGCAGTTACAGAAAACCTGCAATACAGGTCTCAACATAATACTAAACTGTGATCAGTTCAAAACAGAAGCTTCTGATCTCCTCCATCTCCCCCAGAGATGGATGGGGGAGCCCACAGCTCACCGTGGTTTGCCCTTGTAACACTAAACCATGGCTTGGTTTTATGTGGGAACCAGGCCAAAGTCTACAACCCTCAAAGCCATGACTTAGCCCAATCATTCTGATATGAATTGAAGGTGACGAATCGTATTTCGTTCATTTTGTATCCTGCCCCTTGCCAAGGGCTCAGGGCGGGTGAGTACCTTTAAAAAAACAACAACAACCAAGAACAAAGCACAGAAGTAAAAATATAACTGTTACCTCACACCTGCTTAGTCCAGGTCATTATACACTAGCTCCATGTTTTGTAGCTCCTCCAGAAAGTGCACTCTTCCAGGTTGAACTTTCCCTAGTGAGAGTCACACAACTGTAAGGGAATCATCCAAAAGGAATCTCCCAGCTATTTCAACTCGGTGCACACATAGGACAGTCAAGAAGGCACTCTTTGAGCAAAAGCCTGTCGTAATAGGAACATACTAAATCAAACCACTGGGCCCATCCACCTCAGTATGGACCACACTGACTGGCAGCACCTCTCCAGCATTTCAGGTAATGGACATTCTCAGGCATCCTGGAGATGATGGAGATCAAACCTGGGAACAAGCTGCTCTCCCTCCCAGGACCAGGAGAGGTATGAAGAGGGAAGAGCAGAGACAGACACAGTGGCGGAGTCTCAGATTGCTTGGGAAGGGCCCAGGGCAGGAAGAGATTTAGGCAGCTGTGGGAAGGCAGGGACCATCAGCTCCACAACTGCCTCATGGGGGCAAGACCTACCAAGAAGACTTTCTGTGCTCAGTAGGCCTGGCACCTCTGAGCAGACCTTGTTTCTTCTAAAAACGAGTGACTTCAGTTGATGGGAATTGGAGCACAAGAGCACTGAGAGGCCACAGCTTGCCCACCCCTACTCTTGGACCAAACATAAAGCTGTATCCAGCAGGCCACAGTGGCTCATAAATGGATTTTAATGGAGGTGCAGTGGGGAAGATCAGGCCAGCTGCAGTGACTTGTGTTTTCTTCTGCAGAGAGCAGGGGCTGCTTCTGTTTAAGAGGGGAAGTCCACAGAGCCGTATCTTAAGCATTCGTTCTCCTGATGCGGAGACGGTTTACTCATGCATATGGGATCGATTTCTCGTAAGCTGAAACAAGCGTGCAGAGAAGACTTTCAACAAGTCGCCAGCAAACTGAATCACTACACCAGTCGGAATGATTTAGCAGCCCTCTTCCTCCCGAGGATATGTCTCCCCCACCCACTCACACTGTTTAACTGCCGCAAGAAGCAGGAGATCGTAAATTAGACACACACTGCACATTGCAACATACACATTCTGTTGCCTTTTAAAAGGGCCCGTCTAATATCTTCTTTAAAAAAGGGAAGAGAAGAGAACAAGAAGCTTTCGTCTCCTGTCGGAAAGATGTTCAGAAGCAGCGGAGCAATAAATCACTTTAGTATTAAGCCAGAGGTGTCATCTTAATGGCAAGCGAAAGGTTCTTCACAGTGAGTGAACCATATTGCGGCTTTGGGGTTTCTGTTTTTGTGGCTTTTTGTGTCGGAATAATTGGTCCTGTTTGCAAGCAGCACCCAGCTGGACAAGGAGATTTAGCTGTGCAACATGGCACATGTTTATGTGGAGGTGGAAAATAGATCTAACCCATGTGTGGGTAATTAATTTTTAAAAATCGACTAGGCACCTAGATTCAAAAGAATGAGGTTTGCACACCCTTCAGTGGGAGAGAGCCCCTGGCAGACTTTAAAACATTCTCAGAATTAAACAGCAGTATAGCATGGAATAGGGACGCAGGTGGCACTGTGGGTAAAACCTCAGTGCCTAGGATTGCATGGTCGGCGGTTCGAATCCCTGCCGCGGGGTGCGCTCCCGTCGTTCGGTCTCAGCGCCTGCCAACCTAGCAGTTTGAAAGCACCCCCAGGTGCAAGTAGATAAATGGGGACCGCTTACCAGTGGGAAGGTAAACGGTGTTCCGTGTGCTGCGCTGGCTCACCAGATGCAGCTTGTCACGCTGACCCGGAAGTGTCTGCGGACAGCGCTGGCTCCCGGCCTATAGAGTGAGATGAGCGCACAACCCTAGAGTCTGTCAAGACTGGCCCGAACGGGCAGGGGTACCTTTACCTTTACCTTTACATAGCATGGAATATAGGTTGTTAGAATTTTTTTCAGATCCTGCTTGGTTTGCTTACAGCCCCTGGCAATGAACAGACCACACACTGTTAAGTAAGTTTAAAAAGCTTTACTTACAAACCCCAAAGGTCTGTCTATGCATTGTTCCATGCAGCAGCAAGGAAAACACAGGTAGAATACTCTTGGGTGCAAAATACAGAATGCAGTTTCAAGCATGCAGTCTGAACTTGGAGCGAGTTCAGACATGTCCGTGCTGGTCAGTTACGTGGCGCAGAGAGAGTGACAGAAATGAAGAGAAGCGGCTTCACTTCCTCCTCCACAGAAGCAAGGGGGGTGGCTTCAAAATAAGATTTGACAAATTAACAAAGGGTAAGGTTATGAATGGCTTCTAGCCATAATGGTTGTGTTCTATTTCTGCTTTCGGAGACAGTGCATCTCAGTTGCTAGGGGGAGAGTGCGCTGTGCTCAAGTCTTGCTTGTGTGTTTTGCTATAAACACCTGGTTATTTTTATTTATTATTATATATTAAATTTGTATAGTGACCAACACCCTTAGGTATACACTGTGAGAACAAGATAATGGACTAGATGGGCTACTGGTCTCTTGTTATGTTCTTACCATATTGGCCCGAATATAAGCCACACCTTTAAAACTGGAGGGCAAAAAAGAAAAAAACCCTGAATATAAGCCACTCCCTTCCTCGCTACTCCTGGCTGCATACCGTAAGGTCACGAATATAAGCCACACTTTAAATTTTCATGGTCGGAATTTGGGGGGAAAGTGTGGCTTATATTCGGGCCAATATGGTACTTAAATATCACATACAATGCTACCTTAGGTTACATACGCTTCAGGTTACAGACGCCGCTAACCCAGAAATAGTACCTTGGGTTAAGAACTTTGCTTCAGAATGAGAACAGAAATCGTGCTCAGGCGGCGCGGCGGCAGCAGGAGGCCCCATTAGCTAAAGTGGTGCTTCAGGTTACGAATGGTTTCAGGTTAAGAACAGACCTCCAGAACGAATTAAGTTCTTAACCCGAGGTACCACTGTCCTCAGTTATACACACATATATATTCATCCTTTACAGTACACGCACACACAATCCCAAGTATTCTAAAAACAGTTGCTCTAAAGATGAAGGTGGGAGTGTGTTGGTGATGTCACAGATGCTGACCAACAGGCCCCCGACACAATGTTTTTTCTCAAGTTGCTAAGAACCTGCAATATTGCATGTTTAAATACAACCCAGAGCAGAGAGATGTGTGTTTGTTTGTTTGAAGGGCAGGGACAGCACTATTGAGCCACCTCCCAATGGCCATTCTGTCTTCACTCTTAAATAAGAACAAACTGTCCCTGGAAAGAAAGGGAGGTTTCGAATGGGTGATCAAGGAGACAGCATGCTCAAATAAACACGGCATATTTCAACACAGCGGCGACTTTTCTCTCCCTGGACAGCAGGAGGAATGTATGCACACCTGAAACCTGTACCAGTATGAGATTTGTCCCCAGAAAACTAGCAAGTGAATAAATAGCCCCTCAGCACATCACATTCTGAGTCACAGGCGTCAAAATCCGCATTCAGAATGATTGCCTTTGTTGTTACCGTTCAGAGGGACCGGCTGCCTTTCCACAGAAATCAATACTTGCGTAAGAATAAATGAAACAAAAAGGCCAGCAAACAAAACCAGGAAACGTTGCACAAAACAAAACCCAGAAAAAGCAGAACTGGCAGTCAGCCAAGCAGTTGGAAAAGCTCTCTAGGCCTTCGCCAGTCTAGGGATTCCATAAATGCACATCTCTAACTGTTGTTTTTTCTCATAATTCATTCTACTTCCACGCTTCCCATTTTCAAGTTGCAATAATAATAATAATAATAATAATAATAATAATAATAATAATAATTTATACCCCGCCCATCTGGCTGGGTTTCCTCAGCCACTCTGGGTGGCTTCCAACTAAACACTAAAATACAAAAACCTATTAAACATTAAAAGCTTCCCTAAACAGGGCTGCCTTCAGATGTCTTCTAAAAGTTTGGTAGTTGTTCTTCTCTTTGACATCTGGTGGGAGGGCATTCCACAGGGCGGGTGCCACTACTGAGAAGGCCCTCTGCCTGGTTCCCTGTAACTTGGCTTCTCGCAGCGAGGGAACCACCAGAAGGCCCTCGGCGCTGGACCTCAGTGTCCGAGCAGACAAAATAGGTTGAAGCAGGACCTTGAATGTATTGGACTAGAGCAGTTTCCCAAACTTCAGTCTCCAGCTATTTTCAGACTACAATTCCCATCATCCCTGACCACTGGTCTTGCTAGCTAGGGATGCTGGGAGTTGTAGTCTGGAAACAGCTGGAGACCCAAGTCTAGGAGAGCATTGGTTCACAAAGTGGGCAGGGCTGTCCCCCAGGGAGTGGGACTAAGAAGCAAGCGGGGATGCTGGAGATGCAAATGACTGCCAGACTTTGAAAAGCTGGACCAATACCATCTGTTCTGTCAAATTAAACTAAACTGCTTCAATTGGATTTTGAATAAAGGTGCAATTAAAAATCGTCACTGCTTGGATTTTATTATGTTGTCAACTTCTCCTGCGGGTCATGCAAACCGCTCTTCTGAAAAATGCTTTTTTTATAAGGTGGGGGGCCCCACTGGAGATGAGTTTACAGAACCGAGGGGCCAGTGGCCTCAAAAAGGTTGAAAAACCTATGGATTGGAGTGACGTTACATCCACTGCGCTTTGGCCCCACTAAAATCAATGAGATAAGCAAGTTGCGACTTTGGTCCCAATGATTTCAGCAGGAATGAAGGGCAACAAGTGGGCAAAATAATCCGAACCCAGAATCCCAGCAGCTGGGAAGCAGTGGGGCAAGGCTGGCTGCTCCATCCAAAGCGGAAGGGTTTTCGGTATCTTCCTAGAGCAAAACGTACGTCAGGAGGTTTAGTTTGGTCAGAATCAAGGATACACTTCCAGAGTTAACGCTAAATACATTACAGTCGTACCTCCGTTTACGTAACCCTCTGGTTAGGTAAGCTTTGGAGTGTGCGTGTGACAAACCTGGAAGTATTTTACCAGGCTTCGCCATGCGCGCATGCGCAGAAGAGGCCTATGCATGCGCAGAAGCGGTCCCCAGGTTGTGGAAACCTCGGGATCCGACCTGACCGCTGGAACGGATCCCATCTGCAGCCAGAGGTACCATTGTACTTCTGGTAACTGAGCAGCCACAACTGATAAGAGGGCTGTGAAAATTTGTGTCCTGGGCTTTTTAGACGCTTCTACCCATGTAATCCCTAAAGGGCCACTTTGGTGGCCTGATGTGGCCCTCCCCCCAGTTCTCCTACCTTGCTACCATGACCTACTGGAAACCTATTGAAGGCCTCATCCAGCAAGCCTTTTAAGCAAGGATCTTTCCCAGTCTACATCTGCACTGCCATTGTTTCTAGAAGTCTTATTATTTGTGTCCTTCGGGAAGAAGAGTGGAGTGTGAATTTATTGACCACCTGGCTCCTGACTGTGCCTAAGACTTCCCCTTCAAATCAACCCCCGATTCCTGCACACCCGGCGCACAGAACCATCTCAGTACCTACCTTTGGTTCGTTTGCGCCACGGCAGAAAACGATGGGACTTCCAACATGTAATCTCCTCAACAGTCGTGGACCAAGGTCTTGCGTATTCACACCCCAAACAGTGCCCGTCTCTCTGAGGAGCTGAAAGCGGTTACTTAGGTGTGTGTTTTTAAGGCACACTTGTGCATCAGTTACCCACAGCGAAGGCCACATCGCTATGGGAGGTGGAAGTGACGGGCCTCTGCTCCTGAGCTACAGCAAGAGAAGTCCAACGGAGCAGGGGGTGAGTTTCATTAGGAAGAGATGAGACTCTTCGGCCTACTGTAGACAACAAATATAGCAGGCCCACGTTGCATCAAAGCCATTCAGCTTGGACACTGAAATTTTTTGAACCGGTGCATCACCTGATTGGATTGTTCAGGTGTGGCTATGGCATCATCCATCACCTGGAATCCATTTTCCAAATCCAGCAGAGATCCCCTTACGTTCCAGACCAGTATAAAAAGAGCGACCCATCATCACCGCTGGAAACGACACGAGGATAGTGGAAGTGGTCTTCTGGGGAGGGGAAGACGGGAGGAGATGTTAGCACAACCTGTTGCTTCGTGCAACCGTCTTTAGCCTTCGAAATGATTCTGTGAGCAGTTGCCTAGGAAACAACCATGGGGTTCTCCGCTTGCCGGGATGAAATCTTTCCCTCCAACGTGAGCTGATGATGCCTCCTCATGAAGAGACAGAGCGTTCAAATGAAGAACAACGTGAGGGGAACCTCAAACCGAGAAGTCCTTGAACCTGAAAGGGAGACAGACACAATTATACGTGAAGGAACACATGCATGCACCACAGTCTAAAATTTGCAGACCACTCTTAAAAATAACCAACACAGCTCGCTGGAAACTACTGGGACTCTCCCTACAGATGTTTTGGCTCTACAACTCCCAGCACAGTCATGTTGGGAGTCCAGAATTAATGATAAGGCACCTGGTTGGGTGTGGGGAGGAGGAGTGGAGTTTGGATTTGATATCCCGCCTTTCACTCCCTTTAAGGAGTCTCAAAGCGGCTAACATTCTCCTTTCCCTTCCTCCCCCACAACAAACACTCTGTGAGGTGAGTGAGGCTGAGAGACTTCAGAGAAGTGTGACTGGCCCAAGGTCACCCAGCAGCTGCATGTGGAGGAGCGGAGACGCGAACCCGGTTCCCCAGATTATGAGACTACCGCTCTTAACCACTACACCACACTGGCTCTCAGTGAGCTGGGCTGGTGTATAGAAATAAAACAGGGGGAGGGGGCATTGAAAAACCTGTGGCTTCTCAGATGTTTGACTGCACCTGCCATCGGTCCAGCGGTATTGGCTGGAACCTGTGGTCTTTGAAATAAAACAACAGCGACGACATTGAGAGTGAAGTTCCTAAGACGGTCAAAGACATCTCCAGAAAATGTGTAACAGAAATCATGGAACTGTGGGGTTGGAAGGGACACAGCTGATGACTCTATGACAGCGTTCCTTATGCTGGTTCCCTCCAGATGTTTTGGACTGGGAGCTCCATCATCTTCAGTCAGCGAGGCTGAGGAAAGCTGTTCTTCTGCGTAAGGATGCTGAAGGCAGAGGACATTTCTGTATTTTAAGGCTTCTACCAATGTCAAGGGACGCGGGTGGCGCTGTGGGTTAAACCACAGAGCCTAGGATTTGCCGATCAGAAGATCGGCGGTTCGAATCCCCACGACGGGGTGAGCTCCCATTGCTTGGTCCCTGCTCCTGCCAATCTAGCAGTTCGAAAGCACGTCAAAGTGCAAGTAGATAAATAGGTACCGCTCTGGCGGGAAGGTAAATGCCACTTCTGTGTGCTGCTCTGGTTCGCCAGAAGCGGCTTAGTCCTGCTGGCCACATGACCCGGAAGCTGTCTGTGGACAAACACCGGCTCCCTTGGCCTATAGAGCGAGATGAGCACCGCAACCCCAGAGTCGTCTGCGACTGGACCTAATGGTCAGGGGTACCTTTACCTTTACCAGCATCAAAGGACACGGGTGAGATGAGACTTTCAGCCAAAAGTGGCCAAAGTTGTAGAAAAGAGGGGGAAACCTCCAGTCTCCCCCAGCCCACAATAAAAACCATTTCCATGCAGACCTTATCACTTTCCTTCCACTGCTGATGCTCACTGTCATTCACTGTACACATCTGGTCACTACTTTAAATGGGAAGCCCTTCCATAGGAAAGCAGTCCTTTCCTTCGCCTTTGAATTCTTTTGCCAACCCTCAACAGCACTAAAACAAAAAACGGCACAAATAAATATTCATTTGGGGGAGGTGTACATACCTCATTTTAATTCAATGGATTCATAAGCAAAACCGATTATGGACAATGCCGCCACAAGAATGTCTGCCGTACTGCAAACCTGCCCCTATGACTAAGTAACATTAAGGAAAATATTTTCAGATCCTTCTCTAAGGGACATGTTGCTTTCCCCATATTTATTTACCTACTTGATTTATACAGCTGCCCCACAGCAGAAGGACTCTAGGGGGGCAATGTGGTGTAGTGGTTAGAGTGTTGGACTAGAACCTGGGAGATCGGAGTTCGAATTCCCACTCAGTCATGAAGATCACGGGGTGAGCTTGGAGTTAGCCACAGGTTCTTAACCTACCTCACCGGGTCGTTGTAAGGATTAACTGAGGAGGAGAGTGAACCATGTACACCTTGGCGGAAAAGGTGGGATAAAGATGCAGGAAATGAGGTCTTCTGCTGACCTGCTTAAGAAAGCTGGAGGGGCCAGCTGGGTGGAGATGTCAGTCACCAACCTGCCAATCCAGAGATCTCCACATGGTCACATTTCGAACCCATGCCAGTCACAAAACGCGCCTGGTCCCTGGGGAATGTCAGACCTGGTTCACCCTCTTGGCCAGTGTAGGATCTGCAGTGCCAAGTTTGGCTACAGCAGGGACCAGTAAACTTTTTCAGCAGGGGGCCAGTCCACTGTACCTCAGACCTTGTGGGGGCCCGGACTATATTTTAAAGAAAAAGTGAACGAATTCCTATGCCCCACAAATAACCCAGAGATGCATTTTAAACAAAAGGACACGTTCTACTCATGTAAAAACACCAGGCAGGCCCCACAAATAACCCAGAGATGCATTTTAAACAAAAGAACACATTCTACTTGTGTAAAAACACGCTGATTCCCGGAGCATCCGCGGGCTGGATTGAGAAGGCGATTGGGTCGGATCCGGCCCCCGGGTCTTAGTTTGCCTACCCATGGGCTACAGCATGTCTGACAGCCACTGTCTCCTAAGATATCTCCAGGAAAGGGGGTCCCAGAGCTGTGTTAACTGTTAGACAGTCCCTCCTCAATGTTGAGCCAAAAACCTGATTTCCTGATATTTCTACTTAAGTGGTTCTCAGGTGCGTCGGAGAACACACCCTGCTCTTCAGATATGTGAAGACACCTGTCACTCCCCTCCCCAAACCTCCTCTCTTCCAGACTAAGCAGACCTAGGTGCTTTCAGCCCTTCCTCACAGGACTCACCAAACCCCCGGGGGGGGAAAGAAAACAGTTCCAAGATGGGACCTAATCAGCTGTGGAGGGAACTTCCGGAGGCGGCGCGAACGGTAATGGCTGCCCTTTCCTAACCGGGAGAGGGAAGCTCCGGTGGAAAAGGGTCGTCCGCTACGGCGAAGCGGAGACCCATTCTGGAAAACCGCAGGCAGCAGAAGCCTGCGGTCTCGGGACCCGGCGGGCGCCAGGAGCAACCCCCGAAACGTTGAGGGAACCCCGTAAGGGGCTCCGGATCGCAGAGGGGGCAGCGGCGCTGTGGGTCTATGCGCATTCAGCGGAGCGAAGCCGCGCTGCCGTTGCCGGTGAGCGCCGACCTTTCTTCCTGCAACACAAGATTCTAAAACGCAACAACCCGTGAGTAATTGAGGACTTTACTAAATTTCGGGACTAAAAATATTGAAAATAAGCTGAAAGCGGAGAGACGAGGAAAAGGAAGTCCGTCTTCCGCAGCCATTGACTTTTAAAGCAAAGAGCAGGAGGAGTGGAGGCATAGAGAGAACTTTTGACAGCTCAGATTGAGCACCCGCAGAAATTACTTTTAATCCCTTTAAAGACTGTAAGCAATTGATTTTTGGACTTTTATCAGGACTTATATACTCTCTTCTTTGTGGATTACAATTTTATTTAAGAAGCCCAGGTGTCAGAACTGCCTGAGCAGTAGAACTGTCAGACTGCAAATTTGGATACATTCTATTTAAACTTTGAGACAGTCTGAGGGAGTTCAGAATGGTTACGTTCTTGCATTATGGAACTCCAGTAAGCACAACTTGAAATATTGTGGCAAACCTAAAACCAACTCTGCTAAAACTACTTTTGTGAAGATCCCTAAGTATTGGTTCAGATTTCGTATGTGGAATGGACTCTTCTTCTTAGGACATTTTATGCTCCCCCTAGAGGATTGAGGATTTATAACAAAAACATTGTTTTACTTTCTATTTCCCGGCCCTCTGTTTGATTGCTACCACCTGGGCCGTAGCTTTCCCATGGGAACAACTCAGCTTGACCTTGACTGCTAGATAACTTTGGAATGAGTGGCGCAAAAAGAAAGGGATTAAGAACCAGACAAACAACTCTGACAACCTTAACTGCAGCCTCACAAGCACGCAGATCATCTGTGCCTACTCTGCCCTCGGAGGAAAAAGCTACCTCCCTGTCACAGGCAGGGGAGGAAGAAACTGAGGATTTACAACTAGAAGAGATGGCCTCAGGAGGATCTGGTTCTGTATTAGAGAGAATTCTTGAGAAATTGGAGTCTTTGGACAGGAAAGTTGACCAACAAACTGCGAAAATTGACCTTAATACAGAAACTTTAAACAAATTATCTGGGCAAGTTGCACAGAATGCACAAGCAATCGGACAACTGAAGGAGGCTGCAGGTGAAAATCAGAAACTGGCCGAAGAGACCAGCCAAAGAGTGGGAGAGTTGGAAAAAGAAGTAAGGCCGCTCAGCAAGCAGGTTGGGGAACACCAGACCTATCTCTCTATGTTGGAACTTCGGAACAGGGAGACTAATTTAAGGATAAGATCGATACCAGAAGTGGAAGAAGGTAATCTAGCTGAGTTTTTGACCAAAGAATTCTCCAAGTTCTGGGGTCTAGAGGAGGAAGACTTTAAAATTGTGTCAGCCTTCAGACTTGGAAGACTCACAAAGAGAGAAAAGCCCAGAGACTGTTTGATTACGTTGAGATCAAAGGAGGAAAGGGACAAGATTTTGGGCCTGCACTACGGAAGATCCCTGAACATTTCGGACAAAAGAATTGAGATTTTTAAGGACATTCCTAAACAGCTGTTGGACCTTAGATCTGAATATTTGGACTTAGTAAAACTGCTGAGAAGCAACTCAATCATCTTTAGGTGGGACTTTCCCCAAGGATTATCTTTTACCTTTAGAGGGAAGAAGATTAAAATTAGAACTTTGGAAGATAGGGATAAGTTTTTGACTGCCTACGGAGAGGACCTTCATAAAGGACTTGAACTACCCTCAGGGCCTGAACCACCACAGGTACCTGTACCTCAGAACCCTGAAGACTCACAGAACAAAATACCATCCCAAGGAAACTAAACAGATCCATCCAGGATGTCTCTGCAACTTTTAAGCTGGAATATAAATGGCTGCAACAGCCCGGAAAAAAGGAAGAAAATCTTTCACATATTAAAAAAGGAGCAACTAGACATTACTTGTTTACAAGAAACACATGTGACTAGGCTCCACAGAAAAATATTGGTAAATAAAAGGTTAGGCCAAGAATTTATATCTTCGGATTCAGTTAAGAAGAGAGGAGTGGTGATATATGCAAAGGAGAGCCTCTCACCAAAATTTCTATTTAAAGATGAACATGGAAGAATTTTGGCAATTGAAATACAGCACCAAGGAGAGAAAATTTTGATATTAGGAATCTACGCTCCAAATGAAGGGAAATCAGAATTCTACAAGAAGTTGCATGAGATTATGCTGGATTATCTGGACTATGATAACATCATCATGATGGGAGATATGAATGGGATCGTTTCAACGAACATGGATAGGTCACAAAGCCAAAAGGTTACTAAAGATGGCAGACTACCAAAGACCTTTTTTGAAATGACAGACAACATGGACTGGATTGATATATGGAGGACAAAGAACCCCTTGGGGAAAGAAGGAACATTTTTCTCTGAAGCCCAACTGACTTGGACAAGAATTGACCAAATATGGATTTCTAGAGGTCTGGCTCCTAAGGTGAAGAAAGTGGAAATCTGCCCAAAGACCTGCTCCGATCATAACGCGTTGAAAATGGACATGACATTATTACCAACCGGCTCCTTTAGATGGAAGATGAATGACAACTTGTTTAGAGATCAGGAGATTATTAAGAAGGCCAAAAAAACAATAAAGGACTATTTTGAGATAAATTTGAACACTGCTGTGGAAAAAAGAACAATCTGGGACGCAAGCAAAGCTGTGATGAGAGGGTTCTTGATACAACAGAACGCCATAAAGAAAAGATTACAAAATGAGAAAAAGGATAAGATTTTGGGGAAAATTAAAGAGTTAGAGAAGAAACTAAGAGTAAACCCGAAGTCACAGCCGATCTTGAGAGAAATTAAACTTCATCAGGCACAATATTCCAAACTGATAAATCAGGAAATAGAATGGAAGATTAAATCAATGAAACAAAAAACATTTGAATCGGCTAATAAATGTGGGAAACTGCTGGCTTGGCAGTTGAAGAAGAGACAAAAGCTGAACATAGTAACAAATTTGGAAATAGAAGGAAGATATATTCAGAACCCGGTGGAAATTAGAAAATGTTTCCAGAAATATTTTAAGAAATTATACACTCAAGGGCCACAAAATGAGGAAGAGATTGCAAAATTTTTGGAGAAAAATGGACTTAAAAAACTATCACAAGAAAATAGATCACTCCTGAATAGTAAAATAACACGATTAGAGATAGAACATGCCATTCAGAATATGAAGCTGGGCAAGTCTCCAGGGCCAGATGGCTTGACCTCCAAGTACTATAAGATATTAAGTGACTATTTGATTCAACCACTGATGGAGGTCAGCAATGAAATTATGGAGGGAAAGAAGGCGCCTGAATCGTGGAAGGAAGCTTTCATCACATTGATACCAAAATCAGAAACTGAAAAGACACAACTTAAGAACTACCGTCCCATTTCCCTTTTAAATGTGGATTACAAAATATTTGCTGACGTTTTGGCAGGAAGACTCAAAAGAGTTTTAAATGAGACAATTCATAAAGACCAGGCAGGCTTTCTCCCAGGAAGACATTTGTTTGCTAATACAAGGAACATTATTGACATTTTGGAACTTTTGCAAACAAATATTAACACTAAAGCAGTTCTAATTTTTATAGACGCGGAGAAGGCCTTCGATAACATCTCTTGGAAATTTATGAAGGGGAATTTAAAAGAAATGGGAGTGGGGCGGGGTTTTGAAAATGGGATTGACGCGATTTACTCGGAACAAAAGGCAAAACTGATAGTCAACAATGTGGTTACAGAAGAGTTTAAGATTGAAAAAGGGACACGACAAGGCTGCCCGATTTCCCCCTTGCTGTTTATTTCTGTCCTGGAGGTGCTCTTGAACTTGATTAGAGGGGACCGGTTGGTGCAAGGGATTCAGATCGGAGCGAAACAATATAAACTTAAAGCTTTTGCAGATGACCTTGTTTTGACATTGCAAGAGCCAGAATCTAGCACAAAAAGAGTGTTACAATTGATTCAGGACTTTGGTCGGGTAGCGGGCTTTAAACTAAACAAACAGAAAACTAAGGTGTTGGGAAAAAACTTGACAGATGCAGAGTCAGAACGGTTTCAGAGAGAAACAGAACTAACTGTGGTTAAAAAAGTAAAGTACTTAGGGGTAAACATAACAGCAAAAAATCTGAGTCTATTTAAGGACAATTATGAAAAATGTTGGTCTGAAATTAAGAGAGACTTGGACAGTTGGTCAAAATTGAAGCTTTCTTTGCTAGGCCGAATTGCTGCTATTAAGATGAATGTATTGCCTAAGATGTTGTTTTTGTTTCAAACATTGCAAATTGTGGATAAGACGGAGTGCTTCAGGAAGTGGCAGAGAGATATTTCTAAATTTGTCTGGCAGGGCAAAAAGCCCAGAATTAAGTTTAAGATATTAACTGATGCGAAAGAAAGAGGGGGCTTTGCCCTGCCAGACTTAAGGTTGTACTATGAAGCCGCAGCTTTCTGCTGGCTAAAAGACTGGCTACTTCTAGAGGACACTGATGTGTTAGATTTAGAAGGTTTTAACAATGCATTTGGTTGGCATGCATACTTATGGTATGACAAAGTTAAGATCAATAAGGCCTTTAAGAACCATATTGTCAGGAAAGCAGTGTTTAATGTCTGGACAAAATACAAAGACCTATTGGAAAATAAAACTCCAAGATGGCTATCACCTCTGGAGGCTAAGGCCCGAAAAAGACCCAATATGGAGGCCAAATGGCCGAAATATTGGGAAATAATAGAGAAAGAGGGCAATAATTGGAAATTGCAGAGTTTGGAAAAAATGAAAGACAAAGTGCGAGACTGGTTACATTACGCTCAGATTCAAGAAACTTTTAAAAAGGATAAAAAGTTAGGATTCCAGGTGGAGAAATCGAAGTTGGAAACAGAATTGTTAGAACCTAAGACTAAAGTACTCTCAAGAATGTATAACTTGCTGTTGAAATGGAATACACAAGATGAAATGGTTAAGTCGGCCATGATAAAGTGGGCACAGGATATTGGGCATAATATTATGTTTGAGGATTGGGAAAGGTTGTGGACCACGGGGATGAACTTCACGGCATGTAATGCTCTGAAGGAAAATGTAATGAAAATGATATATAGGTGGTACATGACCCCAGTTAAACTTGCCAAAATATGCCATGTGCCAGACAATAAATGTTGGAAATGTAAGGAAAATGAAGGAACATTCTTTCACCTCTGGTGGACTTGTCCCAGGGTGAAGGTCTTCTGGGAAATGATATATAATGAGCTGAAAAAGGTATTTAAGTATACCTTCCTTAAGAAACCAGAGGCCTTCCTCCTGGGCATTGTCGGCCAGATGGTGCCAAAGAAGGACTGAACATTCTTTTTCTACGCAACAGCAGCAGCAAGGATACTTATCGCCAAGAAGTGGAAAACTCAAGATCTACCCACTCTGGAAGAATGGCAGATGCAGCTGATGGACTATATGCAACTGGCTGAGATGACTGGCAGAATTCGAGACCTGGGAGAAGAGAGGGTTGAAGAAGATTGGAGGAAATTTAAGACTTATTTACAAAAATATTGTGATTTGGTGGAAAGTTAAGTAGGATGTTTGATCATAAATAATTGGCCACCACAAAATCGGATCGGAATGGGATGTAAAGTGAGATTAAGAGAAATTAATTTACAGAGGACTATATTTAAATAAGTGGTTATAAAATTTGCAAATTAGATGATAAATTGCATGGAAAAATCTATGATGATGAAAATGGCAGCGGGAGATGTGAGGAAGTCCAAAGAAGTTATGAAACTCTGTTGAGATAAAAGAAAGGTTGTTTATTGTCTTTGTACTTTATTTTGTAAAAACCCTTAATAAAAATTTTATTAAAAAAAAAAAATAATCAGCTGTGGAGGAAACCAGAAAAGGGCCTCTGAATATCATCTGAAGGGGACTGCAGAGTTCGTAAGGGACAAGGCGATCCTTTGTTGCATGGACTGACTTGCAAAAATGTTCTTAACGGAGCTCTTTTGGGAGGAAATGTAGGGTATAAACGGGATAAATGAGTAACAGCACCAACACTTTAACGGGGCCAAATTTCCCACTGATTACATGTGATCGCAGGAGACTCACAGGATCGCAAGAGGCAGCAAACAGTGTCTTTGACTACTTGGGTGGTTAGCAAAGGGCTTGGAAATAAGAGAATGCTGTACCAACCGCTGCTATGCTGTGGTCTTTGTGTCCACCTAGTGATAGCTACCTGACACTGCAGCTCTGCCAAATTTGACGTCCTTCCACCAGGACACCGATCTACCAGTACATCATGATATCTGAAATAAGGGTGGAGTTATGAGGAGGAAAACAGCAGGGTGTGGCGATACCTGGTTTTCAACATCGTGATATATCACCAGCGAAACATCACAATATACCGATACATCGCGATGTCTGGAATAAGGATGGAGCTTGGTAGAGGCACTGGATTGCTTCGCGGTTTTCCTTGCATCGTGGTTTTGGCACAGGACACATACACATCATAATTCGCGATATACTGCCAGGTCAAAAATTATGAAACCGATTATGGTGATATGGACTTCAAGCCAGGTTTGGACGATATATCGTCCAGCTCTACTGTGGATTCCCTATTTTTCAAAAGCCAAGCCATGCAACTCCCACTTTTGAAAATTTTGGTATCTTTATCGCAGTTTTTGTTATGTGAAGAAGAAGAAGAAAAAGAAGAAGTGTTTGGATTTGATATCCCGCTTTATCACTACCCGAAGGAGTCTCAAAGCAGCTAACATTCTCCTTTCCCTTCCTCCCCCACAACAAACACTCTGTGGGGTGAGTGGGGCTGAGAGACTTCAGAGAAGTGTGACTAGCCCAAGGTTACCCAGCAGCTGCATGTGGAGGAGCGGGGAAGCGAACCCAGTTCCCCAGATTACGAGTCCACCGCTCTTAACCACTACACCACACTGGCTCTCTAGTGAATGGTGCTGTGGAACCCCTGGGTGGGTTACGCAAACCCCCTGCGGTTGGTGAACCATCAATTGGGAGCCACTGCTTTAAGGGAAGTGGCACTGTTGACAGACAGTGTAGAGAATACTGAGTTTGTTAGACCAACTGTCTAATGCAGTACTATAACTTCCAACTTCTTAAACTTTCACATATCTGCTGAGAGTGAGGTCCAACTGCGCTAAGTGCATACGATAAATAAAGTGTTTGGAATTCCCCGGGCACTGAGTGCATGTTGCTACTGGGTCAAATTGCAACAACGTGGAGATTTTTGGGCACCCGGCTGGCGACTTGACATCTCCACCGAGCCAGCCGTCTTGTGCAAAAGACTTTTTGTGCTTCTGCACTGCAGGGCAAATCATGGACCCCTTGCTGGGCATCTTAAGTCCTTCATCGTCACACCAAGGAAAGTACCGTATTTTTCACTCTATAAGACGCACCAGACCACAAGACGCACCTAGTTTTTGGAGGAGGAAAACAAGAAAAAAAATATTCTGAATCTTCCTGTTCTGGCTTCTGGGATAGCTGCGCAGCCTGCATTCGCTCCATAAAACTCACACACATTTCCCCTTACTTTTTAGGAGGGAAAAAGTGAGTCTTATAGAGCAAAAAATACGGTAATTCCAGGGTGGAGCACAGAGATATTCAACGGTGCTGCAGCCTTTCCACAAACCACCCAAATGAAACTCACAGACCACAGTTTAAAAGCCCCTGCATTAGTCCATATCTGATACCATTTCCATTTCCACTGTGTTTCTCCTTGCATACCGGGACAAGTTGTAAGAGCAAGCTACAGTCAAGCAGCGTAGCAGAGATCACAGAATCGTAGTTCCCCCAAGGTCTTACAGAATCCTAGAACTGTAGAGTTGGAAGGGACCCTAAGGGACATCTAGTCCAACCCCCTGGTGAATAGACATTCTGCTGCGGCAACCATAACCTAGGTTTAAGGTGCTGTTGGGTGCCTAGCTTATAAATCTTAGTTTCTAACACTGGCTAAATGCATGTAATATTGTTGCAGTTTCATGGTGTGAGCGGACTTCATAGCTGGCTAGTAGATACCGATGTTTGGCTACCACAATTTGTACGTGCCCTCTCCATTTTCTCACCACGATAATGCATAACCTCCATCACGTCCTGAACTTCTATCCTGCCTCCCCACCTTGCGGTCACTTTTGTGCTAAACAAAAATGGACAGCTAAGACCATGGGTAGGAAAACTAAGGCCCGGGGGCAGGATCCGGCCCAATCGCTTTCTAAATCTGGCCCATGGACGGTCTGGGAATCAGCGTGTTTTTACATGAGTAGAATGTGTCCTTTTATTTAAAATGCATCTCTGGGTTATTTGTGGGGCATAGGAATTTGTTCATTTCCCCCCAAAAAAATATAGTCCAGCCCCCCACAAGGTCTGAGGGACAGTGGACCGGCCCCCTGCTGAAAAAGCTTGCTGATCCCTGCCTAAGATGAACTCTTTGCAGCAAGGCAGGAAAAATGAAAGAGCTGTGTGGGTGTTTTCTTTCTTTCTGAGAAACTGGGTGTTTTTTTAGATCTACTCTGATGAGAGAGAGAGAGAGAGAGAGAGAGAGAGTTGCTGAGGAAACAAGCTCATACTGGAAGCCAATGACCTTTTACCATTCTTGATATTTGTATATCATGCTGTTCTGCATGGCAGAGGAACTACACATATGCAGACTTCTTGCCGTCTGACCTTTCGGTTTCTGAGCTTCCAAGGCATCTGAACCAAAAATCCTGGAAAACACTGGTAGACGAGCGAATCACACGTATCTAAGCTTAATGCAATTTCTTAGCGCTTGATGCCTACAGCAGGACATGTGAAATGATTCCCCTGAAAAACTGTACAATGCATCTTCTGTCTTAGGGGGGTTATTATATCCATCATGCCACAATCACATGTGCAAGTTGCCGCTTGATGCTTTAGCCACTAAGTGACCAGAATTCTACCTGAATCCTTCCTCACGCACAGACCACCCCCAGGAATCGTATGCGCCGTAAGCTTGTTCGGCTAGAGAACGTTCAGTGAAGGATGTTTTGCAAACGTGGGTGTTTGCTTGCTAACAAAACACCTGTTCTAAATTATCGCACTGAATCTGAATTTCGTGTAGAAGACAACAGACGGCACCAGGAGTGAAACGGTATTTGCAGAGCCTAGGGCTTGCCGATCAGAAGGTTGGCGGTTCGAATCCCCGCGACGGGGTGAGCTCCCATTGTTCGGTCCCTGCTCCTGCCCACCTAGCAGTTGGAAAGCACACAGTGCAAGTAGATAAATTGGTAAGGTAAACGGCGTTTCCGTGCGCTGCTCTGGTTCGCCAGAAGCGGCTTAGTCATGCTGGCCACATGACCCAGAAGCTGTACGACGGCTCCCTTGGCCAGTAAAGCGAGATGAGCGCCACAACCCCAGAGTCGTCCACCACTGGACCAAATGGTCAGGGGTCCCTTTACCTTTACCTTGTCTCTCATGCATAAGGCAGCTGAGGAATGGAAGAGGGAGAGGTTTGAGTAAAGCAAAGGTGGAGAGGCAGTGAGAGAGGGAAACAGACAACTTTAAAAAATGGCAGAGGTTTAAGTTAAGGTCCATAAATAGAAACACCCTAGAGGTCCTGAGCCCTAAGGAAGTTAGATTAGCCTCAACCAGATCCAGGGCCTTTTCAGCACTGGCTCCAGCCTGGTGGAATGCTCTGTCTCATGAGACCAGGACCCTGCGGGATCTGATTTCTTTCCGCAGGGCCTGCAAGACAGAGTTGTTCCACCTGGCCTTTGGCTTAGAATCAATTTGATTCCCTCCCCCTCTTTCTTTTTTCCTTTCTCCTCCTGTGAAGAGGCTGCATTTTAATATTCTAATGTTGTATTTTAATTTTGTTTTTTAAGTTGTATCTAATCAACTTGTTTTTATTATTGGTTGCTAGCCACCCTGAGCCCAGTCTTGGCTGGGGAGGGTGGGGGATAAATAAAATTTATTATTATTATTATTATTATTATTAAGCAGTGATGGAGGAGGAAAGCCGCTGTTTTAAGCAGCAGCAGAGGTTTCAGTAAAGCAGTGACAGTAAGTGGGGGAAGCGGTGGTTTTAAACAACAGGAAAGTTTTGAGTAGAGAGAGCAGGGGGGTAGTGATGGTTTAAATTAAGGTGTGAATGAAGTGATAGGAGAGTTGATAAAGGCATTGCTGTGTTAGCTTTTCAGAGTTGGCTTCTGCGTTGCACCCATCTCCACCATTTTTCCTAATAATAATAATCCCTCAGTGTTCCTCTGTTCCCAATCTTTTCAGACCTCTCCCATTGTTTGAAACCACATCCCCCCCCCCCCCAGTGTCTTTCCCTTCTCACTCCCACGCCATGGCCACTGCTGTGATACAGCCTCTCTTTGCCTACCCCACCCTGACCTCATTCATGTCCAGGGTACTCCAAAGGCATTCCAGATCCCTCCAATGGGAGCTGCCCTCTGACTTTATGCAAATCCAGGTTTGTGATGTGGAACTACAAATCCTCCAATGGGACTGCGTGATGACAGACTGGTGCAACACTAGTATAGAGAGAAAACCAATGGAAAGATTCCGACTTGAAAGCACAAAAGAGACACTTTGGTTCCTAGGTCAATACACGAACACTACAGCTCTTTGGTCAGAGCATAAATGCCCGGACTTTGCAAAAAGACCTTTGTTTTCCTGTTTGGTGATTAATTTTGTTGCCATTAGACTAATAAACGTGGCAGCCAAACCAAGTTGGTCTTTAACAAGCTTAAAGTCAAATGTTATTAAATCTTCTCTGTAATCTTACTATAAATGGACGTGTTCCAGCAATCTCTGGCCTGCAAGCTGTAAAGTCTTTCTCTTTTCTTTTTCTTTTTCTTTTTCTTTTTACAAGACTCATCCCATCATCCAAGGCTACCCATGGTTGCTGTAGATTAACAGACTGCCGGTTCTCTTTCCATTTAGCTGTCATAAAGTGGTTCATTTATTCTGGATGTGCTTCAAAAAATATGAAACTGTCCTCTGCAAATTATCGGTTTCCCAGGGGACGTTATTAAGCTGCTATCCTTTTTAATGCTATTGACTCATAAGGCTCTAGAAAAAGCAGTATTTTATGTATAGTGATGTCACTATATAAAATGGCAGTGCATTGGGTTTTGACCCTAATTGCCAGATTCTATTTACTTCATTAAATACATTTTTCTTTCATATTCCAGAGGGGTTTACTTCATAGAATTGTAGAGTTGGAAGGGACCCTGCAGTGCAGGAATCTCAACTAGATCATGCATGATAGAGAGATTCCCGTTTCAGAGATGTCACCATAAAAGCCCTGCCCCAGGCTGTTAGGAAATACTACCTTAAGAGTTGAAGTTTCCAAGCCATGCAAGGCTTTAAAACATGATGGCTGGGACCGAGAGGAGCTGGAATCCAACATCTGGAGGGCTACAGATTACCTATCCCAGCTTTTTAAAAAAGGTTTAAACCAGCAGCCTGAATTGGAACTGGAAGCAAACTGGCCACCAATGTAACTGTCCCAGAACAGCTGAAACGGTCTACACTTTACAACAGAGATAGCGAACCTGGGTGTTGCTGTTGAGCGCTAAACGTCTACCAGCCCCTGGTCAGCATGGCCAATGGTCAGCAATGATGGGAAGTGGTGATCCAGTTGTGGTCTAGAGCAGTGTTTTTCAACCACTGTTCCGTGGCACACTAGTGTGCCGCGAGATGTTGCCTGGTGTGCCATGGGAAAAATTGAAAAATTTGAAAGATTTAAAAATAAAGTATTTTATAATTTTTCATATTTCTGTTTACTTACTATTTCATAATAAAGTAATTATAAAATACTTTCTTTGTGTTTATTTGATTCCTATTCAAGAGAATTACTTTATATATAGTCAATATAGGCACAGAGTTAAATTTTTTAACATTTTCTAATGGTGGTGTGCCTCGTGATTTTTTTCATGAAACAAGTGTGCCTTTGCCCAAAAAAGGTTGAAAAACACTGGTCTAGAGGACCAGAGGTTCTCCATCCCTGCTTCAGAAGGTCTGAAGCAGCAGCTGAAGCTTTGGAGTCAACTTCAAGGGCATCGCCATGCCTGGCACACTGCAGGACCCATGCTTGATGGTACAGAAGCATGAATGAGCAAAACATGGTCCCATCTGTCAGAGGAGAAGGAACGACTCTTTATTAGCCAAAGGTGATTTTTAAAAGGCATTCACAACAACTCTCAACGGCTTCTCAAGAATATGTTTTAATTTGCTGGAAGCTGGCCAGGGTGGCTGGGGCAACCAGGTGACATAGATAAATAGATGATTAGATAGATAGATAGATAGATAGATAGATAGATAGATAGATAGATAGACAGACAGACAGATAATTATTATTGGATGCAAGTATACCCCCAGGCTTGTTATGGATAAACATGAATCGCCAAGGAGAACAGAAGCTCCTCTACTTTCAGGAAGCACGCAGAAGAGAAAATTTTGGCAGGTTTCCTACACATGGGGAGGAGAGGAGGACCACACGAAAAGTCCTTCTTCTAATCTACGCAAGCGTTAAAGGTTCAGGGGCCCTGTCCATCTTTGTATCTCTTCGCCCTTGTTGGTTTTGGCACATGTTCTGTTATTTGCCCAAAGAGATGCTTCCTTTCTTCCTTCCCCGCCATTCTAATTTCTAATCAAGATTTGCACTTCTTCCGTTGGAGTGGAGACAGGGTTGTTTCGGAAAGACTTGGGCTTCGGAGCCAAGTGCAGTGAAGCTGTCGCTCTGTTGACTTTTCATCGTTGTTTGCTTTTAATACCGATGCACAATCTGCTTTAATAAATTGTGCTTCGGCTGCGCGTTCATATGTTGTTAATTTCTTGGTGAGTTCTAGAAAGCCGCGCTAGGGGGCCCCTGAGAATTGCATAGCTATAAAGTTTACAAGTGAATCCTAAGCCAGCCCCATCTGCCAAACCTTCCAGGGGACACAGCGTGCCTCAACCCAAGAGAGGGTCATCTAATCTGCCCCGCAGACTACAGCGAAGGGAATTCCTCCTATTGCTCAACTACAGTTGTTACTGGAAATTTGCTCTTTAAGTAACTACGTTTTTAATGAATGTCCTTACTGGTACGAGAGACAATGGGCTTGCTTATATGCTCAGTTCGAAGAGACTCTTAAAAAAATAATGAAACAGTGAGGGTCAAACCAAACATAAATGCAGACGGCGTCCTTTGTGTTTATTGTTGTTGTTTTCAAATAGCAGCTGTGAGGGGTCCTGGTCTGGATTGGGACCTGCTGTGATAGAGGTGAAGGGGATTTAACTCTTTCGCCCACATGGTGGTCTCCATGAAAATCTCCCAGCACCCCCAAGCCTGCTATTTGCATGAAGACATGTTTCCTTTCTGGACTGGCCTCCTAGTGGGCATTCAGTGTTGCTGGTCCCGTGCTCTGAACACGCTTCCTGCAGAGATGCAGCAGACACCCTCGCTTTTTATTTTCAACTCTTCCAAGAGATTTTTTTCTGTAGACGGATCTATGCAACTACTTTAATATTGCCTGCCACCGATCTTAATAATTTTGGACCTTTTTGTGGTGGTTTTGTTGTATACGCTGCTGTATAGGTAAAGGTAAAGGGACCCCTGACCATTAGGTCCAGTCGTGACTGACTCTGGGGTTGCAGCGCTCATCTCACTTTATTGGCTGCGGGAGCCGGTGTACAGCATCCGGGTCATGTCGCCAGCATGACTAAGCCGCTTCTGGAGAACCAGAGCAGCACACGGAAACACCGTTTACCTTCCCACCGGAACGGTACCTATTTATCTACTTGCACTTTGACGTGCTTTCGAACTCTAGGTAGGCAGGAGCTGGGAATGAGCAACAGGAGCTCACCCCATCGCAGGAATTCGAGCCGTCAACCTTCTGATCGGCAAGTCCCTGTATACGCTGTATAGGAAGGAGGCAATAAGACCATGGCATGGAGGCGTGGAAGAGTTAATCCCATACGCATTCCACAGCGGCTATTTAAAAACACAAGGGTAAATACAAAGGAAAATGAATTTAGCGAACACATAGTTCTGCCCTGATCAGAAAGAGCTATCTGAAAGATCAAGGGAAGAAAATACGAGCTACAAGAACAGGAGAGCAGCTATCTAAACAATGGAGACCATGGCGTCCTTGGGTTGTGGTGCCACCCACAGGATGGCATAACGTAGCTGCATAACACCATGCAAGCACATCCATCCCCGATGACTGACGCATTCCTTCCCACGCCATCACTGGCAGGAACACACATCACGGTTGCCGTGGGGATCATGCTCGTCGCATGACTTCCCCCCCGTCACGCAAGTCCCCAGGCCACACCGCTGGGTGGGGCGACTGGGGAGGCTCACCACACAACAGGAAAAGCCACGCAGAAAGTAACTTGCAGTGATTAGAGGCTACTGGGTGTCGTGGGCTGGTCGGACGCAGAGGAATGGTGGGAGGAACCAGCTGGGGGGACCTCCAAGGGAAGAAGGCTCAGAGCCCGGGGACTGGTGGTGGAACAACGATGAGCGGTCAGAGGGAGAAGATGGAGAAGACTGGGGGAAGGCGGTGTCAGAAGCTGAAGAGGCAACAGGGCTTAGTGAGCAGGAAGAGGCTGTGGCAGAGAGCATCCCAGAATCAGAGGCAGGAGAGGAGGCTGGAGAGGAGAGGCAGAGATGAGTCAGGCTGGTGAAGAATCCAGGGTGCCTCCCCCCTCCTTAGACGGGCAGCTCTTCTCCCCCCCCTCCCTCCGTCTCCCCAAATCGAAAGAGGTATGAAGAGGGTAGAGGAAAGTCCGACAAGATGAAGGTGCCTCACATTGCTTGGGACAGAACTGGGTGAGGAGGAGCTGTAGGAAGGCGGGGGTCATCGGAATTGCAGCAACTGAATAGCAATTTGCGATTTTAACTTTTGCCGGCTTGCAAGATCAAAGGCTTAAACTGGCCCGGAGTTACAATTTGACCAACTGCAGCGATTTTCAGCCCGTAACCCAATTTTAAGGGAGCGGCTTATATTTGGGTATTGCCTTTTTTTTCTCCCCCCCCCCCCCCGGTGAATTTTAAAGATGCGGCTTATATTTGGGCCAATACTGTAATTCAAGGAGAAGGCTACTAGCCATAATGGCTATGTTCTGCCTGCACAGTTGGCAGCAGCAATGCTTTCCAATACTAGTTGCTGGAAACCACAGGAAGGGAGAGTGCTCAAATCCTGCTTGCTGGTTTCGCACAAATCCTGCTTGCTTGGCCACTGGCCTGATCCTGCAGCCTTCTTCTTACACCCTTGCATTCTTAATGGAGCAGCCTCCACTGTTTGAGAGAACTGGGCTTTCCTTCTCTGGGATTCTTGAGTTCTGATGTGCAATAAACCAAGGTCCCTGTCTATGGCCATTAACATCAGGAAATACACATCAGAAGTCGGTGGTTTCCATCTACCAAGGGAATACACACACCCTTCCTTCCCCCGCACCCCGTATATAACGCACAGGAAGAAACGCAGAACAGTTCGTTCCTAGTAGGTAAATTCCCCTCCCAGTGATCTCAAAGGCTGTGTCCTCTCTCAGTTCTCCCAGTTGGGGCCTCTGCCCTTCTTCCCTTCCCTCTGTGAATTTTGCAGAGGCAAGGCACTACGTAGAGTAATTTCAGCTTTTCTTTTCCGCGCAGGGTGAGGCTCTGCATTTTCCAACAGCTGTATAACAGGCAGAAATCCACCATGGAAGCTTTCCGCTCCCCCCACAAGGAGGAAGGAATTAAAAAGCTGCATCTGTTAAGTTTCTGACTGCCGTGCAGCTATTCAATGCATGCCCGAAACAGAGAGCAACCCTGAAATATATGAGCAGGAGCAGCACAATTCCCTGGATTTGGATTAGGGTTGTTTACATTTCTCTTGTCTTTTTACAGGGACTCTGGTGCCTCTGAGCGGCAAGCAAAACTTCACCTGCTGGATTTCTGCCTGCCACACACTTGTCAAAGGCAGAATAGCTACGCCAGGGTGAGGGGGAATTGGGTAAACCTGATTTTGGGTGCCGAAAAGGAGAATGAAAGAAAAATAAAATAAAATATGGTGTTGGTAAGAAACATAAAACCATGCAAGTTAGTAAAGGATAACAACATTAGCCCGAAAAACAGGACTTCCGGGTCGGCGCCATCGCCGAATGGCGGACTCCCTCCGAGCTCCGGAGGGAGCCTGCACGGCAGGGGCTGGGTCCTACCGCACCGGCGATGCGGGGACCCTTAAAAACCACGGCCACGGGGGCCGTGGACATGGAGACTCGGCTGGCACCGTTAGCGCCCTCCCGACTCGTGAAGGAGCCTTTTTAAAGGCTAAGGATCGGGTGCCGGGGAGAAGCGTGGTGTTTTGAGTCCTCTGCCATCCCTGCCGTGCGAAGCCGCATGCCATCCGGCGGAGAGCGCTGGCTTTTTCCTTTGAAAATTTGGACCTAAAAGAACAACCCGTAAGTAATTGGAATCTGGACTAAAAAGAGGGACAAAATTTTAAAAATTTCGGAGCGAGCGGGGGAGGCGCAAAAAAGGAAGTCAGCCACCCCCTCCATTGTAGAAGGGTCAAAACAAAGGATTTGATAACTAAGATCGGAATAACATCATTTTGGCAAGTTTGGAACCTCACGAGTGAAGAATATGAGATTGAGCTGGAGGAGGAAAGTAGAATTTGGACTTAAAAACACCCCCCCCCCTGGAACCCCGGGAGCGATCGATGACGGTGTTTGGAGAGGAGAAAGGCAAGTTTTGACAGCTGTCAAAGAGCTGTCAAAGCAGAAAAACAAGATAGAGACTATGTCACAAGGACTTTGCAGGTTATATTTGTTATAAATTGGACACAAATTGCTTTAAATAAGGATTACAAAGTTACTAGGGCTAATGGATGTGATCTGGAAGAGAACTCAGTTTTTGCAATCCACCTAGAGGAGCCGAGGGATATCACAAGTGGTTTTAGTTGGAAATTTGAACAGAATTTTTTATCTCCTGGGAAACTGCAGAAATGGAACATTATTATGACTACAGAGGCCAGTATACCGAAGAAGACAATGGAATCATCCGTTGTGGAATGAAAGGAACTTGACGTAATGTTTTGTTTCTGAGCAACAAGCCTCTGCAAAGGAACTAACTTTTGGAATTAGGACATTTGTGCAGGAAAACAGGGACAGAAAGAAATAGAAAGAGGAGTGTGGCCAATAAGAACAACAAAACAACAAGAATTGGACTAAGTCGAAAGTGGGGACATTTGGGACATCCAGATTTGACAAGCTTAAGGATTATAATTTGGAGTTTTTCACTCCTGGATATAAAAATCTGGATGGAAAAAATGGGCCTTTCTTTGAGACAGAATCCTTTCATGATTGGACATGCGAAACTAAAGAGGACTGGCAAAGGACTATGACTTAGAGAGACGTGGAAATATCGGACATTGAGGAATATTGGGAACGCAACCGGGAAAAGGGGGGGTGGGAAATGTGGAACCCAAAGGGCGTAAACTATGTTTTATTTAGGCTATATACATCTACATGGTATTCTAAAGTGGGGAACTCGTGGAGGGACTAAGCCGATTTTAGGGGAATGGAAAATAATTTTTTTTATAAAAAAAAAAAAAATTTTGGGTTAAGGATAACAAGTTTGAAGTGAGGAGAAGAACTTGTTGAGATTATCTGTTTATTTGAGAGATTTGGAATACAAGGGGGGGAGGGAAGGGGAAGTCCTGAAAGGATGTAATTGGAAAAAGATTTGAAATTGGATGTTTTATTAATTTGTAATTAATTGGAAAACTTTAATAAATATTATTTAAAAAAAAAAAAAAAAAACATTAGCCCGAAAAAGAGGAGACTGGGAGGAGATATGATAGCAATCTTCAAATATCTCGAGGGCTGTCACATGGAGGATGGAGCCAGCTTGTTTTCTCCTGCTCTGGAGGGTGGGACTCAAAACAATGACTTCAAGTTACAAGAAAGGAGATTCCGACTCAACATAAGGAAGAACTTTCTGACAGTAAGAGCTGTTCAAGAGTCTCCATGGGGGCGTTGTGGGCTCTCCTTCCTTGGAAGTTTTTAAGCAGAGGTTGGATGGCCATCTGTCAAGGATGCTTTAACTGAGATTCCTGCATCACAGGGGGTTGGACTATATGACCCTTGGGGTCCCTTCCAACTCTATATGACATGGAGCCTCTAGCAGGCAAAAGCTCCTTTTGACACTCCCCATGTCAATCAGCTGATTGGCGCTGATGGAGCAACTTCAAAGAGGGGTGTTGTAACCCCCAATCAGCTGGTTGGTGGTTTTGTAGGGTGATTGACAGGTGTCTGCTTCCGCTCACGGGTGGATCCAGTTCTCTATCCCTGCTATGGAAAGTTATTCTGGATTATTGCCCCACATCTGAGAAATCCCCTCCTCCTAGAGACTCACCCAAGTCTGAACTTGAGAATCTTTCAGAGTCTAGGCTGGCTTTCTGGCACCTAGGATAAAGATGGCATGGTATATAGGAATACTTGTCCGTCCCCCCCACCAAATGGCCCCTAGATCTCGATGTACAATCATGAGCAAATCAAAAATTTAGTTCATTATCATATTTTGTACTGTTACAAGCATTTTATTTAATCTCAGTGGCCGTTCTTGGTATGGCATGGGTTAAAATATCAGCAAGAGTTATTCAAGTTCTTAAAAGCCAAATTACGGTGTATTGTAGGATTAATGATGCATTAGCCATTTCCTTTTCAGATGCCTTTTGAATTCTTCTGACTTTTGTTTTTTTAAAAGTAAGGAGTTTGAATTTGAAACTTCTGAAAACTTGGCACGTCCTGAGCTCTTGATGTGAAGCCACAGGCATCTCTTGCATAAGGAGAATAATAGATATTTTTTTACATACTTCCACAAAGCAAAGGCATAATCGCCATCCATCATGGGCCTTTTAAATTTACCCTCCGTATTCATGATCGTAACTGTTCCATAAAACAGTACAGTACAAACTGTGCTTTGGGACACCATAACAACAGGATGCCATTCCCCTTATTTGGAAAGGTGGACAGAATTTCGGGTTCAAAAAAGAAATAATTTTCCTACATTAGAAAAAAAAAACCATCAATTCAATAAAATTAATGAAAGCAGCAGCAAGGCAGATATAAAAAAGGGTACTATTTTTTACTAGCAGAAATGTGTTTTAGGAAAGGAAGAATATAGCCTCGCAATAATTTTATCCGATAGGCAGCCCACAAATAGCTGGAAAAGTTAGTGTGCTAGCAAGCCTGCCAGCTGCTTCAAAAGAGAAAATGGCTAAGGCTGCAATCCTATACCCATTAGCCTGGCTAAGAGAAAGTCCTATTGAACTTAATGGGGCTTTCTTCCAAGTAGACCACCTAGGATTGCAAAGCGAGGTCAATAATTTCTTTAGCTGTAGCATCAGCTGAGGTTCTTATATCCTCATTTCCAGACACTGGTTGCAACGCCTTTTCTGGTGCCAAGGTGTGAAATTCCCTTCCTGGGGGGGTCTGTTATGTCCCTGTCCTTTTGCCCTTTGAAAATGTTCTTATTCAAGAAAGACTTTTCTCGCACTGGGCAAAATGTCCCTGCATTGCAGGGGTTGGACTAGATGATTCTTGCGGTCCCCAACTGTACAGTTCTATTATTTCATTATTCTAGTTGCTTTCTTTCAAAAATAAATGAAACTCACAAGCAACTTACAAAAAAAGGGAACGTTAAAAAACAAATATAAAAAAAGAATAACACAACCTAAAATATGTAAGTAAGGTACATAGATGTACACAGACATAGCAGATACAACTCCACCATACCCTGCTAAAATTAAGTTCCAAAGACCTGGGCGAACAGGTATGTTTTTGCCCAGCACCTAAAAGCAGCTACTGTACTGAAAGGTGTGCCTTACCGGCAACAGCGTTCCATAAACAGGGAGCCACCACTGAAACGGCCCATTGTCATGTCGCCACCCTCTGCACCTCCCTTGGAAAGGGGCACAGGAAGAATGATTTCAAATGCAGAACAAATGTAAACAAACATATTTCTCAACATGATTTTTTGCTTCCAGAAATTCATTCCGATTGTGCAGATAAAATATAACGGACAGGATTCTACAGGGTGTGTTCCTAGTGTGTGAAAACAGGCAAGACCCATGCAAAAACATGCACCTCCAGATGGTGTCAGACTCAGGCATTTTCACTTGGTCCCAATAGCTGATAACCAGGTGCAAAATGCGCCTGGGAAATTTCGAACATTGGGTGGGACAAGCCATGGTTATTTTGCCTCCTGCTGAATCTGGAGATTTAGAGGCAGCTAACATCCAGTGTCCAGATTATAACCGCTTAGAGATATTCAAAATATTGAGGCACTTATGCATGCTTTTAAACAAATAAATAGCCTCACACGACAGTGGCCAAACGCAGAACAGATGCCTAAGAGACTCCTGCAGCTTTAACAACGATGCAAAAGACAGAGTTTGGAACCTCTCTCGCCATAGTTCAGAGCAACTTTCTTGCAATCAGAAGGTCCCATATTCAATTGCTGGCAGCTCCAAGTTAGGCTGGGAAGATTCCCAGCCCTGAAACCTTGGAGAGCCACTGTGACTCAGTGCAGAAAATACAGATCTAGACAGAGAAGCTCCCTCCGTTCCAAAATTTCCTCCTCTGTGCAGAAACCCCACTATCCTCCTTTTCGCAGCTGCCCGCCTGCCTACCTGCCGCATTGTTTCGCTCTGCTCAAATGTGACCAAACAGGTGTTTTTCTCATGAGTCACCAGCCTGCAGTCGGCTATTTTGGTGCCGCGCAAAAAAAAGCAAAAGGGGGGGGGGATGTATAATGGAAACCTTCAGGGCCAAATCAGCGGTGGAAGAGCTAGCTGGTGGTGGCTGTTTTAATAATCTTGGCAACATCTACTGAGGTTCCTGCAAGGAATCTGGCTGGCCAGCAATAGCCCACTCAAATACGAGAGGGAGACTGCAAGCCAGTGGGATTCATGCTGGCAACAGCATCAAAGGTGCAACTGCTATAAAGGCCAGCTTGAGAATGAATCCAGTCCTGGGGTTGCTGACCAAAAGGCAGGCCTCCTGCTTTTGGGTATTTAGCAGCAAAACAAGAAAGCAATGCTTCAGCCCAGCATGGAGAAAAAACACACTAGCATTCCCTAAACGAAGTCTGCAAAATCTTAAATGCAAAGGATCACGAGCTGATCAAAACGTGGCAATCCTAGTGAAACACCAGGTCTGGGACTTTGGCTGCACAGATCCCCTTGCAGCCTCACCTTGCTTGCGTACTTTTGTTTTGCTTGAAATCTGAGAATGCCTCCTGCTTGCCTGAATGGAAGACAGAGAAGGGTGTGGAATGGGATTCAGAAAGGACACTTCTGTTATGCTGCAGTAACTCGATAGCCAGGCCTTTGGCTGATTAAACCATCTATGGCCTTTTTAATTGAGTTTGTGGGGAGCGAGGCAGTTATCGGTTGTTGTTGAGATTATGATATGCATTTGGGGGTTTGCATTTTGGTGCTGTAAAACCACCCTGTGATCTTCTCTGGACAACGGGTAGATTTAACTCAGAGTAGTAAGAATTCTGTGCAAGTATCAATGTTGCCTCAGCTGCTCCCACCCACTTGTGGCTCTGGCCCTGGCCTATCATTGGCATGTGGCCCCCAGGAGGTAGCCCACGGCCCTTGGGCTGTATCAGGGTGTGAGCAGATGTTGCTGGACTCCAATTCCCATCAGCCCCAAACACCATGGCCGATGGGAACTATAGTCCTATTAACAGTACATGTAAGGGCAGTTTCCACGATCCCTGCTCTCTTCACAAAGGCAGCAAGTTGTTCTTGCCATAACAAATGCTGCACACAACAATACTATTTTTATTATTATTATATTACGAGTTGCTAGAATTCAGGGATCAATGGGCTCCACTCCCACAGCTAGCACAGCAACATTTCTTTCCGCAGCCATTGTGTTGAAATAACACAACATTTCCTCAAGATGAGGGTGGGGTGGTCCAATCGGTAGCTAAGGGAGCTTCTCGGCCATATTGCTTTAAACAGCTGGCAGGCGGGTACTGGCCAGGTGCAGCTTCCCCTGAGGCGGAGACAAAAGCCACAGCAGCCATTTCCGCCTGTTGCAGTGACTGAACATGCAGTTTAAAGGGTTTTGTTGGCAGTGTCCTCTCTCTCCACACACACACAGATATATCTATAAATGTATATCTACATATATATTACATATAGGAATATAGCTATATATGTAGATATACAGACTTGTCTCTCTCTCTCTCTCTCTCCACACAAACATATATTTATAACTGTATAACTATATATACATTATATATAGGTATATATATATATATATGTACCCGTGAAAATCTACGAAAGCAAATATATATGTAGATATACATAGAGATGTACGTATGTAAATCTATATACGTGTGTGTATGTATAAATATAAATAGAACTACGTGCGCGCGCGTGCGTTTAGTATAAAATCCAATAAAATTCAAGGGCCAGGATGTCTGAGGTAAAACGCCATAAACGCTTTTTAGCTCCCCTCCTTCCCTCCCGCCTTCCTCTCGGCCAATCAGAAGCCTCGTCGCCACAAGGCTCGGGGTGGGGGGGGGAGCAAGCACGAGGGAAGGGAGCGAACGAGCGAGAAGGGGCGGGGACAAGGGCGGCGCGAGGCCCTGCCGCGTGACAAAATGAGCCGGCGGCACGAGGCCGGACCATAACAAACACTGGAGAAGCAGGCAGGGAGGGGAGGGAGCGGAGGAAAGGAGAGCGAGAGACGTACTTGAGAAGGAGAAGCCAATCAGCACACGCGCGGGGGAGAGCGCCAGGGAGGGGGGGAGAAGGGGGGCTGAGGGCGTGGCTCCAAGGCAGCGGCGCTAGGCTCTGATTGGCTGGCAACAGTGCGGAGGGAGGAGCGCCAGGTTTCGATTAGGCGGCCGCGAGTGTGTGGGCGGGCTCGCCGGCGGCAGTGCCGCAGTCAGTGCGAGGTGGCGCCGGCCGGGTTTGGGAGGCCGAGGGCGGAAGCCGCTGCTTGGCAGCGGGAGCTGCGTTCGTGTTCATGTTGGCCGGGAGCGCAGCGGGGGTGGGCGGGGCTTGGCACGTCACAGCGAGGAGGGAGGGAGGGAGGGAGGAAAAGCCTGGCTGTCAAAACAAACTCCTGAGGCGACCCATACACATTCACACGGAGGAAGAGACACGGTTCTCTCCTCAGACACGCGAAAGCCGCTCGTTCCCAAGACGCGCCTGAAAACAAGTCCGACACTTTCCCCACACAAAAGTCTCCCCTCACAAAATGATAACAACAACAATAGCAACAACATTCCTCATGTTACGCGTCAGGCAGCCAAACCCGCGTTCGCGGGGCGCAGGACAGGCGGGCGCAGAAAGGGAGCCAATCCGAGGAGGCTGATACGCGCAGTTCCAGAGCAGTTTGCCTCATTTCAGGTGCACGTGTGAACCTCGCTACGCGTGAAAGGAGGTGTCAAGGGCCCCCTAACGGCAACAGATAGATATTGCTCTGTGAGTGCGTGAAGCGGACTAACAAGGCTGCCCGCTTGGAATTTTTTTAATATAATTTTTTTTTATTATATAAAGTGCGAGGTATCCCACAAAAGACGTGAAGGGAGGCCTAAATTGCGAAGGGCTTTCCAGCCCAACACAGAGCCAAGAAACATTGTCCTTGTTCTGGAGGAGGAATGATGGAAGAAAAACCTTCCAAGCATCCATACCTTCACGTTATTCCACAAAACAAATGCCCTAAACTCAACACAATGCCTGAGAATACATCAGGGACTGCAACGTCTGCCCCCCCTTACAAAAATGCCCTTTTGACTTTAATGCCACCCTCATGCAAGAGAAACGAAACAAAACCAGGGCTTCCTTCCATCTAGGAAGCAGCTCCGCAAAATGAAACCTCTTCACAGCATCTGTTCTCTCTTTCTCTCCCACAAAACAAGACAACACAGCAGGGCAAACCTCTTCATAACCCCAGTACTTGGTTTCTGAAAAGCATGCCATGAAAGGCAGGGTGCTTTTGGGCACAGCTTCCCCCCTAAGAAGGATTCCATAAACCAATCTGGGTACCATCCCTGTGAACATGTGCAAAATGATGTTTGTGTCCAGAAGAACACTCCCCGCGTCTTTCTGAAGCATATCTGCCCATGCTGTCGGATCAGCTGCCTCCCTCTCAACCTTATTTATGGCGGCCCACATATCTTGCGCTGATCAAGAAGCATCCCAGAACAAGAGGATGATGCCATCCATCAGCTAGTTTTTATGCAGCAGATACGAGATCCCCACGCACCACAGCCTTGCAAAAATGGCGTCGGCCACCTCCGTGAACCTCTTATCGAGGCACAGATCTTCACATGGCAGCACCATGTGCATCCGTTCCGGTTCGAAGCAAACAACACTTTTGCAATCTCTGCAGGACCCCACGCTAGAACAAGGCTCGCCCCGGCACCACAGGTCTTCACATATATGAATGTGCTATAAGAGTCTGTGCATGTTTGCCCTGTGTTCATGAACACATGCGCACAGGTTGCAAAAACCTCTCCGGCCCACCCCCTTCCATTTCTGGTAACCATTTGCTGTTTCTGTTGCTTCCCCGGCCGCATCCAGGCCCCACAAGTCTTAACACAGAGCCCGCAACGCACAACAGCCCATGTTTCGTACGGAAGATCGTACGCATCAATTAATCCGGCACAGCCACACCCTCCTTCGATACAAAATAATGCAGATTACTTCCCCCCTTTTTCTTACGAAAACTGCTTTTCAGCCAGTCCAGTAAAGCATGGTGGTTCAGAGACGTTAAAAAGCATATGTTTATGATAATATAGCCTGTGTTTGTACCCTCAGAACCTGTCCCAACAAAATTAGCGACCTTCCTCTATGGAGAGACTGCTGTGGTTTCTAGAAGAGAGTCCTTTCTCCCCAGAATGAGACACACACACACACAACAAACCAGCCCTTTGCCCTCATTTAGCAGCGTTTCACACCATCGCCAGCCACAAATCAGCAGCTTGGAATCTGGAGGCATTGGTTCCCAGCCTGCAGTGAGCTGGTTATTCGCAAGCTCTCTCCCATGCACAGGACTGAACATCTTGTACTTTGCCACAAACCATCCTAGCCGTGGGTCAGTAGGGCTAGGCAAAAAACACACACACAGGCCAATTTGCCGTGGAACATGTACAGCAGTGTGAGGAAGCTTCCCAACAACACACACACACACACACACAATCAGACCAAAGGCCCTTTTACATTTAGCCTAAGCCAGTCGGAAAACAAATGGCTCCAAATTTCCCCCAGGCTCTTTTGTGGGGGGAGGCTTCATACTCCCAATTAAGATGTGTTACCTAGAAGAACCAACTCCTTGTCCGTATATGTATATGGTCTTTAATCTGAAGATACCAACACTGTTATTGCCATAGCAAATAAAGACCCCTTAACTCATCTGTGAAGCTCAAGAAACCACGGTAGTTGTAAGCTGATTTAACGTGAGTGAAACGTACTTGTGTGGGACTCCTGCTCCTTTATCCTGAGATTACCCCAAGGCAACCCTGTGAACATCCAATGCTCCATGCGCACAGGGAAATGGCATATTTCCTACTTTTTGCCTTCTCAAATGCTTCACACACACACATCGGTCAGACAGCACAACCACAGCCTTAAAGCCTGCCTTCTCTTCTAACCGGCCAATCTGCAAAACCCTATCTTCACCCCAGCTTTAAAGGGTGTTTTTTTGCGGGGAGGGGGGGAAAGGGAAGGTTGTGGTGGGACCCAGTACTACAAATATCTTAGAAAGGGTTTTATTAAATAAAAGAAGACGTCTCACCACGGGGGGAAGAGAGGAATCTAGGTTATTTTCCTTTTACCAAAGAAAAATGCCGGAAAAGCCTAATCACTTCCTCATAATTCAACTTCTCCAGTTTCGTTGCCACTGTTTTAAATAACATGTTGTTACCCAAACTGAGCTGAGCTTCTAGGAGGTGTGTGTGTGTGTGTGTGTGTGTGTGTGTAAAAGACAAAAAGAGAGAGAGAGAGAAAATAGACCTATGTATGCATATGAATATGCCTTTAAGACTGTATTTAAATGTTCCAGCTTCGGGCTTCCTCACTAACCCCCTCTCTCTCTCTCTCTCTCTCTCTCTCTCTCTGCATGCCACTGGAGGCAAGCTGTTCCCTGCCACCAGAGAACATTTGCAGAGGGGAAACTTGCATCAATTAATTAGTGAAATGTTTGCACAGGCAGCTCTCTCTGGATGCAAAACGTACAGCGAAGTTGCTAAGTATTACCCTGGAAGGCAAGGAGGCCTGGGGAGGCGGCAGAAGAACAACCACAGATACCAGGCAGGCATGCAACACTCTTTTAACATCTAGCCTGTTATTCAACACAACAAGCACTTCCCGAAACATCTCCACCCACAGTTAACCAATCCATCGCCTGCACCTCCCTCCAAGCGGTTTGGGCAGAGGGGAAGTTTTCTCTTAAGTCATGTCAACACAGCCTCAAGCATCCCAGTGGGCAAAAAGCATGCTGGTCGCACACTACCTGTGTGCCGGCCCCTTCACTACTACCATTCGCTCTCCTCTTTCCACCAACACCGCTGAGCCACATACGCAGCCAGCTGTCAACACCGTCTAACCTCACGCACGCCCAGCTGTCGCTTCCACAAACCCCCACAAACCTCCACCCTGTTATTACAGCATTTTGCATGTCATGAGTGATATGCCTGAAACTGCAGAAGCCTTAAGGGGACCAGAGGCCAAGGAGAGAGCAAGGCTCCTGTGCCTTTTCTTGCAGGTGCCTGGGAAAGGGAGGGTCTTTCAGCAAAGGTCTACAGAGCAGCACCCACCGAACGCCCCTGAGGCTCTCTCCTTTGCCCAGAAGTTTGACGAAAACAACCACACAACCCACCAGCCCAGCGTTCCTCCACTCGTTCCTACGTTCGTCAACCCTCTCTTTGCAGATGTAAGCTCCACTTCTACAAAACTCCCCACTGCACCGCTCCTCTTGCTCTCAGCAAGGCTGCAGTATTGTAAGAGCAAAATGAGAAGCGGACCTTAAGCCTTGGATTTCCTGGGCAAGGGTGGGGAAGAGGGTCATTGAGTATTTCCTTTTCTGCCCTTTCTGCCTTCACATACACACAGAGCTTTTTTTAGGTAAGGAAGAGCCCAAGCAAAACGGGAGAGGAGGTAGGGATAGGGATGCTGCCAGGGCCATAGCTATGGGGCTGGGGGGGGGGTCTAGCTGGATTTTTGCCCCAGGTGAAGCTTCCATAGGGGCGCCATTGAGGCTCCCAGCCTGTGTGTGTACGCAGATGTACATGGGGGGGGGTGCCCCCCAAACTGGAGTCTTTGACCTGGGTGAAATAAAGCCGTGTTTCGCCCCTGGATTGTGCCATGAAGCAAGGAGGGAGCGTTTCCTCCTCCTCTACCAGAAACTCACCTGTAGGCCTCAGGGACAACCCCCTCCCCTCTTTCCGCCTCCGCACCGAACTGCAACACAGGCCTACCTTGCAAGGTTGTTGTCAGATAACCGAGGGCAAGTCAACTACTCCATGCCCCTGTACAAAAACACTGCTCTGGCTTATTAAAACACCTGGGTGTTTTAATATGGGGAGGTTAGAGAGGGTGCGATACCCCTTTCCTTGGAGGAAATATGTTTTGCGGCTAACCGGGAAAGGAGCGTGGCGTTTGCCAAATGGTAAACAAAAAACAAGCCCAACATTGGTGGTGTCTTGGGCTGTTAAACTTGGGGAGAGGGTGCCTGGCGTTGCAAAGACACCTGCTCTTTCACTCCTGGCATCAGCTAGGAGCCCCTGCCCACCTAAGAAGTGAAGGAATCTAGGGATGGATGGGGTCGGAGGAGATCTGGGGACTGTTTTCATCTCTTGAACCGGGAGGTGTTTCCGCCTGGGAGGAGGAGGTGGGATCTAAAGGATGGAAACAACCTCCCTCCCGCCCCTCCTCCTCCTCTGTTTACCTCAAGTTTGAATTTTATCTGCGCAACATTAGCTGGAATGCGGACATCGCGGGGGGGGGGGGGGCGCCGAGGCGCACGCACGCCACGCCGCCCGCAGGAGGGGCGCCCGCCGAGCCCGGTGCGCCCGGAGCCCCGCGCGGAAGCAGCGCCGCCGCCACCATGGAGCGATCGAATTTCTTTAAAGAAGGGACGAATTTCTTTAAAGAAGAGCCCAGCCTTCGCTCTGCCTTCCTAGCAGAGCCGGGGGGGGGGGGGGGAACCGGGCAGTGCCAAAAAGAGGTGGCGAAACGAAAACGCAGCGTCTCGGAAACCGACCCAACGCCGAGCGCCATCCTTCCTTGCCGGGGGTTGCGCATCTTTGCCTTTTCCTCAATCCTTGCCCCCCCCCAACAAATCCTCCCTATAAATAAACTCACCTTCGGGATCCAGGCGCGGGTCTCTCTTCTTCCCAAACAAGATGAAAAAAGGAAGGGGGGGGGAGAGAAGGAAATAATCCCCCCCCCCAAGCAAAAATTTCCAAACCCACGCGGACCCCTTTTTCCCCGGCATTGCAGGGGGCTGGACTAGATGATCCTCGGGATCCCTTCCAATCCTATGATGGCCAGGCGCGCGCTCTCCGGCCCGGAGCAGGTGCAATTCCCACGCAGGCTGGCGCGCAAAGTTCTTCTCGCTCCGGGCTGGGGGCGGCCGGCTCTGCTGCTGCCCTAACCCGTAGCGACGCCCCTTCGGCCGAAGCCGCACCGGGTTCCCAAGGCTGCTGCTGCTGCCGGCGCGCCCGAGAACTTTCTCCGCCTCCCCGTGCGCGCCGGCGGCTCCCCGCGCGCCTCTCTCTCTCTCGCCGCCGCCCGGCGCTCGGGCACTGCTTCCCTCGCTACAATGTTGTTTCATTATATCGTGGCCATCATGTGACGCCGAGAGGCCTCGCTATGGAAACTTCGGGGACTCCCACGTGACTCTGCAGCAGCGGCGGCAGCGGCGAGCCAAAAAAAAAAGAAAAGGGAAAAAGCCAAAACACCAACCCAGAAGCCCCGAACCACACCATCATCTCGCCTAACCCCCGTCGACGCAACACGCCGGGCTGTTTGCAACAGACCACCAGCATCACCAAGTTTTGTCTGGAGGGAAACAAGGAAGAACAACAACAACAACAACAACAGGGGGGAAAACCACACCGAGATCAGAAACAGGAGAAGCACCAAGAGGAATCCAAGCAGATGCCTTTCCCAAAAAGCAAGAGAAGAGGTGTACAGTAATGAGCAAGCACATTTGCAAAAAGGGGGTGGGCGCCCCTGGAGAGTGGGGTGCTAGGGGGTCTCTTCAAGCAGCAGGAATAGCTTCCCCAAAAGTTAACAAGTAAAACGGAATTGATGGGGGAGAATGCATTATTATCCTGTGGAGTAATGCAATGATGATGATGATAATAATAATAATAATAATAATAATAATAATAATAATTGATGGGAAATAGGAGTAAATGGGTTGTTTGTCTTGCTAGGTATCGGCATCAGTCGCTTTGCCACAGGGTCTCAGCACAGCCCCTCTGAGCAACTTGGGGAAAGGTGCCTTCTGGCATAAAGAAAATGTAGCTTTGCTCTTCCGCAGCTGTCTCGGGCCTTTGCAGTGCTGACAGAAGCAGAAACGAGGAAAGAGGAAAACTTGTTTGTGTCGAAAGAAAGGGGGAGAGAAGTTACAGCCTAAAGCAGATGGGACCTGGAAGATGTGCTCCGCAAAAGGTCGCTTCTGTCGAACGCATCTCGCAGTCGATAGTTTTGTTTTAATGCAGGTTCATAAAGTCAAGAAACGTGTGCCCTCTCTTCTCTGGGGCATCCAGTGCGTGGTTTATAGACCTGAACCAAAACTTGAACCTGGTTTATTCCCATGGTTTAGGAGCATAATCTGGAGGCATTGTGTTGGCTGTCTCCGGTTTAGGGACTTCAGATATATGCTCTCAGCATCAACTGATGACTTGTTTGTCTTTGCAAGCCCATAATTAAAACCATGGATTGAACATTGATATCCCCTGTGTGATCGGGTTAAAAGGCCCATCTAGTCCAGCATCCTCTTACCGAGGCCAACCAGATGTCTACAGGAAGCCCACATCAAGCATAAATTACTGTATTTTTTGCTCTATAACACGCACCCGACCATAACACGCACGTAGTTTTTAGAGGAGGAAAATCCGTAGGCATGCCACCCATAGGCATTCCCTCCATAACACGCACAGACATTTCCCCATACTTTCTAGGAGGAAAGTGTTATGGTGCAAAAAATATGGTATTTTCATCCTTGTCTGCTCACACATTAATGCTCACTGGTTGATGCGTCAGCAAGTGATGAGGCCGATCATTTCGGTTTCAAGCCATATAGACATGGAGAAACTGCCTTTCAGTCCCAACACAGCCATGGGTTTATTTAATGGATTTGAACCTGTCTCCCAGTCTCAGCCTTGTTTTGATGTAAAATGGGAATTATGATCTATTTCAGAGTGGTAGCATGGGGACTAATTATATGAGACGTCAATTAGATGCTGCCTGTAAGATCATTTAGAACACCTAGGGAAATTCTGCTTGTGGCACTGCACCCCACAGAATATCATAGGGTAGTGACCCCAAAACATTCGTTTTCTGCTGTTGCCTCTGTACTGTGGATTGCCCTTCCCTTGGCCATAAATGAAGCTGCAACTATTACTTGCTTCAGGTGTCTAGTAAAGACTTGTTTTTTTGCCTAGGCTTTCCCTGACCCTTAAGATCAAAATGATGTATTTTATGTGTTTGAATCTGGTTTGGTTTTGTTCACTTTTATCAGTTTTTGTACCATTGCTTTATTATCTTAGATTGTTGTTTTAATGGGCATTGGTTTCATATTGCACATAGTATATACTATACAGTATACAGTAAGAGGTTTGGAAATGCTTTTAAATCACCAAACATCTTCTTGTCATAAGCTTGAGGAAATACCTGGTTTTTCAATATAAACAAATAATCAGGACTTCATTATCCAGGTCCCTAGAAAATTTGGGCCCATTAATATTTCTGTTAAACTATGTAAAATATGTTATCCCAGTGAAATATTTTGAAGCAGACCTATATTATCTAACTCCCATGCCTTTGAGAAATATTATCAATCACATTTGGAAATGTAACAAAACAAAAAAAGGGTTTTGTAAGAGTATGGGCAACAGCAAAGTGCCACATTATTGAGATTTGGGGAAACTATGTTAAAATTACAAACTGCTAAGGGTTACAATAATGCATTGTATTATGCAAAAATATTAATTTGATGATAAGTGTTTACTATGGTCCCATATGATGTAATCCTAAATTCCAGAGATGCTGTTTGTTTATTGGATTCTAGGAGTTGTCTCATACTGTAAGACTGTTTCTGTTGATCACAGCAAGAACAACCTGTTTCAGTACTAGGTTAATACCTCTCTTGTTTATCCAAATTTCTCGATCTCCACAATGTGTTTTAAGTTTCCACAGTGAGGTTATTTAGCTAATTAGACTTTTGCACTGAGCAGCAAGCTGGAAGGTTCAGTGACGCATCTGAAACAAAACGCCTCCCTTCCACTTAAAAGGTAAAGAGTAAAGGGACCCCTGACCATCAGGTCCAGTCGTGGCCGACTCTGGGGTTGCGGCGCTCATCTCGCTTTATTGGCCAGCGTACAGCTTCCGGTCATGTGGCCAGCATGACTAAGCTGCATCTGGAGAACCAGAGCAGCGCACGGAAACACCGTTTACCTTCCCGCCAGAGTGGTACCTATTTATCTACTTGCACTTGGACGTGCTTTCGAACTGCTAGGTTGGCAGGAGCAGGGACCGAGCAATGGGAGCTCACCCCGTTGCGGGGATTCGAACCGCCGACCTTCTGATCGGCAAGTCCTAGGCTCTGTAGTTTATCCCACAGCGCCACCCATTCCACTTAACATATTGACCCCTTCCACTTAACGTATTGTTATTTCCGAACCCTATTTTTTCCAAGCACCCAGCACATTCTCTCGCACCCACTAAGACATTCCCATTCCCAAATTCTGTGCTGGGGAACTCTTTCAGTGAGATGCAAGAGGAGTCAAAAAATGTGACTTGAAAAACTAAGCTGGCTTGTCATATTTCACCCGCAGCAGTACAATCGCTGGAAAAGCTAGGCCTGGTGCAATACTGATACCCTCCCTAGCCTCTTGCCAGTATATGGGGAGTGTCACTTGGATTTCCAGTGCAACTGAAAGGCATGAGAAAATCTCAGAAGCATCTCACCTGCCCAGAAAGCACTGCTTTGTCCCTGAGCCTTGACTGATTAGTAAGGAGAAGACAACTATCCCCTAGTCGCAAGGATGAGGAGAGAGGGTTGAGGGAAATCTGCACGCATCTTTCTGAGCATAGGTATGCCTCAAATTTTCCTCCATATATTTTTTTAATGCCCCAAGTATCAAAAGCTTGGGAAACACAGCGTTCGGAAATCTTGCTTGCCGAAATCTCTGTGCTGCGGAAAGCGGATGGGGCGAGGGTCGGCTGATCTGTGCGGGAGATCAGTCGCGCTGTTGCTGTTCCTACAGTGGTGCTGAAGTTGATTCTGCTCTGCTGAAATAATGTGTTGAAAGGGGAGAGGTGGTCCACGTTCCTAAACTGCTTGCTGGAGGCAGAATCTCCCCTTCTCTCCCTCCAGATCTTCAGCTGCCGGGCCATATGCAAGGAGGCTGCCATTGTGCAGGCCTCAAAAGCTGCAAGGAAGGTCATTGCAGAGATCTCAGATTCCGCTCTCAACCCTACCAAGCCAATGTTTTGCTTGCATTGACTTGACCCCATATCTGCTGAGCAAACAAAGAGGCCAAGTGGAACTAGGTCGGGCAACTTTGTGTTGATTCAGCCCATAACCCTAATTGCATCGAGCCACATAACAACACATAAACACATACACACAAATAAACCTCATGAAGAGAACCATGCTGAACCCTATCGGCAAGATTCCTCATTCTGCGCCCCTGTGACAGCAAATAACGTCATTATTTTTCCATTTAAAATGTGTATACATTATGGCAGATGTATTGGCGGTTGGCACTGAGGAAGACTGAGTATGTTATTAGTGGGAGAAATGAGACTATCACATTACATGACTTTTTCATATTTTTGGCAGGCACGGCTGTAGAAAAACTACATTGTGCGACAGTCAGATCCCTGCCGCTAATAAGATATTCGGTCTTCTTCAATACGGGTCAGTGCTGGACTTTGCACAGTTAGAGGGAAGAACCATTTTGTCTGATCTCCTTACAGCAAAAGAGTGACCCCAAGTTTGCAGTCCTTTACCCATTCACCTGGGAGTAAGCCTCACTGAGTTCAATTGCGCTTGTTTCAGAGTAGGCATATATAGGATTGGACTGTAGGTGTTGCATTTAATCCCTGAATCTTTTCCACAAAAGCCCTTAGGATCATCATTCCCCAACCTGGTGCCCCTCATGGGTTTTGGACTCGGATTCGCATCAGCCCCAGCCAGCATAGCAAACGGTCAGATATTAAATTGAACAACATCTGGAACATACTAGATTTGGGAAGTGTGTGATAGCCAGAGATAAGTATGGTTTTACCTGATGCAATGTGGACTAACAGATAGTTGCTTCTCCTGCAGTCCACTTCCCCTTAAACTGGGACAGGGAATGCATTTTCCCCCATGATGATTTCTGCTGTGGTGTATGTACCACCTAAAAAAAGAAGTAGTATAATTTTCACCCCACCCATTTCAGGAGAATTGTTTTCAATAATTTGCACCAAACTGGCAGCACAAAATCATATGCATGCCTCTGCAAAAATAAGTCCCACGGAGTTCAATGAAACTAATTCCCAGATAAGTGTGTAATGGTTTGCCACCTCAAACAATTTGGAGAAGGTTCCAGCCTAAGCATTACTGACATCTGGGCCCAGATGAAGAAGACCGATTTCTCCTGCAATTGGGTAGTAAACAGAGAGTTTGCTTTTTACTAGAGTCTGTATCTGCACTTGGTGGGAAACTGTATTCTGTTCACCCGGTTGGAACTTTCAGTGGTTTTCATTGTGGTTGACAGAACATGAGATGTTGGGTTTGCAGCTAGGTGGCCTAGCAGATGTTCATGGAACCACCTAGTGTGTGGTTCTGTTTTGTCCTCAAAGAGCATGCGTGTGCTGGGCCCAGGAGTAACCCGTGAAACATGGTCCAGGACTGGTCCAGAATCCAAAGGTTCTGCTGGGAGTCAATCCGACAGGGCCGAGGCAGGAAACCAGGCAAGAACAGGTGCAGAATCTAGCATGCAGCAACATTGCTCCCGCAACCTGGGGCGGGATCCGACAGCCTTTTATCTTTGTCAGGGTAGCGGCCGGTCCTGATCCCCCACCGACTCACCTCCCTGTTTCGCCCGAAGGCGAGCACTCCTCCTGCGAGTACTCAGGTCTCTCCTTCTCTCAGACCTGAGTCTCTGCAGCTCAGGAGATGTCGGTGGGTTACTAGACCCAGAGGCCGCCTCAGCCTCTCCTGACTCAACTGGTAGTGGAGCAGCTGTAAGTGATGGCCCAGCTGGAGGCAACAAGGTAATCCCCACATCTGGAGCCAGGGCAGCCTCAGGCCCCTGACTTGGCCCAGCTGGTGTTTGTTGCAGGGGAACCTGTGCAGACTGGGACTCTTCAGGATCAGGCCCCAGACTTGGTTCAGGTGAGGCCTGAGGCAAAGGATCCGGTGCAGACTGAGTCTCCTCTGGTTCCGAGCCCAAGCCCGAGTCCCAGGCCATCACAGTGCAGATGGCTGGCAGTTCTGCAGAACATCTGTGTCCCCCCTAGCAAAGTTCTTCAAGGCTTCATCTTGTCGCCAGGTAGTTGTGGAACAACCGTGATGGTAAAACTAGAATCACAGAATTGTAGAGTTGGAAGGGACCCCAAGGGTCATTTAGTCCAACCCCCTACAATGCAGGAATCTCAGCTCAAGTATCCATGGCAGATGGTCACCCAACTTCTGCTTCAAAACCTCCACGGAAGGAGAGTCCACCACCTCCCATGGGATACCATTCCACCGTGTCCTATGTCTATCTTTCTAAGACCATGATGATATTGACAGTTTCATTTTCCTACCCTAGGACCCTCGTACCTACGGGACTGCCTCTCCTGGTGTGCCCCACAAAGGACCTTAAGGTCTGCAGATAATAACACCCTGGAGATCCCAGGCCCCAGGGCGATTAGACTGGCCTCGACCAGAGTCAGGGCCTTTTTGGCCGTGGCACCAGCCTGGTGGAGCGCTCTCTCACAAGACACCAGGGCCCTGCGGGATTTGACATCTTTCCGCAGGGCCTGCAAGACGGAGCTGTTCCACCTGGCCTTTGGCCAGGGTTCAGTCTGATTCTTCTCTTCCTGTACAGTCATACCTCGGGTTAAATATGCTTCGGGATGAATATTTTCGGGTTGCGCTCCACGGCGACCCGGAAGTAACGGAGAGCGTGTTACTTCTGGGTTTCGCCGCTCGCGCATGCGCAGACACCACACAGACGCCGCGCATGCGCTAAAAATGACGTCACGTGCATGCGCGGAAGCAGCGAATCGCGAAACGCGCGGACATGGGTTGCGTTCGCTTCAGGATGTGAACGGGGCTCCAGAACAGATCCCGTTCTCATCCAGAGGTAGCACTGTATAGGCATTAAAGAGGCCTCCTTGCCCGCCCACGGGTTCTTTGTAAGACCAGTGGTAACAGTTGGCCCTGGAGAAAATTAACCACTCTCGATTTTACCCATGGACTGCCATCTGTCCAGATTTCAATTTGCTCTGAACTAATTTTAAGATGTATTTTAATTAACTGATTGCCTGTTCTTATGTTCTTTGTATACTGTGTTAGTTTTATGATAGCTTCCCTGAGCCCGGCTCTGGCTGGGGTACAAATAAAAATTTATTATAATATTATTATTATTGAATTCACCGTGTTATGTAATGTAAACATGCAGATACGTTTGGAATGACCCACTGCTTCTTGAAACTTGAGGCCCTGCAGTAAGGGAGAATTTCCTATCGTTCTGTGATAGCTGCCTGTTCAGCTTTTCCTTGACAACAAGGGAAAGGGAAACTGCAAAGTTGCTTATTCATCTTCTCTCTGTGTTCTTTTAAATGGGAGGCTTTTAAAACACCCTTAAGCAAGGTCAGGAAAGCAAATTAAGCCTTGGAGAAGCGCAGTCAGGCCGAAGCTGCTTCCCACACCCCCATTCTCAACCCCCCAAAAAACCCCAGTACTAATTTTGCTGCGTCATATCCAGTGGGCAGAGGAGAGAATTACCTGATCACAAGATCTGTGCAGGATTAGAGCGGGGCGGAAGAAATGCCAGCCAGAGAGAAGACAGCCGGCAGCCCAGATGAACTCTGAGGTGCTCCAGGGGTGCTTCTGCTGCCAAGAGGACTTCAACAGAGGAGAGCGAGAGAGAGGAGAGAGAACGCTGTGATTTCCAGGCACTCCCTGAGTTTTCCCTAGGATGGTGGGAGATTGGCATGGAGCAAAACAGCAGCAGCAGCAAATGATTCATAGCCAGGGCTTCACTGGCTGATCTGCACAGCTTTATCTTATCCTCTCAAGCCAAAGCATTTCAGGTTTCAGCCAAGAAGGGAAAGAGGGAAACAAAACAATGCGTCCCTTTAAAAGAAAAAGAAAGAAACAGAATCTCGTTTTGGATATTTTTGCTCGCAGTGTTTTGGAGGCCCTTGGATGGATTGTTGTTGTTGCTGCTGCTGCTGCTGCTGCCATCCCCTCCTACCTCAGCAGCCAAAAATAAAATAAATAAATAAGAGGGCTTGTTATAAAACCATTTCAGCCCTGGCTTCCGAGCCTATTCAGTTGCGTTTCTCTTTCCTCACTGGCGGTGCAAAAAAAAAGAAAAAAAAGAAAACAAATTACCTGGAAAAGTGTTGAGTCAGAAGCTGGAGGAAAAAAAGGGAAATCTGGAAAATTGTGCCTCGAGGCCCTCAAAAGTCATGGATTCGACACAAGGCGGCCGTAGCCCAAGATATTTTGAGGCCTGAGGTGCTGGGAAATCCAAGTGGGGGCCCCTTCCGCTGGTTAACAAGGGGCCCAGTGTCCACAGCGAACGTCTCCTGTCCTTCATTTAAGTAAATGGGAGTTGCCCTTGTGTGTCTTTAACTCAGTGAGATATAGGGAGCCATTAAACACAGTGTGTTTTTTTCTTTTTTCTTGCACCTAGAAAAATAGCATTTCAGGGAGGAGGTGAGGATGAAATGCTGCTTTTACGCTCTCTGTCTCGCCCTCCTAGTAGGGATATTTGATCCCTTTCTGACAGCTGAACTCATCTGTATGTTTTGGCAAGAACTTCCGATCATGAAAGGGGACACCAGTGTATCACACGCCCTGCCTGGTGGAGTCATGCAAGCTACTTTGGGGCTTGTTTACATTATCAGTTATGCTGCAATAACTGAGTTATGGCCACTTCTGATGGTGTTTACAAGACCAAAGGTTACTCAGAGACTGAAAACGGTTGAGAGCATGTGTGTGTGAGAGAGAGAATGAGAGCGAGATAATATGAATGACTGCAGTGCCATTGCACAGAAAAGCAAATAGTGCCTTGGCTTTCGTTGACAACCGTGTTAAGACAGATGTAACATCCCTCTAGATCTGTTAAGGCTAGTTTCACCTGATCTACTCCAAATGGAACTTCTTCCGGGCACAAACTCAGAAACAAACAAACAAAAAACCTGCTATGTAGCTTTTGGGAGCGTTTCAGATTTGACCTGGAGAAATGCTGGCTGAGGACCATGGTGATTGGCTAGCATCTGGGACATCACCAACACAGCACTTTCTTCCCCGCCAGCCCCCAATTCTCAAAGCAGTTTTGCAAATAATTGCAATGTGTATATTTAATGTTTTGCTATCATTTGCAGCTAGCTCCTGCTGGGCTGAAGCTTGCAAGCTGTGTACATAATCTCTGTATAATTGTTATTATACTATATATATAAAAAGTAAAGGACACTGGACGGTTAAGTCCAGTCAAAGGCGACTATGGTGTTGCAGTGCTCATCTCGCTTTCAGGCCGAGGGAGCCAGCGTTTGTCCACAGACAGCATTCCAGGTCATGTGGCCAGCATGACTAAACCGCTTCTGGTGCAACAGGACACTGTGATGGAAACCAGAGCGCACGGAAATGCTGTTTACCTTCCCGTCACAGCAGTACCTATTTATTTATTTACTTGCACTGGCATGCTTTCGAACTGCTAGGTTGGCAGGAGCTGGGACAGAGCAACGGGAGCCAGATGGGCAGGGTATAAACAATTATTATTATTATTGTTATTATTATTGTTATTATTATTACTTCGTCGCGGGGATTCAAACGGGCAAGCCCCAAAGGCTCAGTGGTTTAGACCACAGCGCCACCTGTGTCTTATTATTATATATCCACCTGAAGAGTCAAGCCCACCTCCTGCCTCCTGAAGGTAGGGTGTGCGTCAGGTAAACCTGGAGACATGGTAAAATCTGGAGGTCTGGCAGCCCCAGCTCCCATGGAGGAGGTGGAACCTCTTAACTCCATAATTCTGGTGCTCAAAAGCTTGCACTGGCTGCCCAAATTGTACCAGATGAGATTCAAGGTTGTTTACAATGAAGAAGCCAAGTTACAGAGGGCCTTCTCGGTAGTGGCACCCGCCCTGTGGAACGCCCTCCCACCAGATGTCAAAGAGAACAACAACTACCAGACTTTTAGAAGACCTGATGCATTACTGTATTTTAATATTTTGTTGGAAGCCGCCCAGAGTGGCTGGGGAAGCCCAGCCAGATGGGCGGGGTATAAATAAATTATTATTATTATTATTATTATTATTATTATTATTATTATTATTACATGGCCCCTTAACAACGAGTCCAGGATACCTCAAGGACCACCTAATCCCTTACTGGGATCACTGGGGTCTTCAGAGGAGTCACTGCTGGTGGTTCCCCCATGTACGGTTCATATCCATTGGGACTGTGGGCCCAACTTCATGGCACTCCCGGTTGAACTTCCACTGCCTGCTGAGAGCTTATTTCAGCAGGCATTTTTGCCGAAGTTTGACATTCATATTTTCAACCCTTTTCCTATATTTCTTGTACACAGCTAAGGGATGATTGTAGTTAAGTGGCATGTACGGTAAATTCTTCAAACAAACAGCATACAATAAAACAGAAACAGCAGGGCATGATGCAGGAATATAGAAATAAAAAGAAAGGATTCCTCGATCCTATGGGGTTTCAAAAGAAATACAAGGTTCCACCCTGGTGTTCATTAAACATTTTTATTCTGATCTTGGAGCAGAAAAACAACAACCATGTTGATGTGTAGTAGATCACAATCTTTATTTTCATTCTGAGCAGCTGGCTGGTAGTCTGTGAGCAGGGAACCCATTACTGATGCCAAGGGCTTACTTACATTTTAATTGATGTGAAACATTTTTAATGACAAAGTAGTAGTAGTAGTAGTAGTAGTAGTAGTAGTAATTTTTATACCCCACCCATCTGGCTGGGTTTCCCCAGCCACTCTGGGCGGCTCCCAACCGAATATTTAAAACGATAAAACATCAAACATTAAAAACCTCCCTAAACAGAGCTGCCTTCAGATGTCTTCTACAAGTCAGATGGTTGTTTATCTCCTTGACATCCATTGGGAGAGCGTTCCACAGGACAGGTGCCACCACCAAGAAGGCCCTCTGCCTGGTTCCCTGTAACCTCACTTCTCGCAATGAGGGAACCGCCAGAAGGCCCTCGGTGCTGGATCTCAATGTCCGGGCTGAACGATGGAGGTGGAGACGCTCCTTCAGGTATACTGGCCTGAGGCCGTTTAGGGCTTCAAAGGTCAGCAGCAACACTTTGAATTGTGCTCGGAAACGTACTGGGAGCCAATGTAGGTCTTTTAGAACCGGTGTTATGTGGTCTGGGCGGCCACTCCCAATCAAACTATTGGGTGGTTGCTTTTCACACCAGTGTGTCAAAGCGAGAGCGCTGTTGTGTTCCACTTCTGCTTCCGGGCTTCCCATAGACATCTGGCTGGCCCCTGTGAGAATGGGGTGCTGGACTTAAAGCCCACCCATGAAGCAAGGTGGGGTTCTCCCACCAATGAGTACTTGCCCCAAACTTGAGTCTTGGTGTCTAGATTTCCAACCCCTTAGATAGTCCTCGATGCTGCAGTACAGTGGTACCTCAGGTTACATATGCTTCAGGTTACATACGCTTCAGATTACAGACTCCGCTAACCCAGAAATAGTGCTTCAGGTTAAGAACTTTGCTTCAGGATGAGAACAGAAATCATGCTCCGGTGGCGTGGCAGCAGCAGGAGGCCCCATTAGCTAAAGTGGTGCTTCAGGTTAAGAACAGTTTCAGGTTAAGAACGGACCTCCAGAACGAATTAAGTTCTTAACCTGAGGTACCACTGTATATAGCTTCACTTTTACAAGTGCTCTGTTGGGTACCAACTTTTTCCAGCCTAACCAGACCATCCCGGTATCCCTGTTTTTCAGGGACAGTCCCAGATTTACAGAAGCCATCCTAGTTTCTGATTTGATCCTGGAGTGTCCCGCTTTTCCTTAGGACGTCCCTATTTTCATCGGAGAAATGTTGGTGGGTGTGGAGTTATTCAACCCCCGAGCCATCTGAAGGCAGCACTGTTTAGGGAAGTTTTTGAATGTTTAATGTTTTTATATATGTTGGAAGCCACCCAGAGTGGCTTCGGCAACTCAGATGGGCAGAGTAGAAATAATAAAGAAGTTGTTGTTGTTGTTGTTGCTGTTGTTGTTGTGGACTAAGACATCCCTATTTCCATCAGAGAAATGTTGGAGGGGACGGAGTTATGCAACCCCCAAGTCAAGGAGATAAGTAACTATACAACCTTTAGAAGACATTATATAGGCAAGTTTTTAAATGATTAGTGTGAAATAAAAAAAATAAAGTCTTATATATAATAATAAATGTTCATGGATGTGCTAGGCAAACACGTACATAAATGTATGCGCCACATGTCTGAGGCAGCACAGGAGGGCAGTCCTGGAGCCATTTTGGCTCCCAAACTGACCAAATGTTTTCTTTGCAGGGTCAAAGGAAAATGGAAAAGCCTCCCCATTGTCTTTTCATTCACAAAACCTGTCTTAAGGGTATATCTGTGTATGAATAGGGTGAGCCTGTGACCTGGCTCAGGAACTAAGTATTTGTCACTACAAAAGACTCGCCAGGCTCCCCAGGGTATCTAATCAAGTAAGCATTAACAGGTAACCTGCCAGACAGGAGATAAAAAGGAGACAAACAATGCACTCAGATTTCTGCTGTAGACCACCCTTTCTGTGATGTAGGTATGATGTATCTGGGGGTGGTCTTGGACTCCATGGCGGGCAATTTAAAATGTCTGTATAAGGGTGGGCACACCTTTGTTCTGGGTCCTTCTCCTTCTGCATGTGAGGGGAGCACCCTGTTGCAACAGTTCAATAAAGATCAGGCTTACGAGCTGCTTTGCTTCTCAATATTCTCTGGTTGGCCTCTGTTATTTTCTCTGACCGATGAAGAACCTGTAAAGGACTCTGTAAGGGCTCTTGTGTCCCCCATAAGGGAATAAGGGCAGATTTTGTTTATTACAGAATTTTATTATGTTTTTATATATGTTGGAAACCGCCCAGAGTAGCAGGGGCAACCCAGTCAGAGGGGCGGGTTACAAACAACAACAACAGAATGGGACGTCCCTATTTTCATCAGAGAAATGTTGGAGGGTGCAGAGGTATGCAACCCCTGAGCCAAGGAGATAAGTAACTATATAACCTTTCGAAGACATCTGAAGTTTAATGTTTTATTATGTTTTTATATGTGCTGGAAGCGCCCAGAGTGGCTGGGGCAATCCAGTCAGATGGGTGGAATATTATTATTATTATTATTATTATTATTATTATTATAGTCATACCTCAGGTTACAGATGCTTAAGATTGTGTTTTTTTGGGTTGCGGACCGCCGAAACCCAGAAGTACCGGAACGGGTTACTTCCAGGTTTCAGGGGTTGCACATGCGCAGAATAGCTAAATCGTGCTTTGCGCATGTGCAGATGCGCCAAATCGCAACCCGTGCATGCACAGATGCACCGCTGTGGGTTGCGGACACTGCCGGTTGCGAACGTGCATCCCGCACGGATCACGTTTGCAACCCGAGCGTCCACTGTATTATTATTAAATAGGGTGCCCTTATTTTCCTCCGTGAAATGTCGGAGGGTGAGCCACAGATGCCTGGAAGAGAGATTGGCATGTTCTGCCTCGGCAGTTCAGAGTAGCAGGAACATCTTGGCAACCACGTAACAGGGAGCAGCAAAGAAAAAGAACGCCTGGTGTGCAGAAACCAGAAATAAAAACCCATGTCCCCACGATATTTCAAAACAAAAATAGGGTCCTCCCCAGCGTCTAGAAGATGTGGGGAGCAAGACGAATTGTGATGTGTGAGGTCACAGCTAAGGATTTTAAGAGGGGGGGGGACTGTGGATGGTTTTCTTTCCAGCAGGCTGTCAACAATGAAGTCAAATAAAGCTCTGTTTACATGCAACGGGCAGGGATTATCCTTCTCATTCCTAAGGTGACGCAGCAACAGCTGAGCGCAGGGCTGTTTCAGCTTCCGTCTATCCAGGACTTGATAAGAGGGAAATAATGACCGGCTCCCTGCTGGGTGACTTAAGTGCCCAGTCACTTTTTGAAGCGGCTCCAAAGCTAATATAGCATCATGCCCCATTCTGGGATACCGTTTCTAGGTTTACCTCCCTGGAACACCCATGAAACCACAAGCGAGCTGTTGCATTCTACTTACTTATCGAAGGAGACGCCACCGCCATTCCCTCCAAGTGTGTTGGACTACGGTGTCTGCAGAGGCACACATTTTTGAGGAGGTGCAACCAGGTGCCCTGTGCTGGTCCCGGGGGAAAGGTACCGTGATCGTAGTCAGAGTTCACGAGATGAGAGGCGAGGTCCGAAACAGGGAGCCGGGCAGGGAACAGGAGCGCTGGAAGATCAGAAGCAGGAGGCCGGGCAGGGAACAGGAACGCTGGAAGGTCAGGAACAGGAGGCTGAGCAGGGAACAGGAACACTGGAAGGTCTGAAGCCAACAACGACGTTGCTCCCGCAACCTGGGACCGGGCTGACTAGGCTTTTATCCTCTTCTAAGGCCGGGGGCGGTCCCGGCCCCCAGGAGCCCCGCCTCCTCTGGCCTTAAGGCGAGCACTCCTCCTGGGAGCAACCAGTTCCCTTCGCCTCTCTGCCCTAAGCCTCTGTAGTTCAGGAGAGGCCGAAGGGTTACTGGGCCCTGGAGGAGGCTCACCTGTAGACACTGAGTCCTCCAGCACCTCTGGGGCCAGAAGGGTTTCACCTGGTGCCTGCTCCTGAGGATCTGACACAGGTGCAGGCTCCTCAGAATCTAGGCCTTGCCCCAGTTCAGCCGGCCCTGGAGGCGGGGACTCCTGTGCAGGCTGGGATTCCTCTGGTTCAGCCTCTGAATCGGAATCCCAGGCCATCACATGCCCCCACGACAGGCACGGAGCCCGGGTTGCACCGGTGGGCAAGTTGGTCTAGTCGGCAGGTGGACGGAGGCAGCGGGTGAGGAGCCTGTTGGAGGTGGGCTCCGTTCACCCACCGTGCGGGCCCCCTGACGCAAAACCCCACCCCAGCTGCCCAGTCCCAGGCACCGGCAACCCAGGCTACGCCACTGAGCATCCGTTAGTTACCGTATTTTTCGCTGTATAAGATGCACTTTTCCCCTCCTAAAAGCAAGGGGGAATGTGTGTGCGTCTTATGGAGCGAATGCAGGCTGTGCAGCTATCCCTGAAGCCAGAACAGCAAGAGGAATTGCTCTGCAGGAATCCCTCTTGCTGTTCTGGCTTCAGGGATAGCCGCACGAAGCCTCTTCAGGGCGGCGGGAGCATTCCTCTCGATGCCCTGAAGAGGCTTTGTGTTGCTTTCGCTGAAGCTTTGTGTTGCTTTCTTCAACAACATTTGATTCAGAATATTTGTTTTCTGGTTTTCCTCCTCTAAAAACTAGGTGCGTCTTATGGTCAGGTGCATCTTATAGAGCAAAAAAGACGGTATGTATTCCATTGTTAGTCTGCCTTTACTCCAAGGAGTTCGGGGGGAGGGTGGCTTCTTGCCTCCTTCCCGTTTTATCCCCACAACAACCCTGTGAGGTTGATCTAGGAAGCAGGGCCCAAGATACCAGGTGAATTTCTTTTCTTTTTTAAAAATAGTTTTTTTTTATTTCCGATATATAGCCATTACACACACACACACAAAAGAGTTGCAGAAACAAAATCTCAACTCGCTCTCCTCCAGAACGGATCCATCCAATTAAGTCCAATCTGTGATTTTGGTAGCTGCCATTCTTCAGGGTTATCAGCAAAGCATTCCCCCCCCCCCCTTAAGGATGCCATATCTCAACAAAATCGTCTACATCATTTGTCTCATTCAATGCATGTAATCTCTTTGTTAATTGTTCTGACGCAGCAATAGACCATACATTCTGTTTCCAACGAGAGATACGCAGATGTTCCAACCCTTTCTGATTGGTAGGCGTGCCGCTGCTAAAAGAAAATGAATTATTTCTTTATAACAAAGGTCAAGTTGCCCTTCTTTAAAACTAGTTAACAGTCCCAAATGGGGTGCATTCCACAGGCTGACCTGCAACATAGGTTATTTCTGCAAACACACTCTGCCAGAAGGGCTTTAGAGGTTCACACGACCTGGTGAGTTTTGTGTTTGAATGGGGATTTGAACCCTGAACTCCCCGGTCCCTAGTCTAGGCATCATCCTGTGTCCATTCCTTCAGCTCTGCAGTCCCAGGGTAAGAGCTGGTTTCAGGTGGTGTGGGTGTGCTCATCACTCGCAAAAGCCCACCTGTTGCGATGCTCAAAGTGTGAGCATGACGAACGACTTGCTAAGTCTGTTTCATGGTTTCTATCCACCTGAGGACCTACTGTTGCAAACCCTGGGGCCTGTCTTTGTTTTATTACCCAACAATTTGCAATTCAGAGACAAGTTTTGCCGCTGCAGGCATAGCTGTCAACTTACAGATTTGAAAATAAGGGACCAGCAGCCTTGAAAATAAGGGACCAGCGGCCAAAATAAGGGCTTTTAGTCAACCAGTTAAAAGGGACCAGATAATTTTGGAGAGCAGCGCTGGTTTTTAGCCCTTCGTTTCCAGAGGTTGCTGCTCAAGACACCAGCCGATGAAACACTGCAATTAAATAACTACAAGCAGCAACCACTTTTCGCGCAAAACGAAGGCCAAGCTACGAAGATGCTGCTGCAGTTCTGTATCTTTTCTCTCGTGCTCCATCTGCAGCTCTCAATTCCATCAGGCGGGGCGGGAGGAGGTGGGGGGGGAATAGCGCCCGAAGTAAACCCGCAGATCAGACCATCTATGCTAGTCTACCACTACAAATCTATGGGAGAAGCCCTTGCGGTTCTTCCCTTGTAGCCCTTGGAACACCTGCCCGTGCCTCCGCCTCCTCTCTCTGAGCTACTTTCTCTATGGTTGCCCTCGCTCTCCTCTCAAGGCTCCTCAGCAATTCATAGACCATGCCAGGCTGCCCATCTCATCTGGGTCCTTCGGCGGCACAGCCGCAGTACGGCCTAGCAGGAGTGGGAGCGGCGGTGAAAGGCAGAGGGGAGGCCCCAGGCAGAGATGCTCAGTTTGGCGGCCGCGAGGAGGATGGTGGCGGAAGGACACGAGGCTCCCACAAGTCCCGGCGGGGAGCGGTTCCCGGGGCCGAGTCTGGTGAGAGGAGGCCGGAGGGGGGCGGGCTGGGCAGCCAAGCAACCCAGTTGGAGCCTCCCTCCTCCCTGGCTGGCTGGCAGGGAGGGAGGGAGAGGAGCTGCTTCCTTTGAAACCCGGGATTTTAAGGAACATCAATCAATAAGGGACAGCAGCGGGACATGGCGCTGGGATAAGGGACTGTCCCTCCAAATAAGGGATGCTTGACAGCTATGGCTGCAGGCAATGCTTCCTTCTTTGCTATCTGTGGGCGCACCTGGGTTATTCATCACCGCAAAACAAATATGTTTATACCTGGGTGTGTATGCATGTGTTGCGAGTCTAATATCTCATCTTAAAATAGCAGTGATTAAAGCGGAGAGGAGTAGGAGGCAAGCTGCGATGTCTCTCTGCTGGGGAAAAGGCAGAGGAGTTGCGAAGTCTCTGAGCTTCTGAAAGACAAAAATTGTCACTACCAGCCAAAGGTTTCCTCGTCTCCGTCTCGGCTCAGCACGGAGTCCAGTTTAGCTTCTTCTAAGACACAGTGGCCAAAACAAACAAACAAACAAACATTATAAAATCAATACCAGATAATACACACATTATGACAGTCCGTATTTAAATCAGAGCATTCTAACCCTTTGGATTTTATTTTTAAAAAGGCAGTGAGGGATGCCATTTTGTAGAAGGGAATAGTGCAACTGAAGCTAGAAGATTGGCAATGGGAAAGACTTCAACACAGGAAGGCCTTTAAAGTGAGAAGGGCAGGTGGAAACTTAGAAGAGGATCCAGGAAAGAAGAAAACAGAGCAAGGGAAAGGAGGAAAGACATTTAACTGCTGTGCGTGTGAAAAAGGTAACAAAAAAGAGGGAGGGACAAAACAGCTGAAATAAAAAGTTTAAGGTCATACTCACACACACACACATGTGTGTGTGTGTGTGTGTGTGTGTTCATAAATGTGCTGGCCAGGCGCATACATAGATATGTGGACCACATGTCTGGAGCAGCACAGGAAGACCCCCCTGAAACCAAACTGACCAAATGTTTTCTCTGCAAGGAGGGAGGGGGTGAGGGAACCTTCCCATTGTCTCAGGAATTGGGAAATCAACATCTCAAAGGAATGGCCAGACTACCAGGAGAGGCAATCCGATAAGGCATTGTCAGATAACCTGGCAGACAGGAAAAAGAACAACATTCAAACTTCTGTTGTAGACCGCCCATTATGTGATGTAGGTATGATGTTTGTGGGGGGTGGTCTTGGGCTACACCCCTTCTGTGATGTATGTATGATGTTTCTAGAGGTGATCTTGAACTCCAGGGCGGGCAATTTAAAATGTCTATATAAGGGTGAGCACACCTGGGTTCTGGGTCCTCCTCCTTCTCCTGCGTGTGAGGGGAGCACCCTGTTGAAGCAGTTCAATAAAATCAAGCTTACGAGCTCCTTTGCTTCTCAGTATTCTCTGGTTGGCCTCTGTTATTTTCTCTGACCAATGGAGAACCTACAAAGGACTCTATAAGGGCTCTTGTGTCCCCCATAAGGGAATCAGGGTAGATTATGTTTATTACACAGCTAATTCTAATTCCACGTTAGCTCAGGTTGTCTTAAAATCATACAACTGCACAGCCAGAAGGGATCCTGAGGTAAAACTAGTCCAGCCCTCTGCAATGCTGGAATCACACCTGAAGAATCCCTGACAGATGGCCATCCAAACTCTGCTTCAAAAGCTCCCATGAAGGAGAGGCCACCATCTCCGAGGGAGACCGTTCCACCGTCAAACAGCTCTTACTGTCAGAAAGTTCTTAATATTTTCTCAGGCATCCCCTTTCTTGTCAATTTGAATCTGTTGGTTCAGATCCTCCCCTCCAGAGCGAGAGAAAGCAAGCTTGCTCCATCTTCCATCTGAAAGCCCTTGAGATGTTTGAAGATGGCTATCCTATCCCTTGCCCATATTTTATCAGTGTGGGGTTTTCATTTTTCTCCTCTTCTCCAGGCTGAAAATCTTCAGCTCTCTCAACCGTTCCTCATAAGTCTTGGTTTCCAGAACCTTGATCATTTGGGTCGCCCTCCTCTGCACAGCTTCCAGCCTGTCAATATCCATGGTATACTTGTTGACCAAACGTTTTGCAGCCATTTTGTGGTGGCTTTTTATGGGCCGCACAGATAAGCTCTTTGAGTCTTCTCTGAGGAATGCAAACTTTCCGTGAAGTCTCTTCATTTATAACATGGCACTAGAAGAAGAGGGATCCGTGTGGCGCTGTGGTCTAAACCACTGAACCTAGGGCTTGCCTATCGGAAGGTCGGCGGTTTGAATCCCCGTGACGGGGTGAGCTCCCGTTGCTCGGTCCCAGCTCCTGCCAACCTAGCAGTTCGAAAGCACGTCAAAGTGCAAGTAGATAAATAGGTACCGCTCCGGCGGGAAGGTAAACGCCGTTTCCATGTGCTGCTCTGGTTCGCCAGAAGTGGCTTAGTCATGCTGGCCACATGACACAGAAAAACTGTCTGCAGACAAACTCCTGCTCACTCGGCCAGTAAAGCGAGAGGAGTGCCGCAACCCCAGAGTCGTTCGCGACTGGACTTAACTGTCAGGGGTCCTTTACCTTTACTTTTTTACTAGAAGAAAAAGAAGCCCTCTTGAGCAGCTGGCCTTAAAATGATGGTACCTGGAATACTAAAGATCTGTATAGTTAAAGCTATGGTTTTCCCAGTAGTGATGTATGGAAGTGAGACCTGGACCATAAAGAAGGCTGATCACCGAAGAATTGATGCTTTTGAATTCTGTTGCTGGAGGAGACTCTTGAGAGTCCCATGGACTGCAAGAAGATCAAACCTATCCATTCTGAAGGAAATCAGCCCTGAGTGCTCACTGGAAGGACAGATCCTGAAGCTGAGGCTCCAAGACTTTGGCCACCTCATGAGAAGAGAAGACTCCCTGGAAAAGACCCTGATGTTGGGAAAGATGGAGGGCACAAGGAGAAGGGGATGGCAGAGGACGAGATGGTTGGACAGTGTTCTCGAAGCTACAAACATGAGTTTGACCAGACTGTGGGAGGCAGTGGAAGACAGGAGTGCCTGGCATGCTCTGGTCCATAGGATCACGAAAAGGCGGACACGAATAAACAACTAAACAACAACAACAATTTGGCATACGAAGCCAGGGAGAGGCGTTCCAGGAGTCGGCTCAAGTTGGTGAAGTGGAAAAGAACAAGGGTGTTAAAAACAAAACAACTGCTCAGCAAGAGAAAGGAAGAAGAACGAGCCTGAGCTTGGGAAACCTCTGAACTTTCTGGGGGAAGCACAAAGGGGGAAACAAGAGAAGAATCTCCATGTGTAACCAGTGTGGTTTAATGGCTAGCATGTCAGACTAGGACCTTAGAACCCTAGAATCATAGAGTTGAAGGGACCCTGAGGATCATCTAGTCCAACCCCCTGCAATTCAAGAACATGCAGCTGTCTCTTACGGGGATCAAACCTGCAACCTTGGCATTATGAGCACCACGCTCTAACCAACTGAGCTATCCAGCTGCGAAGCTGAAACAAGGCCGTCTGTGTAAGTCCCTGTTTGAACTACACAGTGGTACGATCCTAGCGTTCCCTGGGGTGAAGAAGGGGCTGTTCACAATTCCTAGCTTGGTATAACAGTCAATCCTTCTTCCCAGGGAACTCTGGGAATTGTGGCTCTGGGAGGGGAATAGGGGTCTCGTAGCAACTCTCAGCACCCTTAACAAACTACAGCTCCCAGAATTCTTTGGGGAAAACCACTGCTATTTAAAGTGGTATCATTCTGCTTTAAATGTAGAACACAGAGGGAGGGCCTAATTTCTCTCATCCCACCGTTTGGGCAACAGTCTGCCTGGTTAATTCCATTTTCTTTTATCGAGAGATTTATGTACGAGTTACCACGCTCTCGTTTCATGACATTTCTCTTCTCTCCTCATTTAAAGAGCTCCATCACTTGCCTTCATGTGAGAATGAGGTAATGCTACAAAGCTTCCGCTCTTCCAGTAAGGAGCGAAAACTTAAGACCTTGGTAAATCTTCTGCCGAGCAGCGATGACAAAACCAGGCCTTAAGGGACATGGCAGGAAAGCAAGGGATTTGCAGTGTGCCACCCGAAGGGCTTGACCAACCTAGTCCTCACCCAGAGCTACAATTCCCAGAGTTCCATGGGAAAAGGAATGGGTTGTCGAACCACTTTGGGAACTGTAGTTCTCTGAAGGGAACAGCATCCTGAACAAACTGCTCCTCCTGGGATTCTTGAGGGGAACAGCCATAGCTGCTTAAGGTGTTATAATACAGTGTTACCTCGGGTTACATACGCTTCAGGTTACATACGCTTCAGGTTACACACTCCGCTAACCCAGAAATCGTGTCTCAGGCTAAGAACTTTGCTTCAGGATGAGAACAGAAATCGTGCTGTGGCGGCACGGCGGCAGCAGGAGGCCCCATTAGCTAAAGTGGTGCTTCAGGTTAAGAACAGTTTCAGGTTAAGAACGGACCTCCAGAATGAATTAAGTTCTTAACCCGAGATACCACTGTAGTGCTTTCAAAGCATAGTATGCCCTTGACTTCAGTTGACACAGAAACTGGTGTTGTGTCCAGCAACTGGAAGGCTGAAGAGGTGGACTACCTACTCTGGCCACACACAAACCACAGATGCAGGAGATAAGACCAGCACACCCATGAGGCGAGACGAGGCGACCAGTAGATCCCAATGTTACTCTTTCTCCCTGCCTTCACCCCTTCACCCCGTGTTGGTTTTCCCTAACACTTTTTTCCTCTGCTGAGCTGTAGCACCACCACGGCAGGTGGACAGAAGGTTAAATTGCAACTACTCGTTCTTCAGAACCAGCCTGCTAGATCAGGCCCATGGCCCATCTGAGTCCAGCATCCTGTTCTCACAGTGGCCTGGCATGGCAGGGGGTTGGACTAGATGACCCGCAGGGTCCCTTCCAACTGTATAGTTCTACCATTCTATGTATCTTTGTCCTTTTGTCCTTCTAGGCTGTGATGCCTTATGGTTTAAATATTTGATCCTCTTTTGGGTGTGTGTGGAGGCTATTATGTTTGTAATTTTTAATTAATAAAAGAAAGAAAAGTAAAGAAAGAAAACAAACAGGATTTCTCTCTAGTTCCTTTCTCAACACCTTGCTTCATTTTATAAACTTATTAAATATTTAAATTCTTGTTGGAAATTTTATTTACAACATAACATAACCCCCACCCCACCCCAATACAGAAATCTACCTTTATTAAACATGAACATAACATACAATAAGCATAACACACAACAGATACAGGATAAAGGAAGTCTTTTATTTGATTGTTTGTATTGTTGTACATTTTATAAACTCCTAAGGCTCTCAAGCACAGCAGAAAAAATAGCTTCCCCAACCCTACGGACCCCACTTCTGATTTCCCCCCTTTCCTCAGAGTCCTTGCAACGACGGCTAAAATGCTGAATCTACAGCTCATACCCTGAAGACTTGGCAGTCGTGGGGCTGAGCACGAGCGACGGCTGTGAGTGTGCCGGACGGGTCTCTCTGCCTCTGAGTGACAGGGCTGCAGATGGAGTTACTCGCATGCGTCACGGGGAATCGTGAGTCAGCTGCTCGGCTGGAGCAGGAGCCAAGGCTAGGAAATCAGTAAGGCAATCCGGGCAGGCTCCAGAAGCCGACACAGAACGTAAACTCTGGGTGGGAAGGGAAGAGGGAGACAACCAGCCGAGCCTCCTCATTGGACCACTAACTCTCGACTCGGGCAGGCAGAACTGTTCTGGGGCAGCAGGTGACAACAGTGGCGTAGCGTGGGTTGTCAGCACCCGGGGCAAGGCAAGAAATTTGCACCCCCTAACCCGTGGATTTGAGCCCCCTAACCCTAACCCTCAGATGTTGCGACCGGTGCGGCCGGCCTCCCCTGCACCCCCCACGCTACGCCACTGGGTGACAAAGCTCAGAGATGGCCAAGGCAGCTGGAATCTTGATTTATGCAGCTGGAATCTTGCCGTCTTGAGTCTGCCTTGCAAGGTTGTTGGAATGAGAGGAAAATTATTATTATTATTATTATTATTACCCGCCCATCTGGCTGGGCCTCCCCAGCCACTCTGGGAGGCTTCCAACAAAGATTAAAAATACATTAAAATGTCACACATGGGTTGCGGGTGGTGCTGTGGGTTAAACCACAGAGCCTAGGACTTGCCGATCAGAAGGTCAGCGATTCGAATCCCTGCGACGGGGTGAGCTCCCGTTGCTCGGTCCCTGCTCCTGCCAACCTAGCAGTTCGAAAGCACGTCAAAGTGCAAGTAGATAAATAGGTACCACTCTGGCGGGAAGGTAAACGGCGTTTCCATGTGCTGCTCTGGTTTGCCAGAAGCGGCTTAGTCATGCTGGCCACATGACCCAGAAGCTGTATACCAGCTCCCTTGGTAAATAAAGCGACAGGGCGTAGCATGGGTTGTCAGCACCCGGGGCAAGGCAAGTAATTTGTGCCCCCTAACCCATGAATTTGCACCCCCTAACCCGTGGATTTGCGCCCCCTAACCCTAACCCCCAGATGTTGCGGCCGGTGCGGCCGGCCCCCCCTGCACCCCCCACGCTACGCCACTGTAAAGCGAGATGAGTGCTGCAACCCCAGAGTCGGCTACAACTGGACCTAATGGTCAGGGGTCCCTTTACCTTTACCTTTTAAAAATGTCACTCAATAAAAACTTCCCCCTGGACCAGAGCACGACAGGCACTCCTGTCTTCCACTGCTTCCCGCAGTTTGGTCAAACTCATGCTGGTAGCTTCAAGAACACTGTCCAACCATCTCGTCCTCTGTCGTCCCCTTCTCCTTGTGCCCTCCATCTTTCCCAACATCAGGGTCTTTTCCAGGGAAAAGAATTATTATTATTATTGTTATTATTATTATTATTATTAGGAAGGCCCTATTTTCATCGGATAAATATTGGAGGGAATGTGATCCCTCCAGCCAGCTGAGACTTATATCCAGCGCTACCTCTTATTTTCATTCAAGTGCAAGGTTTTTGTTTTTTAAATAGTACATCGAAATCAAAAGCAGCCGCGCAAAAAATTAACGACAGCCCGGAAGCTCATTCTCCACCTGCATCTATTCCAGACTGGGGAGGACTGATTAAAGTTTTCCAGCATGGAAATTTCCTGGGCGAGGAAAGCGATTTTCTGATTGTTTTGATTCTCTGTGTGTCTTCTCCACACTCCCCCCCCCCCTTCCTTGCAAGTCTCTGAGCAGAAGAATGGAAATTTCCAATTACTGCATCGAAGGCTGTTGCTCCTCTGACAGCCGGCTTGGGCTGGGGTCATGTGCTCCTCAGCCAGAACATTAAATAATTCAGAGACCAGGAAGGAGGACAGCACAGGTTCCTGTTGGCAAAAGAGAGAGCCTTCCCTTGCCAGCTGCAGCACAGTTGGCGAGGGTGGGCACGATTTGGGGCTCAGTTTCTTATAGGGCCTTTGGTGCTCTGGCTCCACCCCCTGGTGCAGAAAGACCCGCCCTTTGAGTTGGAGGCCACGCCCACCCACTTCAGCCCAGGCTCCACCCCAGACTAAAATGGAGGCTTAGCTCTCAGGGGCAGGCAACCTTTCAACCTTCATTAAATCTTAGGGAGAAGTCCATCCATCTCAGCACTGGAGGAACCAGGATCAGAGTAGACCAAGGGTGCAGATTACTGATGGCGCAAGATTTGGGGGCCACCACTCCGTGGCTCCATAAGCCCATCCAGGGGCGGAGCTTCAGGGCTGGCGCACGTCCCTGGAGCGTGGCGCACTGCCCACAGGGGCATGGTGCGCGTCCTGGGGGCATGGCGCCCAGCGTGGGCAGGGGGGCAGCCACAATGGCACCCCACCAGGATCGCGCTGCCGGGGGCGGTGCGCTCCCCCCGCACTCCTCTTCCTCTGCCTGTGAGCCCATCCCCAGTGCCCCTTACCCTACTGTGCAGAGCCAGTGTGGTGTAGTGGTTAAGAGCAGTAGACTTGTAATCTGGTGAATCAGGTTCGCTTCCCCGCTCCTCCACATGCAGCTGCTGGGTGACCTTGGGCTAGTCACACTTCTCTGAAGTCTCTCAGCCCCACTCACCTCACAGAGTGTTTGTTGTGGGGGAGGAAGGGAAAGGAGAATGTTAGCCGCTTTGAGACTTCTTCGGGTAGTAATAAAGCTGGGTATCAAATCCAAACTCCTCTTCTTCTTCTTCTTCGCCACCTGAAAAAGCCCCTGCCGCTGTGGGGTGCCCCCTACCACCCAGGAGTGGGTGGCAAGTTCTCCTCCCTCTCTCATAACACTGGAACTTCCAGTTCAAATTAAAGGAGGTACTTCTTCATGCAGCATTTCGCCAAATGGTGGAACTCAATGCCACAAGAAGCAGCGGCCACCATCTTGGACGGCTTTAAAAGAGCATGGCTTTGGGGTAGAGGTATCAATGGCCACTAGCCAAGACAATTATGCTCTGCCTCCATAGTCAGAGACAGCAAATGCTTCTGAATACCAGCTGCTGGAAACCCCTGGAAGGGAGAGTGTTGGGGTGCTTGTGTGGATTTTGGCTTTTGATTTGACCCAGCTTAAGCGGTGGACTCGTAATCTGGTGAACCGGGTTCGCGTCTCCGCTCCTCCACATGCAGCTGCTGGGTGACCTTGGGCCAGTCACACTTCTTTGAAGTCTCTCAGCCCCACTCACCTCACAGAGTGTTTGTTGTGGGGGAGGAAGGGAAAGGAGAATGTTAGCTGCTTTGAGACTCCTTAGCGTAGTGATAAAGCGGGATATCAAATCCAAACCCTTCTTCAAACTCTTCTATAAAAAGCAACATTCAGAATACAGTTGTGCCTCGGAAGTTGAACAGAATCCATTCTGGAAGTCCATTCGACTTCCAAAATGTTCGGCTTCCGGATGGACGTTTGGCTTCCGAAAGAACATTCGAAAAACGGAACAATCGCTTCCAGTTTTCGATCGTCCGGGTGCCGGAACGTTCGACTCCCAAGGCGTTTGGGAGCCGAGGTACAACTGTAGTGGTTTGCATGATCCGTGAAAGAAGACAACACAGTAAGATTCAAAACGGTAACAGTTAGTTACACGTGTATTCAAAAGCCAGTTAAAAGTTGAGTTTAATGACTTCAACAAAATGCATGAACTTAGAATCACAGAATTGTGGAGTTGGAAGGGACCCCTGGGTCATCTAGTCCAGCCCCCTGCAATGCAGGTATCTCAGCTCAAGCATCCATGGCAGATGGTCACCCAACCTCTGCTTGAAAACCTCCAAGGAAGGAGAAACCACAGCCTCCCAAGAGGTTTAGTGTTACATTGAACCTGGTCCCTAGTGAGCATCCCAGGCATCCCAGGCTAGGCCTAAACCGATGCCCCTCTCACCCTCTGGCAGAGGTGGACCTCCTTGAATGAGTCTCAGGAGTTTGAGATGGCACCTTCCCCTTCTCTCTCTCTGTTAAGTGTCCAGGAGACTCTGCAAAGAAGAAATAATTTATTAAACCAGCCACGCAGCAGAATCCTATGCAGAAGGCTCCAGGGGATGTTTCTCCCAGCTAAATGTTCACATTGCTTCCTCCTACATCATCCAGTGCTGAGGTCCAGTGCCGAGGGCCTTCTGGCGGTTCCCTCACTGTGAGAAGCAAAGCTACAGGGAACCAGGCAGAGGGCCTTCTCGGTGGTGGCGCCCAGCCTGTGGAACGCCCTCCCATCAGATGTCAAAGAGATAAACAACTACCAGACTTTTAGAAGACATCTGAAGGCAGCCCTGTTTAGGGAAGCTTTAATGTTTAATAGACTATTGTATTTTAATATTCTGTTGAAAGCCACCCAGAGTGGCTGGGGGAACCCAGCCAGATGGGCAGAGTATAAACAAACAAACAAACAAACACTATTATTATTCTGAAATGCCTAAGTAAAAATTCAGAGTGATTCTTACAAAAAACAATTATTTATTTAGCGCTAAGTGCTTATTAACTTAAATGTGACTGCCCATTGCTACCCATGAAATATGTATTTCTCTCTCTGTATATACATTCTTTTTTAAAAAATGTGTTTGGTGTTTGTTTTGAATAAGAAGTGTAGACTGGAAGTGTTTAATTAAAAATTGCAGCGCTAAAGTGGTAGTGACTGGAAAGTGTGCCCCCCCCACTCCCCCCACCGTATGTTTTCAACTAGTGATATAGTGTTTTAGCACTGTAACACTGGCTAATTTAAGCAGCATTCCACCAATATTTTCATAACAATTCTAATTGGAAAAGTGTTGTCGCTCTCATTAAGAGACTGGTTTTATTTTATTTTATTAGGGGGGAAATGAACATGGCGATAAAAGTGCGTCTACCACAAAACCTACAGTGAACATGTGCTTAGCTGCGATGGGTTCGCTTGTCTAATACTGTACAGGCTTCCTCAAACTCGGCCCTCCAGATGTTTTGAGACTACAATTCCCATCATCCCTGACCACTTGTCTTGCTTGCTAGGGATCATGGGAGTTGTAGGCCAAAAACATCTGGAGGGCCGAGTTTGAAGAAGCCTGGCGTAATACATCACTGCTCACATCAAACACAATATTTATTAAAAAGTATCATGCTATAGCTATGGAGATCGTGATACCCACTGTCCTCTTACAAAAAGAGACAGACTTTCTGCAGTATGAAAAAGGATGGAAGAAGCACTGGGAAAACATAGGTCTACAAATGGGTGAAGGGCCGGTCCTGCCATTAGGCACAATGAGGCAATGGCCTCAGGTGGCAGGTGCTGGGGGGTGACAGTGAGTCACAAGTAGGGAGAGTGGCTGTTGCCAGGGCCAGATTTAGGTTTGATGAGGCCCTAAGCTTCTGAAAGTAATGGGGCCCTTTCTATGTCCAGCTGTCCTTTGTCAACAACAAATTGTTGCTGTTTTTGTGCGTGGAATATATGCTATATGGTAATGTATGGACCTAATAAGTATCTAAAGCCATTTGCACATAACAAAATATGTATCTTATCAAAGTAATGGTTGAACTGAAATACAATTAAGATAGTAAAATTCATGTTAAATTGCTATTTTAGGGGTTGTTTTTAAAAGTCTGGAACAGATTAATCCGTGTTGCATTACTTTCCATGGGAAAGCGTGCCTTGGATTTGGAACGCTTTGGTTTTGGAACAAACTTCCAGAACGGATTAAGTTTGAGAACCAAGGTACCACTGTATATAGAAATGAGCAAACCAGTGATATTTTAGGGAGCGGGCTAGCAGGCGGGGCCCATTACTTATATCAGGCATAGGCAAACTCAGGCCCTCCAGATGTTTGGGACTACAATTCCCATCATCCCTGACCACTGGTCCTGTGGGCTAAGGATGATGGGAATTGTAGTCCCAAACATCTGGAGGGCCAGAGTTTGCCTATGCCTGACTTATAGGAGACTACACAGCACAAAACCCTGTTGCTGTATGTAGGTTTTATTTTATTTGTTTTTTATCTTATATTTTGTAATGTACATCCTGTTTTTTTCCCTTTAGTTTTTTGGGGGGCCCCCAAGAGAGTGGGGCCCTAAGCTATAGCTTGTTTAGCTTATACATAAATCTGGCAGTCAGGTCCCGGGACTTCGCACAGAGGCAAGTGGCTGGCTGTCGTGAAAATGGGATGCTGGAACTTTTGCCGTGACCCAGCAGTGCTTTTCCTTGCGTGTTTTCAAAAGTTCAAAGAAATCTAACGACCAGCTCTTCAGATCTTTTTGAAATAGTTCTGCCCGGGCATTTGGAAAAGCAAAGATTTGGAATATGAAGCAGCTAAGGGGGAAAGGAAGCAGGAAAGAGCGAGGGCAACCGTCACATTTTGAAGAGGTGGGGAGAAAAGGGCTCCGTGACTCTGTGACAGAGAGGACTTGCCAGCCTTGGGTTTTGGATGTTTGTGTCCCAGTCTGATGCAGGAGGACAGCAATAGCAATGAGGTCAACCAGCTCTGAGTCGCATGTGGGTGGGGAGAATCGCTGAGGTAAAGTTCGAGAAAAACGGTGACACCATCCCCTCCCCCCCCCCAGTCTGCTGGACAGCTCATGTTTTCCTGGAAAAGCTCAGTGTTTGTGTGATAGGCTAATTGTCAGGCAAGGATATCAGTCAGGCAGGCAAAGAGACCTCCTTTGCGAGAGAGGAGGCTTGGCCAGAGGATAGAGCTCAACATCACACCAAGTCCTCGTTTATAAGAATATTTCTATACCTCCATGTCTCTCATTATATATATGTATATATATGTATACATGTATGTATGTATGCATGTATATGTGTTGTTGTTGTTTGTTGTTTAGTCGTTTAGTCGTTTAGTCGTGTCCGACTCTTCGTGACCCCATGGACCAGAGCATGCCAGGCGCTCGTGTCTTCCACTGCCTCCCGCAGTTTGGTCAAACTCATGCTGGCAGCTTCGCAAACACTGTCCAACCAATGTATATGTGTTTGTGTTTGTGTGTGTGTGTGTGTGTGTGTGTGTGTGTATATATATATATATATATATATATATATATATATATATATATGGTATATGCATATGTATGTGTGTGTGTAGGTATATATGTATGTGTATATTTATATATAAATGTGTGTGTGTATGTATATATATATGTGTGTGTGTGTGTATCTATGTATATGTGTGTGTGTGTGTGTGTGTGTGTATATATATATATATATATGCGGTTAATAATAATAATAATAATAATAATAATAATTTATTATTTATACCCTTAAGCCGTTTCTGGCAAACCAGAGCAGCGCAGGGAAACACCATTTACCTTCCTGCCGGAGTGGTACCTATTTATCTACTTGCACTTTGATGTGCTTTCGAACTGCTAGGTGGGCAGGAGCAGGGACCGAGCAACGGGAGCTCACCCTGTCGCAGGGATTCGAACCACCAACCTTCTGATCGGCAAGTCCTAGGCTCTGTGGTTTAACCCACAGTGCCACTCGCTTCCCTTAACCATGTATAACCCTCCCCTTTTCTGATGTAGCAATGATGTAGTGATGATGCTTAATGAACTGTGTGCTGGGATAAGATAGAAACTTTTAAAAGTCCTTGTCACCCCATCCTCGCGGTTCAAAATTCCTCTTTGAACCTGTTGCACAATAAACAGCTATTTGCTCCGGTTGGTGGCTGAACTTCCTTCCTTTATTCCTCAGGGACCCGCAGGCTCTGCCCGACGAGCTGGGTGACTGAGCAGCCTTGCACCTAGATTTTTTCCATAACAAACAAGATAAGCCTAAAAGGAATATTTATTTCCATGAGCATTTCTCCGTACTACGTTGGGAATTCTCTCCCTGCTTCCCTCCCCCTCTTTTTCCAATTTAGAATTACCACGTGGCAGTAAACATCTGCATTGCAGGGGGTTGGACTAGATGACCCAGGAGGTCCCTTCCACGCTGCAGTTTTATGATTGTGTTTTTCTAACCCTGTTGGTGTCGTGCCCAGGTTGGGTATACATGTGTGTCTACACACAAACACACATTTTATTTTATTTTGTTACCCCCCTAGTCCATCAAACCAGTGATTCATCCTGCTCATCAGCTGAACTTTGTCTCCCCAGCTGCTGGATCTCATTTTCAGCTGTGTTCCTGGTAATACAACCAGCTCCCTGGCAGATGCTGAGCCCTCTCTCTCTCCCCTTTTTTCTCTCTTTCTTTTCTCTCCCTCCCCACTGCCCGCCTCCCACTGTTTCCTCCTTGTTCTGGATTGCAATGCAAAAGGGTGCACAGAATGGGGAAAAGGTTTGCCCTGTTTTTCAGTGCACGAGGGGCATTGGGGTTAGCTTCTTAATAATACGGGCTCAGGATTGATTTGAGGCTAGTTGGCTATCTCCCTTCCACACAGACACACATGTTTATTATCGCCCTGCCTGCGAGATAAACCGGAAGCCAGCTCAGATGCTATTGCTTGTGCCAATCGCTAATAACTAAAGGAGTTCGGCTTTTGGGGGGAAAAATCTGTATTTGATTTGCATCAGGGCTCCACAATGGCTGGCCCAGAACATCAAAGCCAGGGTGGTCTCTGGTCTTGCACCTTATCTTTCTATGATTGTTTCCTAATGGCATTCGGTTAAGTGGATGTTTTTCCTCTCAACCTACCCTTGTGTGCTTTTTATTGTGGATATTTTAATTGTTCATTCCTGGCTTGAACTCTCTCTAACGGTTTCAATGGTGGTGTGGGGTTTTTTTACATAATTTGTCCTGTCAGAGTAGGGATTTGAACCTAAGGCTGTGCTAACATTCCCATTTAGGGTGCATTCAGATTTAGGGTGCCCACATTCTGCATTTAGGGGCTCCCGCTGCTGGCTTGGGAAGTGGTGTCTATTCAACATTGGCTATAATCCTTACCTGTCCTGTTATTCCTTATGAAGTACAGTGGTAACTTGGGTTAAGAACTTAATTCGTTCCGGAGGTCCATTCTTAACCTGAAACTGTTCTTAACCTGAAGCACCACTTTAGCTAATGGGGCCTCCCATGGCCGCCGCACCGCCACGGCGTGATTTCTGTTCTCATCCTGAAGCAAAGTTCTTAACCCGAAGTACTATTTCTGCGTTATTGGAGTCTGTAACTTGAAGCATCTGTAACCTGAAGCATATGTAACCCAAGGTACCACTGTACTGCATTTTTTTTTGCGGGGGGGGGAAGGTTTTATTTATTGGGCAGGGGAGGTGAGGGGGGGGGTAAGAAAGGCTGAACATAAAAATTGATACATTTGAATATTTTCAAAAACCCAACCCTATCACAATCTGAAATAATACATAATCTCTCCTTTGTAACATCTGATCCTAAATGTGACCCAAAGCCTCAGAGTTTTAGTTTGCTTTTCAGGGCATCCAGGAAGAAGTAAATGTCATGGTAACAAGTTAGAAGCACAGGAAAAAAACACCCTTTCCCACCATACATTATTCTGAGCCTTCTCTGTCACTTGAACACTTAAACCACCCTCCTTTTTCTTGGACATTCTTCTAGTTTTAGTATATATTTACTATATTTCTGCCAAAGAACTGGAGGGTCAGAAACCATTAAAAATACTGAAAACAAATGAGAAAGAGGGTCATGACTTTGCACTGGCTATATTAGAAGAGTGCCACTAGATTTTACCTCAAAAAAGATACCAGCCTTCACATTACTGTTTCTTTCAGCATCAGGTGATTTCTTTTAGTAATGTTGTGATAGATAGATAGATTCTTTATTGTCATTACACAAGTGCAACATTGCACAAGTGCAACGAAATTGGATGCCATCCCTTAAAAACAACAAAAGCAAAACAACAACAACAACCAAACAAACCACATTCCAGCCACACCCACACCCACACCCATCAAACTCCCAGGTCACACTATCAAGTTACTGCATTTAAGAAGGCCACAGCTCTTGGATAGAAACTATTTTTCAGTCTATTTGTCCTTGACTTGATGTTTCTGTATCTCCTGCCAGAAGGCAGTAGTACAAACAGACTGTGTCCCGGGTGAGATGCATCCTGCAGGATATTGTTTGCTTTCCTAAGACAACGGGAACCGTACAGTTCTTCCAAAGATGGGAGGGGATGACCAATAATCCTTTGGGCTGTGGTTATGACCTTCTGGAGCACCTTCTGGATGAGAACCGTATGGCACTGGAATGGGTTCAGTGATACACTGGTGAATCATGGCGAGTGCTCTCAGCTCACATACCTAAAAAAAAACCCCAGTGTACTGCATTTTAAGGCATTTCCCCCCAAAGTAGCTACGGTCCGAATTGAGAATGACCTAGCTGCATTTTAAACTGGCAGTGTGCACACAGCCAAAGTCTCCCTAGTCCTAGACTGGCGCTCTAACCACTACACCACACTTCCCCAGGTTCCATTCCCAGCTGCAACTAATCATTGAATATTCATCGCTTCTGACCTTTGCTCCTTCCTTCCTGCCTTCCTCCGTCATAAAGAAAGCGCTTCTTAATGCAGCACACAGTTAAACTCTGGAACTCACTCCCACAGGAGGCAGCGATGGATTAGACAAATTCCTGGAGGAGAGGACTATCTTTTTCTTTTTTAAAAGATTTTCTATTGATACTGAGGCATCTAGTCATAAGCCTGCATTTTTTATCAGAGCTTCTATATTTTATTAAGGCTTGCTTGTATTTAAAAATGAGCTTAAAAAAGGATTTTCAAATGTTTCATGCCAGGCAGAAAGAACCTTGGCAAGAGGTTTTTCTCCTAAGACAAGGGGGCCCCATTGATTTATAGTAGAAAAACAATTCTCAAAGTCATAAAAAGGGAGAATTACATATGCTGCCCCAAGGCTGAAAAAACACAATTAAGAATGGGTAAATAGTAAAATAATACCAATGTGCCTCCCAGTAAAATGAGCCAGATCTTCTTTCTAAGGTTGAAAGGCCAAGAGCAGTGAAAAAGGCAACTGGCTTGGCTAGAAGAAAAGAGAGCATTTTTGGGAAATCTTTTAAAGCTGTTTTTTACTGAGTTCCTTTTTACTTTACAAAGGCTTTATTCTTTTAAAAGGCTACCTATGATAAGTGAATGAAATATATTAGCTTAAATATATTGGCTTAAATGTAATTATGCAAAGGATTTAAGGAATGCTAGATTCTTATTTCATATGGTTGTAAGAGTTGTATTTATCCTGAAATTAAGTCAGCCACCAGTCTAGCCCCCCTGCTAGACAGAAGACGCCATCCAAGCACTCTTGATATATAGTTGTCAGGCATTTGTTTAGAAACCTTAAATGAAGGAAATCTTTCAATGTTGATGTGAACTCAAGATCCTTGACATCTGTTGAACATAAAAATGTAAGATTAAACATTTGTTTTAGAAGGCAATAGGGCAAGGAGGGCAAGAGGTGAGCTGGTAATTAAGATTCCATGTAAGATATATTATTACTTATTTGTCACATATATAGCTCTTTGTCTCCCTTATAAGGGCAAGGAAGTGGGTGTATCTTTTGTGGGTGTATCTTTTGTGATTGGTTCTACCAAACAGCCAATAGGAATTTCAACCAGGCTGATTGGACAGAGGCAGCCACAGGAGGAGCAAAGGGGGCTGGATTAAGGGAATATAAATGCTGGCCAGGATGGCAAGAGGCCAGGCCAGAGCTTGGTAACCATATACCACTGAGCCTCTCATTTATTTGTCTGACAAATAAATTATTATTTTAATTTCTCTATTGCTGCGTTGAATATTTCATTCCAGCTAAGCGTTAACCACAAGCAGGGTGCTACAATACAACAAGGAAAAAGAAAAAAAACACAAATACCAAATTACACACAGGAATAACTATAGACACATAATTTTATTAGCAAACAATATAACATATATTGGTCTTAGCAATAAAGACCCAACCTCCCGTCTATTCCATATTTCAATTTCATAATACTTACTGCCAATACACACTTTTATCATAATTAAACTTATTCTTAATATATCTAATTTCGTATATCTACCTTGCAACTATTACTGAGGTTCCTCGAATGCTGCAACAGAATTTAAACTACTATATTTATTTTTCAGATATTCTTTGAAAACCTCCCATTTTGAAACAAATTCCTGTTTTGATTTATTCTTTATTTTTTCTGATAGACCATCCTGGAGGAGAGGACTATCAATGGCTACAAGACACAATGGCTATGCTCTGCCTCAGAAACAGAGGCAGAGTTGAGTCAGGCTGGTGTCTCCCCTCATCGCTTGTCTCCCAGAACCAGGAGAGGCATGAAAAGGGCGGAGGACAGTTTGGTGATAAGCACTCTCGGATTGCTTAGAAAAAGCCCTGGAGAGGAGGGAATTTAGACGCCTGTGAGGAGGGAGGGACTTTCCATCTCGACAACCTACTGCTATGCTCATTAGGCATGACACTCCACCAAGTCTGTGAAGATCGTGGTTTTGCTAATAAAGTGTTAACTCCCAACTTGAATGGTGTGATTTATTGCTGGCTCACACCCGCACCTAACCTAGCACAATCAGGTCCCCTGAGAGAAGTTGAAGCTTGATTCCTCTTTCATATTTCCTAGGAGAGAGATTGGTGAGAGCACTGATTTGTAAAACGTATTGGAGAGCCTTTTCGCACCCTCCGTTCTGCCTGACAAAGGGAACAGCGAACGGAAGATCAAGCGAGCGAGAAAAACCGACCTCGAAAAAATGAGTCTAATGAATTGCTAATGCAAAAATTATTTGTGTTGGTTTGGGGGCGGGGGAGAGCGCATCTGAAAGCTTTCCGGTGTTTTTGTAGCCCAGTGAGAGGTGGGTTTTAAAGCTCTTGAAAGACACACAAGTGCAGTTCTTGTGCGGCTGGATATTTGAAAGGACAGTAAGGAAGGAGTTGTCAAAAGCCCTTAGCAAAGGCTCTCACCTTCAAAGCTGAGGCAGGTCTTTGGAAACTCAGGCACGTTGTTAGGGGGGAAATGGGACCAATTCACCTCAATGTCTGAGTCTCACTTTTCTGATGCTAATGTAGGTAGGAAAATTGCTAACCCTACATTAGGTCCCCCAGGAAGCAGCACTTTTATTCTATCCGTTCCCCATAACCTGACTGCAGCCACTTTACCCAACTCCCACTAACTCCCCACTTCTCTAACGTGCCCCACCAGCTAGAATGGTGACTGGGAGTGGCTGCCGAGACCACCTAACACCAGACCTGAAAGACCTACATTGGCTCCCAGTACATTTCCGAGCACAATTCAAAGTGTTGGTGCTGACCTTTAGATCCTTAAATGGTCTTGGTCCAGTATCCCTGAAGGAGCGTCTCCACTCCCTGTGAGAAGTGATGCTACAGGGAACTAGCCAGAGGGCCTTCTTGGTGGTGGCGCCCGCCCTGTGGAATGCCCTCCCATGAGATGTCAAGGAAATAAACAACTATCTGACTTTTAGAAGACATCCTTGTTTAGGGAAGTTGTTAATGTTTGATGTTTTATCGTGTTTTTAATATTCTGTTGGGAAACCCAGCCAGATAGGTGGGGTAATAATAATAATAATAATAATAATAATAATAATAATAATAATAATAATTTGTTGTTGTCGTCAAGACTGAAAGTCCACACCTCCTCACATCCGCTGCCCCCCTCTCCAGGACTTCCCTCAAGCAATCAGAGACTGCCCCCTGTGTGCCGCCTATTGCCGCTACATCTGTTTCAGCCCTCTTCTGGTTCTGGGAGACAAGTGAGGAGGGGAGCTTGTTGCAGCAGAAGGGGGAGAGACCCATGCCTCTTCACCAGCCTGACTCAGCTCTACCTCTTGGCCTCCCTCCTCCCCTGCTTCTGCTTCTGACTTCTCTCTGCCACAGACTCTCCCCGCTCACTAAGCCCTGTTCCCTTCAGCTTCTGACACCTCTTCTTCTTCATCTTCTCCCCGTGACCACCCATCGCCATCCCACCACCACTCCCTAGGCTCTGAGACTTCTTCCCTTGGTGGTTCCCCGGCCAGTTCATCCCACCATTCCTCTGCTTCCAACCAGTCCATGACATGTGAAGGCATGTGAGCTGGGAGGAATGAAGACTGGGGTTGGTTGGCAGTGGCGTAGCGTGGGGGGTGCAGGGGGGGCCGGCCGCACCGGGCGCAACACCTGGGGTTAGGGTTAGGGGGCGCAAATCCACGGGTTAGGGGGCGCAAATCCATGGGTTAGAGGGCGCACATTACTTGCCTTGCCCCGGGTCTGACAACCCACGCTACGCCACTGTTGGTTGGGCAGTGCCCTGTCTATTCTTTTCTAAAAAGGAGGAGGAGGAGGAGGAGGAGGAGGAGGAGGAGGATGGGTTTGTCCTGCTAGGTTGACAGAGCACTTTAATCCACTTTAATTGCATAAGCCTAAATGCCCTGTCATTCTGGAGGGTGACTGTTTTATCTCTTCGTATTTCTAAATCGAAGCTGCAACAGCTGCTTCGCTGCTCCTCCCATGAGCTGAGGGCTGAGTCATTCCAAGAGTCTGGAGAGAGATTTCCAGCCATTAAGGAACATTAAGCCACGGATCACCCCCAGTTGCCAGGTGACAGGTTCATTTACAATAACCAAGATGGCCAAAACTCACAGCAGCCCTGTTCTAAAAGGCAGTTCAGCATTTTTAGTGTTCTTTAGGAAGCATTTTGAGAGCCACTGTGAAGGGATGCGTGAGTGGGGACTCACGGTTCTCCATTGATGGGCTGACAACCTGGCACAAGCCATCTCTCTTCTTGTACAGTGGTACCTCTGGTTACGTACTTAATTCGTTCTGGAGGTCCATTCTTAACCTGAAACTGTGCTTAACCTGAAGCACCACTTTAGCTAATGGGGCCTCTTGCTGCCGCTGCACCATCAGAGCACAATTTCTGTTCTCATCCTGAAGGAAAGTTCTTAACCCGAGGTAATATTTCTGGGTTAGCGGAGTCTGTAACCTGAAGCGTCTGTAACCCGAGGTACCACTGTACTAGAATGTCCGTGGTCCCCAGAAACATTTCAAATTTAATAAGCAAGGGCGCATATTCAAGATACAGTGGGACCTTGTGTTAAGTACTTAATTCGTTCTGGAGGTCCGTTCTTAACCTGAAACTGTTCTTAACCTGAAGCACCACTTTAGCTAATGGGGCCTCCTGCTGCCGCTGCGCCGCCGGAGCATGATTTCTGTTCTCATCCTGAAGCAAAGTTCTTAACCCGAGGTACTATTTCCGGGATAGCGGAGTCTGTAACCTGAAGCGTATGTAACCTGAAGCGTATGTAACCCGAGGTACCACTGTATCTGAATTGTGACTCTGTGTTTATATACTCTTTGCTAGAGCATAAGAATGCAAGAGGAGTTCTAATGGGTTCTGACCAGTGGACCATACTGCTCTCAGAACGGTCAACCAGATGTCTATGGGAAGCCACTGAGAAGCACCTCATCACAACATCCCTCTGTCCTGTGATTTGGGAGTCACTGAGAGGACTTTGGGTTTTTGTAAATAACATTTCAGATCAGGGAGGGGGGAAAGCTTGCTGAGAGGACAAGAACATATTACAATTTGTACTTGTTTTAACTGCTCTGATGTTTTAAGCGATGGAACCTTGCGATGTGTTTTAATGCACGCTTTATTGTGTATTGAATTTTATCGCTCTGTGACCGTAATACATTAATATGACTACCACAAAAAGCAAAGCAATGAACATTGCACCAGCAATGTATACTATATCTGCAGTATTGAAAATCTACCCTCTCTCTGTTTGGCATCTTGTTCCTGGCCAGTTCAGATGCTGTTATTGCACATATAAAAATAGGATGTTTTCTGCATCACTTCACACCTGGTTCCATTGAACCGCATTTGGTATTTTACTGCCCATTCACCCAGTTTGGAGAGATCAGTTTCGGGCTCCTTCATTCAGTTATATATATATATAATTTCCAACAGTCATTTAACATAACTTCTTATCTTATACTATATTTTAGACTTCCGTCAACAACCTCTGAAGATTTTCTGTTCTTTATCACTTATTCTGCATTTCATAATTTCTCTATTACTTTTAACTATCATTAACTAATAATTCTCTTCATAGTCTTCCTTGCAATATTTCATATAATCCTCCTTACAGAACTTCTTGCACTCCTACTAGCGTAATCTGCTTATTACAATTGCTTTTCAAATAGTTCAAATATTTACTCCAGTCTTCTAAGAATCTCTGGTTTCCAGTCCTTCCTGTTAATTTATCTAATTCTGCATAGTCCATTAATTTCATTTGCCTTTCTTCTTTCATCGGTAATTCTTCTTGCTTCCATCTTTTTGCCAATAGTATCCATGCTGCCGTTACTGCATATAAAAACAACTTACATTCTCGGATGTCCTGCTCCTCCATTCAGTTTTAACCACCCCGAAAAATCTTTTATCACCAGCAAACTTGGCCATGTGGCCTTTCATCCCTAATACTACCGTGAATAAAGAAGTTAAAAAGCTTTTGGAACGGATGTCCAAAAAGGAGACTCGCTTTGCGAAAGACTTAGCCTGACGCTGGAGATCCGCCACTCCTTCAAAGGCAGCTAAACCAGATTGTTGTTCAACGCCTTTATAAATGACTTGAATTGAAGGGGTTTGCAGATGACAACAAACTGGGAGTGGTAGCTAATGAGACATAAGACAGGACTGGGATTCAATATGACCGTAACAGATTGGAGAATTAGGTCCAAACTAACACAATGAATGGGACGCGGGTGGCGCTGTGGGTTAAACCACAGAGCCTAGGACTTGCTGATCAGAAGGTCGGCAGTTCGAATCCCTGAGACGGGGTGAGCTCCCGTTGCTTGGTCCCTGCTCCTGCCAACCTAGCAGTTCAAAAGCACGTCAAAGTGCAAGTAGATAAATAGGTACCACTCTGGCAGGAAGGTAAACTGCGTTTCCGTATACTGCTCTGGTTTGCCAGAAGCGGCTTAGTCATGCTGGCCACGTGACCCGGAAGCTGTACGCTGGCTCCCTCGGCCCATAAAGTGAGATGAGCGCCGCAACCCCAGAGTCGGCCATGACTGGACCTAATGGTCAGGGGTCCCTTTACTAACACAATGAATTGGGACAAATGTCAGGTTCTGCACTTAGGCAGGAAGAACCAGATGCGCCAATATAAAATGGGGAACACCTGGCTTGCCAATAGAACATGTGAAAAGGATATTGGGGTCTTAGTAGCTAAACATGAGTCAACAGGGTGATGCAGCAGCGAGAAAGCTAATGCTATTCTAGGCTGCATCAACAGAAATATAGTGTCCCGATCGAGGGAAGTCAAAGTACCACTCTTAAAAGAGTCTGTGTACTGGTCCAGTAAACGCTTCCGCTGCGCAACCAGCAACAGTTCTCTTTGCAGAGCATTAATTAAGTCCAGTGCAGAGATTCTTGTTGCAGTACAAGCTTCAGAGTCTCAGCAGCAAAGAAATAACGACATAGGGAAGCCTGTCTTTCCAAAGACAGGTTTATTGCAGACAGATAACAGAAACACCTCCGGAGCTTTCAGACATTTTTGCTTCACGCCCCGCAGGCAGAGAAAACAAACACTCTTTATATACTGAGCAACTTAACAACTTAACGAGCTTGACTACTTAAAGTCACATGACATTGCTAACTTGCCAGCGTCTTAGGTTTCACACCCTAACAACTCTATTCTGCCTTGGTCAGACCCCATCTGGTGTACTGTGTTCAATTCCAGGCGCCATGATTTAAGAATGATATTGACAAGCTGGAACATGTGCAGAGGAGGGCGACCAAGATGATCAAGGGCCTGGAAACCAAGCCTTATGAGGAAGAGGGGACAAGCCTGTTTTCTCCTACTCTGGAGCATAGGACCCAAATCAATGGATTCAAGTTACAATAAAGGAGATTCTGACTCGACCCTGGAAATCGCCTTCTCAATCCAGCCCGCCGACGGTCTGGGAATCAGCGTGTTTTTATATGAGTAGAATGTGTGCTTTTATTTAAAATGCATCTCTGAGTTATGTGTGGGGCGTAGAAGAAGAAGAAGAGGAGTTTGGATTTGATACCCCGCTTTATCACTACCAGAAGGAGTCTCAAAGCAGCTAACATTCTCCTTTCCCTTCCTCTCCCACAACAAACACTCTGTGAGGTGAGGGAGGCTGAGAGACCTCAGAGAAGTGTGACTGGCCCAAGGTCACCCAGCAGCTGCATGTGGAGGAGCGGAGACGCGAACCCAGTTCACCAGATTACGAGTCCACCGCTCTTAACCACTACACCACACTGGCTCTCAAAGGAATTCGTTCATCCCCCCCTTTAAAATATAGTCTGCCCCCCCCACAAGGTCTGAGGGACAGTGGACCGGCCCCCTGCTGAAAAAGTTTGCTGACCCCTGAGATAGATGGTCACCTGTTTTGCTTGGACTAGATGACCCTTGGGGTCTTTTCCAATTCTATGAGCTGATAGCTTCTAAGAGCCACAGGTGAGCGATGAGAGTGCAGGATGGTGACCAAAGGTGGACAAACTACCTCAGAAGGAGCATGATTTGCTAATGCCCTATCGCCCCGAAGGTCCTATATGAATGAAAGTAATCACAACCGTGTATTAATGCATTGTCAATAATTAGACACTTAAATCTTCAGTAAGTTAAATATATTTACAAACTGGAAAAACTCCTAGGTCAGCGGTTATTGCGGAACCGAAATCAAAAGCCCCAATGAACTCTTAATGACGCATCATAATTTTTAAGTCCTTCACTTCCTTGGCTTCGATCCTAGACTGAATGGGTCAGTCAGAATGGTTACCAAATTAAGTAGGAACAGGAAAAAAGGAGCTATAAAAGGCATATGAGGACCTGGAATTATTCTTATTTCCTTCAAGCCAAAGAACAGCAAGAAAAAAATGTAGGGGGAAAAACATCTGTATTTCACAGACTGAGGTTAAGTCAGGGAGGGAGTAGGACTGAGGTCATTTTGGGTATTTGGGAAATGGGGCTATTTGCATAGCTGTCAACTTTTCCCTTTTCTTGCAAGGAATCCTATTCGGAATAAGGGAATTTCCCTTAAAAAAAGGGAAAAGTTGACAGCTATGGCTATTTGATGGTAATAAGACTGGATGGGAACAGGGGGAATAAATGGGGAATGAATTCTTATGATTGGGGGGAGGGTTTAGTCTGGATGATGCCCTGGGTCCCTTCCAAACCTGCAATCATGTATCTGTGAGGTATCTATTGGAGAAGGCTTGCCAAACCCATTGAACCAGATCCTACGTCCAGAAGGGAAACTGCAACTTGCTGCTAAGCTAGGTAACCTCATCTGCATCTTTAAGAATAGCCTCTGTGTGCAATGTGCATCATGTGTGTGTATGTTGTGTATCATGTGTGTATGTTGGAGTGATGCTGGAAGTCGGAGACACAAAGACTTGTCTGCTCTGTGCTGGGCCCAAGGCTGTGATTTGGCTGCTTCTCTGAAAACCTAACAGAGAAGCAAGATCTGTTGGGGTGTTAATTCTGCAAGTCCCTGCATCCTATGCTCAGGTTATATGTGTGTGTGTGTGTGTGTGTGTTTGTAAATCCACGTATCCTAGCGAAGCCACAGTTTCTGCTGATGTTCATTCCAAGGAAACTGAACCCTGGGTAAGGTGCTTGGAACCTGAAGAGTCTCTCCCTGCTCAGAGATGGGTTGATGTGCAATAATATTTGGAGGGAAAGGTAGATTATGGAAGACACGAGTTCTTGTTGCTGATACATGCCACCGATGTGCTTCGTGCTTTGCAGTGTGAGCAAAAATATAGGGTCCAGCCCTGTAGAGTGAGGAGTGGGGTACCTTAAGCCCTAGAGGGGTCACAAGTCCATCATTAACTAATGTTTTCTTCTGGATTGTTTTATTCGATCATTGAATTTAGGTTGTGAACCTAATAATAATAATAATAATAACAGCAATATTTATTGTTGTTGTAGTTGTTGTAGTTTAGTTGTTTAGTTGTGTCCAACTCTTCGTAACCCTATGGACCAGAGCACGCCAGGTACTCCTGTGCCCTCCATCTTTCCCAACATCAGGGTCTTTTCCAGGGAGTCTTCTCTTCTCATGAGGTGGCCAAAGTATTGGAGCCTCAGCTTCACGCTCTGTCCTTCCAGTGAGCACTCAGGGCTGATTTCCTTCAGAATGGAGAGGTCTGGTCTTTTTGCAGTCCATGGGACTCTCAAGAGTCTCCTCCAGCACCAGAATTCAAAAGCATCAATTCTTTGGCGATCAGCCTTCTTTATGTTCCAGCTCTCACTTCCATACATCACTACTGGGAAAACCATAGCTTTAACTATACGGACCTTTGTCGGCAAGGTGATGTCTCTGCTTTTTAAGATGCTGTCTAGGTTTGTCATTGCTTTTCTCCCAAGAAGCAGGCGTCTTTTAATTTCGTGGCTGCTGTCACCATCAGCAGTGATCATGGAGCCCAGGAAAGTAAAAACTCTCACTGCTTCCATTTCTTCCCCTTCTATTTGCCAGGAGGTGATGGAACCAGTGGCCATGATCTTCGTTTTTTTGATGTTGAGCTTCAGACCATATTTTGCGCTCTCCTCTTTCACCCTCATTAAAAGGTTCACTGCATGCAAATAATAATACTAATAATTAAAAAAAAATGCCCTGCTAACCACCCGACGGCTGTCTGACCCCAGAAACACCGAGTACGGGCAGAAACCGAGCAACACTCCTGGCAGATGTGCAAACACGTTAGCAGCTGGAGGCAAGCGGCAAAGTGCGCGGCGGCCCCTTTAAGAGCGGCGTCGTCGCTCCGTCACTCTCTTCCCCCCTCCCCTCGCTTCGATCCCTCTCGGTCCTTCTAAACTTCCTACGGCCAGCGCAGCCTACGCTTGCGAGCGTACGCTTCCGGTTCCCAAGCGAACACCTCCCGTCCCCGCTTCTGTGTTGCGTGGCCCAGCCACTCAGAACGCCGCTTGGGCTAACGCGTCATTCCCCACTCGCATTCATTCTCCGGCCTCCCCCTTGCCTCGAACGGAATCCGGAAGTGTGCACGCGCGTGTTATGTGCGCGCGCGCTCTCGCCCGCCCGCGTTGCGTGCCTGCGCGTTTCACCTTACCTCTAGGGCGCCTCCCTCTCCTGTTTCCCCGTCGCTGCTGCTACGGACGACAAGATGGCGGCGGCGGCGGCGGCGGGCCCAGGCTTCGGCCCGGCGGGCGCCCTGGAGAGCCGCGTCCTGGCCTACACCCTGCACCGCTGGAGCAGCTTCTCCTCCACCTACCTGCCCGAGTGAGTCTCCGCCGCGACCGGCTTGGCGGAGGCCAGAAGGGCCTGGCCGAGGGAGGGTCGCTTGGGGCTGCGGGGCCTCCCTCCTTCCCTGTGGTACTTATGGGGGAGAAGGCGGAGGAAGGGGGCGCCCCATTTAAGAGGGGCTCCGGGGAAGGAGGGAGAAAGCTGGAGGGGGGGGGGAGTCTTTCTGTGGGGTGGTGGGTCTTTGTGGAGGTTGGTCTTGAGTAGGCGTGGGGGGGATTCGGAGTTTTTTTGGGGGGGTGGCTTTCGGAGTTGTTCCTGAGGGGGAGTTCACATGGGGGGGTTAGTCATGGGGTTGTTTTTGAAGTGGGGGTGGTCTTCAGAGTTCTTCTTGGGGTGGGGGTCTTTGAAGGGGTGTTTTTTTGGGGGGAGTTCATATTGGGGGGGTTCGTGATGGGAGTTGTTTTGGGGTCTTTGATGGTCTTCAGAGTTGTGGGGGGCCTTTGAGATTGTTCTTGGGGTGGTCGTCTTTGAGGAGGTGTTCTTGGAGTTCACATTGGGGGGGGTCGTCATGGGAGTGTTCTTGGGGTCTTTGAGGGGGTGGTCTTCAGAGTTATTCTTGGGGGGTTGGCTTTTTGGGGGGGCAGGCGGCCTTCGGAGTTGTTCTTCGGGTGGTCGTCTTTGAAGGGGTGTTCTTGGGGAAGTTCATATTGGGGGGGGTTCGTCATGGGAGTTGTTTTTGGGGGTCTTTGAGCGGGTTGTCTTCAGAGTTGTTTTTGGGATGGGGTGGTCTTGGAGGGGGTTTGTGGAAGGGGGGCTTCAGAATTGTTGGGGTGGTCGTCTTTGGGGTGTTATTGTGGGAGTTCACATTGGGGGAGGGGCCAGTCCTGGGAGTTGTTTTTGGGGGGGCGGTGGTCGGGTAGACTTGGGGGTTCGTTTTGGAAGGGTTCGTCTTGGGATGGGGTGACATTTGGGCTTCTTTTTGTGGTGATCTTGGGGTGGGGATTTTTAACAGGGTGGTCTTGGGGGTTCTTGGAGTTGGCGGGATCTGGAAGGAGTTGGTCTTGGGGCTGGTCTTGGTTAGGAAGGAAAAGGCTGATCCCTGCTGCAACAGGATGCAGAGTTGGGTCTCTGTGTGGTTAGGAAGCCTAAAGGTTGTCATTATGAAGGGGGCAATATGGTAGGGTGTGTTGGGTTTTGTTGTTGTTGGAGTGGGGGTCACATGGGGGCAGACATGGATGAGAGTACCTATGGGACCTCTGAGTGCTTGCTGAGCATAGCTGTCAATGCTTCCCTTTTTTAAAAGGGAAATTCCCTTATTTGGAATAGGATTCCTTGCAAGAAAAGGGAAAATTGACAGCTATGTTGCTGGGTCTTGAGGGAGCTACAGAGTGAAGAGCCAAGGGAGAGGGGTGTTATAGGGGCCTTGGGGTGGGGTGGGGTAAGCCACCCACCTTTTCTTTCCCTTTTGTTATAGGAACATAGAAAGAGGCTAGGCTTACACCAAGTAGGAGCATTGGTCTGCCCACCTCCGTGCTGTGTGCACAGACTAGCAGAGTCTAGCCAGGGTTTTAGGCCAGGAGTCTTTTCTGGGAGTCTGAGAGATGCCAGAGATTGAAGCTGGGATCTTAGTATGTGAAAGTCCCACCAAAAAGTAGAGTGTGTGTCACAGGGGCATGATTTGGAAAGGGCTTTGTTGTAGACAAGAAGAAGAGGAGTTTGGATTTGATATCCCGCTTTATCACTACCCGAAGGAGTCTCAAAGCGGCTAACATTCTCCTTTCCCTTCCTCCCCCACAACAAACACTCTGTGAGGTGAGTGAGGCTGAGAGACTTCAGAGAAGTGTGACTGGCCCAAGGTCACCCAGCAGCTGCAGGTGGAGGAGCGGGGAAGCGAACCCGGTTCACCAGATTACGAGTCTACCGCTCTTAACCACTACACCACACTGGCACAACACCCAGATTATGGAACACCTTGACCTGTGAAGTGTGGTTGGCCCCCTTCCTCACTTTTTTCTGCAGGTTATTGAAGACCTCCTTATTCTGGAAGTTTTTGACAATGGCCTTATTTTATCAGATAGGGTTTTTTTTTAATGCCATGGTTGAACAAGGCAGCTGCTGACCTTGCTCCTTTATTCTGTAACAGTTTGATATTCTGTGAAATTGTAATGTTATATATGGCTCCAGCTATCCTGCGTGGTAGTTTTACACCAGAAGTGAAAGATAGAAATGTTTATTAAAACAAACAAAATTGGGAAAATTGAGGGGCTTAGGCAAGTAATTCAAGCACTTGAAAAAGCTCCCTTGCAGGTCTGCAATTAGAGTTGAGGCATCAGGTGGGTGGGTTTCATTAATGCCCCCCCCTCCATTTTTCTAGCACTGGTGGAAGCTGTGTTTGGTTCTGGTTTCATGAGTCTCTTAAGAAAGGCATGGCTAAAGGTGGAAAGGAAGTGAGCTGGGCATGTGGTCTGTCACCAGAATCCCCTTGTGACGTTTTGTTTTTACCTGCCGTTTAATGGGGCCTGTAAACCCTAGTAATGGGAAAACAACCTGCAAATCTTGTGCATTTGATGGAGTGAGCTTCCATGATCCAGGCCACGCAGTTGAAGATCTAACAGTTGTGTTGCCTTTTAAAGTACCACAGAGCCATTGATGACTCTGTGTATTTGTCTCCTCCCTACAGCAGATCTAATATGTGTGTACCTCTGAAATGTGTACATTGAAAACTGGCAAATGGGGTAGTGCAGTATTGTGCTGGGGAGGTGAGAATGTTGGTAACCTTGGTTCCTGGTACTGCATGAAGGAGATGCAAGGAGCAGTGAAGATGTTGGAAACCACAGGAGGAAACAGTGTCCTTGTGCTTGAATCCTGCTTGCTGGTTTCCCACAGGTACACAGTGAGAACAGGATGCTGGACTAGCTGGCCAGTGTCCTGGTCCAGCAGGGTCTTATGTACTTAGGGCAAAATAAAGCAGAGTGTTTTGAGTAGGCTATTAAGGAGAAAGGAGCAAGGGATGCAATGTGGAGAGCTGCAGCAGAGATATGGAAAGACAGGTATAGTAGGGATTGGTTGATGTGCCATGTGAGAGGAAATTTTGATTATGTGTGGGCTGATTTATGCAGACACAGGATGTGGCAGAGTAGGACAGTAGACCTAATTAGTGGTTGTGGTGTGGGGAGTAGTGATATGGTAATACAGGGAGCAGAGGGAATGAAAAATGAAAGCATGGTTTGCAGGAGCAAATGGGCTGTCCTTGGAGGTCCCAATTGCTGCTGCAGAAATTTCACCTTGTTGCTAGAATACCTGTGAAGTGTATCACAGATGCACCATCTCCTTTGTATGAAATCTGTTTTGAATTTCTGCAAACATCCATTCTCTAAATATTTCTAATTGCTTTGCAAAATATTGTCTCGTGTCTTAGTTATGGCCAGTATGACAGGTCTTGCTAGATCATTTGCAGGTTCAATTTGCTAGTCTGCCTTGAAGGGCATGTTGTTTCACTTCCAAGTTGACAGGGACCATGAAATTAGATGCTTGATGAAAGCACAGGCTTCTCAACCCTATGTTTCCTTTGTAAGAGAAATGGGGGGGGGGCATTTTTTTAGGGGAACCTTGGTGGTGATGGTGGGAGAAGGTCGTTTAATCCTTCCCCTGCTGACTCTGCCTACAAATGCCAATCCAGGATGTTTTAAAATCAAGCTGGATTCTGAAAACAATTGATTCCAGATTGTGGGGATGGGTGGACTGACCTTTCAAGAAGGGGGGCATTTGCAGGGGACTGCTGATGGACGCAGGTGGGGTTAAACTCCCCTCCCTTCCTCTTGTTCCCCACAAGGCATTCCCCTCACCCACCTTTTGCATTATAATCAAACTTGGATTTGCTGATATCATTTGCTTGGATCAACTTTCACTCTGAGCAGATGCTTTGGAAGTGAGGAGAGGCAGGTGGGTCGGAAGTGAGGCAGGAGTGAGGCGTACAAGACAGAACCAGAGTTACCTGGTGTGTAGAGTTAAAGCAGGGGTCAGCAACCTAAGGCCCATGGGCTGGAAGCGGCCCGTGGAGGTAGTTTGACCGGCCCATGAGCCGCCCATGAACCAAATTGCCCGCTTGTGCACAGTGCTAAGCCAGCACAGTGTAGCACAGGGACTTGCTTCCACAGTGCTGGAAATTGTGTCAACGCAGAGGCCGAAAATGTGCACACGATCCAGCCCACGGAGGGATCTCCGCGGGACCGATCTGGCCCAGGCAAGACAAACCTTGCTGACCCCTGAGTTAAAGCCTGATGAGGGACATTATAGAGTTATGAGTAAAATGAAAATAATTGAAAGCTGATGAGAATTCAAGAGGTCAGGCAGGCTAGGTATGGAGTAGGAGAAATGAAAGGCTATTTGATGGTAGGGTAAATTTGTTTTGCTGCAGCAAAATTGGAAAAGTGATTGGTAAGGTTAGAGTCAACAATAAGAAATGTTTAAATTTTCTGGTGCCAGTTACCCTAGTTTGTGTAGGATTTCCCCCCTACACAATTTAGGGTAATTAGCATCAGAAAAATAACGGTTTTAATCATATTTCCCCCCCCCCCCCATGCCCTAGAGAGTGATCTAATTTGGCATGTTTATTTTACTTGTATTTCCTAAACAAAGCTAAAAACTTGGAAGCAGCCAAACTTGCCTAATGTTTTTAGTGTCCATTCATCATTTTTAGTGAACTTATGAAATGGAAAGGTTTTCATGAAAAAATAAAGGACTGGGAATTTTTCCATCCTAGGCCACTGCTTAAAGCAAGTGGGTTGGTGAACGGAATGCTGAGGGAAGAAATATAGATATAACATATGTGTAACCCCTGGAGTCTGTTCCCAACTGAAATGAAATCTGTAATATAGCTGTGCGAAAAGGTACTGGTTTTCAGAAGAGGACCAGAATGGATGCCTGTGACGCTGAGGCTCTGGGTAAATGGGGAACGAAGTTATCTAGTACTTTGACTTGTGCATGTAGCCTTTGCATGACTGCTGCGGCTTCTGCATGATTAGTTTACATTACAACATAAGGGTATTAGCATCCACTCTCATTGTCTCTCTTAAAGCTGTTCAACCAAAGCAGGTGGTGAAAAAGGGGGCTTTTAACATTAATTAGAGCTTGATTCTCTCTTTAATATTTGTAGACATACTTTGGTGCTTGGGGAAGAGTGATGATTGTGTCCTTTTTACCACTCATCTCTGCATGAGTGTTTGCGCATGAGCGAGAGAATGCAGAACTAGATTCCTGTGACATTAGTTCACCTTTCACTTTTGGACTCTGAAGTGAACTTGGACTTGCATGCCTGTGTGCTGCAAGTGTTTTCTTACTCGATGTTTACTGTTGTAAGTGAACTCTGGACTCCATGTGTATGGGATTGTGTCTTAGACAAAAGATGCCTTGAACTGGGAAGCTATTATTATTTTTTTTTGCTCACTTGCATGAAGGGAAGAGTGGTGGCGCTGAGTGCATGGTCAGAACTTTTATTCATATCTTGGCTTGTGCCTGTTTGTGGCCACTCTCTTTTTCTATCCAGACTCATGTTGCATGACCGTGCATTTAGCACTAGCTTTTCAGGCCTTGCTCTTTAAAAAAAGAAACTGTTGTCCTATTTAATGTCATTGTACAGTTACTGAGCCTCAGTCCTTTTCACCATCAATCTTTTATCAGCTGTGACGTTCAAGTTTCTGGAAGGTTATTGACAAATGCACAGTTGCATGGAGTAGGCTATGAGATACCCAGTGGAATGCAGTAATGATCTCCCTTTGAGAGTGGTGGTTTGGGACGCAGCTCAAACAAACAATGCAAGTAAAAACAAGGTGTCTTGTTGCTTAGGCTGCAGAAAAATATTAGCTCTCAAATGGCAAATGCAAAGTGCTAACAATACGAGGGGGAGGCAGAATTTTGAAATGGACATGTAGGAACAGGAGATGGTGTGGTTCAGAGATGTCATTTAACTCTGCCGGTGCTTGGAGCTCACACAGAGTTAATGCAGTTCCCCAGGGACGCGTTTTGTTGGGAAATTTTGCAGATATTGCATCTACGTTATCCTTGTGGCCTTGCACCAATATGTTTGGGTTTGGTGACGCTCTGGAGGCTTCCTAATAATATGTTGAGGTACAGTTTGTACAGATTGTATTGGTTATCTCAAAGGGAATTGCTGCTGTACTGAGAGCCATGTAAAAGCTAAACCTGCTAGTACGGGTGACCGCCGTGGTCCACATTTAGTCTTTTACAGTTCTCACATGAGCCATATTCTGCCCCCATAACACTGAGGGACAAGTTTCAAATGTGGCGTTGTCAGCACTCATTGGCTGAGCAAAGTCTTATGGAGCAAATGCAGGCTGCGCAGCTATCCCAGAAGCCAGAACAGCAAGAGGGATTGCTGCTTTCACTGCACAGCGATCCCTCTTGCTGTTCTGGCTTCTGAGATTCAGAATATTTTTTTTCTTGTTTTCCTCCTCCAAAAACTAGTGGTGCGTCTTATAGAGCGAAAAATATGGTAGGTTTCGAGTACAAATACCAGCTTGATCTCTGCACTCTTTTTATTGGAAGAGGAATGTTGCAAAACACACTGATAAGACTTCTGCCTTGAAAATGGATTTTAGAATGAAAACAATGTTTAATTTTTAGCAATTCTTAATTTCTACTTCAGCTTAATATCCTAATTTCAAGGAGACCTGGGAAGGTGTTAAGCACTACTATCTCCTTTGAGCATTGGGAACATCTTGCATGGTGTCAGTCCTAGTTGTACCTTTGTGCTAAATTCCATGGTAATGGAGTTGGAGTACTGGCATTATAGATGGGTTTGGCAGCCAAAGAACAGTTAGTTTGTTTCAGTGGTGTGGAGTGGAATATTTTTCCATTGCTTAATTTTTCTGCAGAAGATGTTAAGTTTCATGAGTGCATTGGTAACAAAGAATAGATTCCAGTCGCAAATAAATGTTACGTTGCATAAGCTTTTCAGGTCCAAAGGTTTTTAGCTTTGTTTATCAATTACAAGTAAAATAAACATGCTAAATTAGACCGCTCACTAGGGCATGAGAATTTTACAAAGCAAATTATGCTAATTTGCATAGGATAATTTCCCAGAAAATTTTCCAGTTCAAAATTTTCCAGACTTGAAACACCAGAGGAGGGAATATTTCAGTAAGAACTATCAAAATTGCTAGTGGAGGAACAACTGCTGTTTCTTGGCAAGCTGAATCACAGAGGTGCTTTGTTTCAGATGCATATTTGCTTTGTTTTACTTTTTCCATCTTGTATTTTTCAGCAGTGTAATCAGAAATTGCAAAACTTGAAATTATCAAGTCTTGTGTTGTCCTTTTAAATCTGTGGACAGGTTTCTGAAGGCTGTCATTTGGGGGCTGGTTCACTGAATACTTCTCCCTGCAATTTACCACCCTGTAATTTCTTGTCATTTACCCCCACACATTTGGCATGGAGAAACAAATAAGCACTAAAATGAGATAAATATTTGGTTTTGCCCATGACAATATCTCGGTCAGTGCCATGGAAGCTCAGAAACTGTCTATTTGTTTAGCTAGCACATTCCCCACTTTTCTAAATGGGACACAGGGTAGTATATTTATCCTTGCAAAAATGATGCAAGGTTGAGGTAGATTAGGCTGAGAGAGCACTTTGGGCAAGTCACTGCACATAGAGCTTCATCACAGGAGTGAGAATATGAACGGAGGCTTCTCTGATCCAAGCATCTGTACACCTTTGTACAGGAAGGGCTTTTCCTTGGCACTTCTTTCTGGGAGTTCCCAACACAGCATTCTGTGTTCCTCACTGTAATCTTTGTAAATACTGTATGTCGCCAGTAAAAGGTAGAAGGAATTGGGGCGGGGGGGACGGACGGACGGACCAGGGACCGGACCAAGGGGGAATTAACAAAACTTGCAGAAATGTAATGTGAAAGAGAACATCAGTACATTTTGTGAGCTCTTCCCTTTTTTTGCAGGGTATTTTTCATTTTACTATTTGTACAAAGACAGCAGAAGAATCCATAATATAGCACACAGCAAAAAATTGTGTGGGACTGGCTACGGCTGTTGCCCCTTAGCTGATCAGTGTAGGTTTGCGCAGCCGAGACTGTCTTCTGGAAAACGTTTTGCTTCTGTCAGTTCATACGTAATAATTTTAAGTTACTTATGTTAGACTAGAGAGTTAGATAAAGTGATGAAAGGGTGCATTTTCCTCCTTGTTATAAATGCATCTTGCTTTTTGGTTTTGGACCAAGTTTTTGCTCCGTGCACCTGAGCAAATCAAGAACTAAGGCAGCAGTTTCCCACCTTTCTGGACCTGGGACCTACCTCCAATCCGTACCAGCATTTGAGAACCCATTTCTCAATTTTTGGCTGTTTATTTGTATGGTGGTAGTGGTGGTGTTGTGACCCATCTTGGATTAGATTGTAGCCTGCTAGTGATTCCTGATCTGTCAGTTGAAGTCCAGTGCTGTAGGGTATTCTAGCAAGGTTGGCCTAAGACCAGAGCCCACAGAAAGTAGATATTGCATAATATCACAGCAAGAATACAGCAGCTGCTAGTTGATCTCTCAAAATGTCACAGAGTGTCTGGCAGTAAGGCTGTGTTGCTTTTGCTAGAACATGAGATGATGACTCTCTGCCAGGAGCTATGAGACAGGGAAATACCAATTGCAAACCTGGCCTTACCTGAGTTGAAGTGTTGACTTTGATTGCTGTTTTCAGCCATGCTCCAAAAAACCCACCCTTTTTCTTTTTCTTGTAACTGAAAGTAACCCAGGTGCCATTATTTATTACTAATAACTAAAGTGCTGTGTCATTGGCATATATAATAAATGTACAAAATTAAAATAAGCATATAGGAGCTGAGGGAGAAAAAAGTTTTCTTGAAAATTGTAGGCTTCCTAACATACAGCTGTTGGTGTCACCATGTAAATGAGGACGATTTATTTTTTCGGTCCTTGTTATGTATGGAAGATTTTAATGACTTAATGATTCTAATCAATTATGTCTGAGAACACCATTCAAGATTTTCAAAGGACAAGATTTGTTACTTGAGTGCTTCTTTAGTCAATTCCATTTCTTGTCTCCTTTGCAAACATGCCAGTGTGTTTGAAAAGTAAGAAAATTGCAACGATGCTGTTTTCTTCAGCTGTGCCTTCAGAATAAATGGTGAAAAGCTTATTTTCTAACAATTTAGGGGCCTCACTGATCCCTCCCCCAGTATTAAAAATGAGCACATTTTACAGCTCTCTGCTTGGCACTGGGAGTTGCAGTTGTTCCTGGATCATCTCATGTTTTTCATTTCTTTTAATAAGAATTCTATTTTATCCATGATAAAGCCCTTCAGGTACATTAGACTGGGAGCTATGTAACTTGCCAGGGCCACCCTGTGGTCTTCACGGTTGAGAGATAATTTGAATATTCTTACTAGGAGGGCTGCAGACTTTTCTTTTTTAAAAATGAGTTCTTGGTCCTGCCTATGGTCACCATTTGAGGCCTTCATGGACGTCATGTTGATGACCTTGGCCTGCATTCAGGAAAAACAAATCAGGTTCAGGGCCAAGTAGAGATATGAGCTCCTGAGCCACAGCCTTTCAGCTTACCACCTGCAATTTCTTGGACCACAGTTTGAGAATCTTTTTCATATGCTGCTTCTGCTATGGCCATCTTCATTGCATACAGATAAAACTCATTAAGACCCCAAAAACATAACTTTATGTACTAAAAAGCATTCTTACAATTAAGAGTGCGGGATTTTTTGGGAAAATGACTGAAGGGTGTGTGGATCTTTTTGAAGGAGATGCATTACTACCTAGAAGGGTACACGCTGATATTTTAGCAATTTGAAGTCTCTGGCTCCCATGCGGATACCAGAATTAAGGCAGACTATAAAATGCCCCATAAAACAAATAGCAGTGATTTGAGCATCACGAAAGTACTGCATAAGAAGGCTTAAGAGCCAATTGAACATTGTTTGGCTTTTTAAAAATAAGATGATGTCTGTGTTGTGCTAATTTAGAGCTCTGTTGCGGATGCAAATGCCAGGCCTAAACAATTATCTGCGAGAGATGCTTTTATTGGGCATGGATCTTCCTGGAAACCTTGCCTGCTTAGGTTGAGGCAAGACCTGGACGAGAGCTCAAAAGACCTTGCTGCAAACAAGAGAAGCTTCACCCGCTCCTGTTGCTTAGTCTCCGTTTATAGAATACTTGCACAATGCTGTCTTCTAATCTTGGTTGGCTGCCCCTGTATCTGAAGGCCTAGGGTGGGTAGCAATCTGTGTCAAACCTTTTAAAATAATTATACATCTGTGTGTGGTTTTCTCGGACGCGGCGTCTTCATACTTCTGCGTGGCCAGGTGCTTCTCCCTCTTCTATCCCTTTATAGCAATGGTCGGTCTGAGCAATGTACATCTAGCATCGCACAGCATAGAAGCACAGGCTATACTTCCTCATAGGTGGACTTGCGGCTCTTTGTGCTCACTACACAAAGTACTTTACCTCCAGTGTTAGAAACTCAGGCATACAACCTAGGCGCCAAATGGTTCCATAACCAGGGTTATAGTCATCAAAACGGAATGCCTGGTTGCTACTTTTGGGCCAGGTGGCTCAAAGGTCGTGTTTTTAATAGGACTTTTTAGATCCTGAAACTCATTCCGATTGTGCAGATAAAATATACCGGATAGAATTATGCAGGATGTGTTGCTAGTGTAAGAAAACTGTCAAGATCCAAGGATCCCCAGGCATGCACCTCTAGATGGTGGAGAGCTCAGGTGCCATCCTGGCAGCCAGGTATCTTCACTTGGTTCCAAGTGGCTGATAACCAGGTGCAAAATGCTGCTGAATTTTGAATGCTGTTTACCTCCAAGGTGTTCAAACTGGCATGCTTGTTAGATTGGGATAATACTATTTGCCCAAATGCTACTCAGTGAACTTCACAGCTGAGCAGAGATGTCAGCTTGGGTTTCCAAGGCTTGCTACACAGTCAGTTGTGCAGACTCACTCCAGAACCTTGGTAACTGGTGCCATAGATTGTCAGGTACCCAGAACTGGTCAGACTTTATTTCTATTGCTGGCCCTTAGCAGTATCTTGGGCTGTAGTGCTTAGTTGGCTGCGAACTTGCATTAATCCATGGGGGAACATCTTTCAGCCCGAGGTCCACATTCTCTTTCGGGGGCTGTGTGTCAGTGGTTGGTAGGACCAAAGCAGTCAGAAAACAAACAAACAAATGTGAACTTTAACTTTGTACAGTAGGACAGTTTCAACACACCCTTGTACCCCCTACTCGGTCCCCCATCTGAGCAATCAATAAGCTTTATTGGAGAGTGCACAGAAGGCCAAGAAGGGGTGTGTCCTGGGGAGAGTGTATGGCTTGGAGGATTCTAAGGTTCAGTTAATAATTGTAGAGATGGAAGAGACCACGAGGGTCATCTAGTCCACCTCCCTGCAACATAGAATCTTTTGCCAAGCTTGAGGCTCGAACCCACAACCCTGAGATTAAGAATTTTATGGTCTACCCACTGTGCTCTCCCATGTCCTAGGACAGAGAGGCCCAGAGGGCCTGAGCTTCCCCATCCCTGCATTAAACAAAAACCCTTTCACCAGTTTGAAAGAGGTCCCTGGTAGTTGAAAACGTTTATGTTTCTAGTCCTACTTATATAAATGTTAGGTGGCAGGAAGAAAGTGCGTAGAGGAAGCGTGTAACACATACATGCATGCTCCAAAGCAGCTGTGCTTTCTTTGAAATGTTTTTTCTTCTTAACTCAGTTCTATATTGATTGACATTAAAAACAAACCAACAAACCAGAATGCTAACTTTAGTTGCGTATTTTTAATGTTGTTTGTGTTTCTTTGAAAATAATCCCTGAGATGTGTGTTTATATCTATGGTTAGCTTTACCATAAGAGCGAAATCGTCGTGGCCAGTCCATCATGAAACAATTTGACCTATTGACTTAAAGCTCTCTGTGACTTTAGCTTTGCTAGATGTTTATGATGATGCAGACTGCTACTTGGCAATGAGTAGAGCCAAAGGAATATGGAAATATGCCTCTTCAGGCCAGGATTGTAAAGCTCTGCAAATCAGTTTCCTAGCTTGCACACCTATTTGATTCTGTCTCAACACTTGGGCAGTTTTGGGTAGCTCTATAAGATTATAAGAAGCACCATCGAAATAGGATTTAAACGTTGAGAGTGGCTCAACCAAACTGGAATAGTGTTTAGGTTTGGTGGCCTCTAACAGAGAATGCAGCTATTATCATGTGTATTTAACATGTTCAACTGCAATACAGTTTGCTTAGTTGCGTGAAATAAAAGACAAGTCCCTAGCTTAGCAGGTTTGGCTATGGAACAAAGCAAGTACATCTATGTATATTGGGCCTCTCGTCCTCCCCCCCTTCCCTGGTTGCCAAATGTTATTTAAGACATGCAGAGTTTTCAGAGATGGAGGGGTATTAAATACAGATGGTACCTTGGCTGACATTTTGCGCTGTGTGTTAAAATTTCTAGAGCGTTCACTTTATTAGTCTGTTACAGCAAACCCCAGAAAGAGTGCTGTGACACCTTAAAGACTAATGTATCTATTTATTATGATGTGGTCCATGAAAGCTAATGCTGTAATAAATACATTTGTTCGTCTTTAAGGTGCCACAGAACTCTTCGTTGATTTTGTTTTGTGTGTATTTCAGCCGTACAAAAATTTGACAGCTGGGGACAAGGGCTGTTGGAAGTTTGAAACCTAGGTTTGTGGTACTTCAAGACCTGTAGGTATAAACAGGTTCTCATCTGGTTGCTTGCGTGAGAAGAGTGATTAGGTTTTCCAAGAGGCTTTAGTAAAGTTGAATTGCTCTGGTACCTTTTATTTACAAGTTTAAGGGTGAACAGTGACTGCCTTGCATGGACACACCTCAAAAAGCCCATCCAGGGAAGGGCAATAGCTCAGTAGTAGATCATTTGCTTTCCATGAAAAAGGTCCCTAGGATCTCCTGGTAGGTTGGGAATGTCCTCTGTGTGGAGCCTTAGAGAGCTGTTGCCACCCAGTGATCTGATTCTGAATCAGGAGCTTCCTATGTTCCATGGTCTTTAGTGGGGAAAATGACAAAGATTGAATCTTCCAGATGAAACATTCCACCTGTCTCAGCTGCCTACAAGTAGCCTCAGGGAGGATAGTGCGTCTTCAGACGGCCCTTGTGTATGTGGGTAAGGAAAAAAAACTGCATTGGGTTGCGAAGTAGTTCTTAATCAGATTGGGTTTAGGGAAGGAGTTGCATTGACCTCTAGTACAGAGTATTAAGTGGGTAACATACAAGTGCTTTGAACCTCTCTTTGTGTATGTGTTTTTAGGAATATTTTAGTAGACAAGCCCAATGATCAGTCTTCGCGGTGGTCTTCTGAAAGCAACTACCCTCCCCAGGTAAGTGTTTGAATTTTCCCTCGGTATCTCGAACCCTTCAGTTACTACTACCACCAATACTTCTGAGTCTATTATTTATCTGAATAAATGGTGCCATTATTGCAAGACCATTCTTTCTGGATTGGTTTTTCAGAGGGCTGGGTTAAGTTGGTGTTTGCATTTAAATTCCGAATGGTGTCTCATTGGTTCTGTGTTCTTACAACGAAGTCTTGGTGCTCTGCTCTGAGACCCTGGAGTAGAACAGAAAGAACCAGCAGGAGTGGTAAAATAGCTCTCCATAATACTACTGTAAATAGCCAGCTTTTCAATGTGTGTGCATGTTTATTTACATTTGCGATAAGTATCAATACACTGGAACGAGGATCTATTCTAGGAATGAGACTGCATTGGGAAATTCTGGGTGCTTTGCCTCCCTCCACAGTGTCAACTAAAATAGACATTTTTTCTCTATCTTGATGTACTTTCTCCTCTTCATGTTTTGTTGCAATTGCTTGGACATGGGTGTGTAGAAAGATTGGCAAGGTCTGATTGATCCTGTTGGGAAGAGGGCACTATTTCTGGAGAGGTAACCCAGGCTTGCTGCAAAAGGGCCTCTCCTAATTACGATTAAGACATACTGAACAGGTAAAACGCCTCTCTAAGTGCCAGCATAACCTACCTTTGTTAGGCAAGTACCAGAGACATTTACAGTTGCCTGACTTCCAATTACTACTTTATTAGCTTTTCCTGTGGAGTATAGGAAGTCATGGTGCTGGGATAAGGACACCACGGTGGAGGAAATAGCTCAAGCCAACATTAATATTATTGGGAATAAAATGAATCTGGATTCTCCTCAACCCCCACTCCCTTTGCCACTTGCAAATAACTCATCCAGTCCCCGAAGAAGCACTGGTTTTAATGTCCATGGCACCTAACCTACTGGCAAAATTCTAGCTTGTTTATTTTTAGCATTAATTTTGAAAAAAAAAGCCCAACATTTCTGAACGTAGGTTTTCCTAAGCTAGTATTTCAGCTAAAAATAACCAGCTAAATAGTCATGTTCTGCTCTTCCTGCATGCGTCTACCAGATGGTCTTTAATAGTTCTTCTTGGCAGAGATTCCTTTTTATGATATTCAGCAGTGTAAAAATGATATGTTAACATTGTCTTGAGAGTATAAGGTAGTCTTGAGTTAGTATGATGCCCTAGAGGCCTTAAGTGAATTTGGTGGATGGTGGTGGTTGGCATCTCTTGACGAGTGGAATTTAATTTTTGAATGTTTGAGTGTATAATTATTAGGCTGGATCTTGCCAAGAAGAATGACCAAACGAGGAGCATACATCTTACTTCCCCTCTTACAGGGACCTGGCCATCTAAATTTTTAAGGCGAGCAAATACCGTATTTTTTGCTCTATAAGACTCACTTTTTCCCTCCTAAAAAGTAAAGGGAAATGTGTGCACGTCTAATGGAGTGAATGCAGGCTGTGCAGCTATCACAGAAGCCAGAACAGCAAGAGGGATTGCTGCTTTCACTGCGCAGCGATCCCTCTTGCTGTTCTGGCTTCTGTGATTCAGAATATTTTTTTTCTTGTTTTCCTCCTCCAAAAACTAGGTGCATCTTGTGGTCTGGTGCATCTTATAGAGTGAAAAATACAGTACATTTTGTAAATTAGGCATCTTTGCATGATACATCTTGGTTCATGTTGCGAGGTAGTCTTTGCAGTGGTATTGACTATTAGAGCAAGTGGCAGACAAAATATTTTAATCTCAAGGCAATTTTCCTGGCCACAGTGATGCACTCAAGCTATCTGCAAACAAGCATATTTATATACTGTGGCTCAGTGCACACTTCAGGTCAAGCCACAAACCATGATTTTTGTTCCTTGCTAGAACTATCATTTATGTTGCAAGTAGATTTAGCACCCAAGGATTTTAAAATAATTAATTTTTTGAAATGCCTATCTTGCAGTCATGACCTTCAGGGTGCCTTACAAAATGTACAATTTTTAAAAATGTACTAACCCAGTCTTGCAAATGAAATGCAGAACTGCGTAATTATAACAATCCAGAGCAGGCAGAAATTTCCCAATTAAAAAAATGTGAAAGCCTCCACACTGACATTTATATCTAAAGACATGATGCGTGGAATAAGTTTAGAGTTGTGTATACACAGTCGTTGCCTACTTGGAGCCCCCTCCCACAGTGTTTTGGGCTACCACTCTCATCAACCCCAGCCCCAGTGTTAGTCCAAAACATCTGGCGGTCACCAGGTCGGTTGCTGTATGCCATTCACGTACACCCAGCAGTGAGCCAAGATGGTCTGGGCTGCATCTCCTTGCCGTGGGCATGCTCCATCACAAGCCTGTCTTTGCTGCCATGGAAGCTGTCAAAGACTTTCCTCCCAGTTTCTTTTCGTTAGTGTGGCTAGAAACAGCGCAGAACAGAATTTCCACACCCGCGAAACGCGTTCTGCTTACATCTTGGTTTGTTTTAAGGTTCTACTTAGCTCTAGGCCTTGTTTACGGTGTGATACACTTAAAACAAGAACAAAGAGCCATGTGCATTCTTTTCCCATCCCCTGTAGTATCTGATCCTGAAACTTGAAAGGCCTGCCATAGTCCAGAGCATCACATTTGGAAAATATGAGAAGACCCATGTCTGTAATTTAAAGAAGTTTAAAGTTTTTGGCGGGATGAATGAAGAAAACATGACAGATCTCTTATCAAGGTAAGAAGGATATTCAAATGTGCTTTGGGCATTTGCTTAATGTCTTCCATCGCAGGACTGATAAGGTGGAGTATAGGCAGCCGTGAGATGTGCTTTAGTACACGATTCCCAATCTTTCCCCCTATAGAACACTTGAAAATTGGTGAGGGTTTTGGCAGACCTCTTAATTATGATATACGATATCTTTATTGTCATTGTCCCATGCAGAACAATGAAATTGTAAAACTACATAAAAACTATATAAAACTACTACAAAACTACATAAAACATTCAAAAATCCCTAAAAACTCTGAAACCCCATTTTAAAATACACTATACTATACTTTTCTGCCTTCTGTAGCAATTCTAATGCACTGTGTGCTAGAAGCTATGTCTCTTTTTTATTGTCATTAATTGCTTTTATTACATATTGCATTCCATAGAATTCAGATGACAATATGGTAAAATCCAAGAAACAAAAAGAATGAAAATACACTTAAAATTAAATGTGAATATTTAATTTGACGAATATGCCATCTCCCGTCTTCAACCACAAATCCATAGACCACCTGAATGAAACTCATGGACCCCTGGGAACTCCCTCCCCTCTACCTGGTTTATGCTTTAACTCCCTCTTCCCCATTACTATTGGTGATAAAAATGACATTATTGGAGTGAGGCTGTTCTCTGTGCACTTCCAGATACCTTATAGCACTGATTTGGTGAGCCAACTATACACTCCCCAATGAATCGAAAGCAAATTATTTTTGGTTTACATGGGACAGCCTCAGGTTCATCCCCGTTTCCATCTGAATTCCAGAAAAGCAAGCTAACTCATTTCAGAATGTTGGACAGCTCACTGCTTTACAAGCCACTGGCAAGACCAAATCTGTTGCCTCGAGCAAAGCTTCTTGGCAGATCACAACACTAGCAGCCTCATAATATTTATATTTATACCCTGCCCATCTGGCTGTTTCAAAAGGTGGTTCTCTTCTGTGCTCATTCTGCATTTAAGTTTTCCTTCTCATCTCTGATTCTTTGCACTGGCTCACTCCCTCTGTCCCAGGCTCTCGCTTACTCTTCTGCTTTTCGTCAAATGAATATTTCTGTTCCGCTTTTCCATAAAAACTGACCCCATAACATGACTTGGAGACAATAAAAAATTAGCATAAAAGCACAGCACCTGAGCAGAGCTAACAAACTTGTATGCTTAAAAAGAAAAAAGCAGAAGCAGTTGAGAATAAGCCATGCACTCCCTCAAAAGCTTGATGGGAAATGATAGCCTGCCCAGGAACTTAAAAGGGAAGAAGCCAGGCAAGTCCCCATGGGGAGAGAGTTCCAAATCCTGTACACCAGGAAAGAGAAAGCAGCATCTGGTGACAGGCAGCAGTGTTGGTGCTGACCTTTAAAGCCCTAAACGGCCTTGGTCCAGTATACCTGAAGGAGCGTCTCCACCTCCATCGTTCTGCCCGGACACTGAGGTCCAGCGCTGAGGGCCTTCTGGTGGTACCCTTGCTGCGAGAAGCCAAGTTACAGGGAACCAGGTAGAGGGCCTTCACGGTAGTGGCACCCGCCCTGTGGAACACCCTCCCATCAGATGTCAAAGAGAAAAATAACTACCAAACTTTTAGAAGACATCTGGAGGCAGCCCTGTTTAGGGAAGCTTTAATGTTTAATAGGTTATTGTATTTTAGTGTTCTGTTGGAAGCCGCCCAGAGTGGCTGGGGAGGCCCAGCCAGATGGGCGAGGTATAAATAATAAATTATTATTATTGTTATTGTTATTATTAAATTGCCAGTGTTTGTATCCTCACCTGTTAAAAAACATTTATTTTCTATATAGATCACATTTTCACATATCTATATTCACTTGAGCTCCTCGGACTTTTCTGTGCAGTATGGACTTGTTTGTTTTTGTGTGTGTGAGAAAGAAAGCATTAATTTATGTGTTCCCATCACATTTATAAAGATAGCCGGCTGGCTTTCCTGTGCAAGACCTTAGCAGGTGGCGGGGTCTGGCTGCTGACTTGAATGTAAAACTTGGCCTCTTCTTGAACCTGAACTAGTAAATGGTGCAATGTGGCTTTAGGTGCCACAGCACTTAAAATCTCTGCTCTGCCTACCTGCCATAGAAGAGAAATCCCTGTCCCTTGTTGAGCTCTCTCTACGCTGCAGAGCGTAGGTTCATATGGGTGTAGTTGGTCCCTGCCCTACAAAAAAACAAAAACAAAAAAACTTGCAGTGAATAAGCAGTGGGGAAACTTGCATTGGGGAATAAGGTCTCCTGATCCTTATTCCCCACTGTAAATGTTCTCTGAGGGTGGTGATGGCATATTTTGTAGCAGCGCGTCTATTTACAAATTGAAGCGAAACGAAAATTATCTCCTACTTAGCCATAAAAAGATTGATTAACCTTGTGTCCTTCCCTCCACAGTGGCTTAAAGAATGACTATAATAAAGAAACGTTCACCTTGAAGCATAAGATTGATGAGCAGATGTTCCCTTGTCGATTTATTAAGATAGGTAAATATATCCCTCCCCCCCCCCCAAGTATACATGCTACCAGTTTGCTAGTCTCTGTTCAGGCAGGTTACCCACCCAGTGGTGTTATAAAGGGGTTCTGCAATGCCCTTTGTCTTGGACGAATCTGCCGCTGGTGCGAAATGTGGTGTCTACCTTGTGTCAGGAGCAAATTCCCAGGGCCTAGTCTTTCTTTTTGAAGTCCTTACAATGCAGTTGGAGAGTGTGTTGTTTCAGCCTACAAACCTACCATTGGCTTGGGACTCGTGTCTTAGTGCATTCCTCTGCCTCTAGTGTGGCATATTAGCTGAGAGCATCCTGCTGGCAATTATTGATGAAGGGTGGTAAGGAAGACTCTTAATGCTGGGCTTGGTATGTAAACTAGTCATAGTTCCTCCATTTGCAGGGTGTGGACCAGGGGTCAGCAAAATTTTTGTGGCATGGGCTGGTTCACGGTCCCGCAGACGCCACGGTAGGCCGGAGTGTGCGCGCACACATTCACAAATGCTATTTCTGACGCTTCTTCCGGCACAGAGGAGGTGTGTGCAGCTTCTCATTGGCTGCAGGAGCTTCCTGCAATGGGCAGTTGGCCAGCGTTGTGGAAGGCGGTTCCCGCTCTATTCTGTGCCGGTTTAGCGTGGCGCATGGGAGCCGACTGAGCGGGCGGCGGGGGTCCATGGGCCGGTTAAACGACCCCCATGGGCTGCTTGTGGCCCATGGACCTTAGTTTGTCGACCCCTGGTGTGAACGCTTAACTAGAGTAACTAGAGCCATTTCTGGGATTTGAGATTCTGATGCATAAGAAGAGCCATGCTAGTAGAACAAAAGTTCTATTTCATCCAGCACCTTGCTGTCTCCAGTGGCCAACCAGATGCCTCTCAGAAGCTCCCAACCAAGGCATTAAGCTATTATCAGAAGTTTGTCCTCACCCTCTGGTAGTCACTGCCACCAAACCTGGAAGATTCTGTATAACCACCATGGCTGATGGCTGTTTATAGGCCTATATTTTATTAACTTGATCAGTCTAAGCTAAGGGCTGTTGCTGCATTTGGTGGCAGCACAGGTCCATGTATTAAATGATAGCCATGTGAAGCAGTACTTCCTTTTGTCACTCCTGCATCTACTTGCCAGTATATAAATAGAATTTTTGTCAGCGTTATTGAGAGCACCTTGGTGGGCAGTGGCCACCAAGAGTGTCTTTCTAGTCATGCTTTGGTGTGTTTTTTAGGCCTCCTTAGAGATGGTCCTGGGCCAAAAGGGAGGAGGTGGGTTCAAATGTTAACAAGTATTAAGTGTTTTGGGCCTTTGGGTTAAAACCAGCCCCATGAACTCTGCCTGGAATGCTTTGGGGAAAGTGGTTCAAACTTTGTAAAGTGTATAAAACACTTAGAGTAAAAAAGTGCTATATAAACAACCCCTTCAGAAATTGCAGTTGAAAGACAGGGAATAAATATTGGATTGTAGCCAAATGAGTTCTGCTCAGAGTAGACCCATTAAAATTAACTGAAGTTACTCATGTCCGTTGATTTCAATGGGTCTGCTGTGAGGTTGACTAGCATTGGATACAGACCATTTAAAATAAATACTTAAACCAAGTACTTTTACTTTCCAAACATTGTCCTCAATTTATGGCAGCCTTCATTTTGGTCTAAAATAATGTGGTTAACCAAAATGCCAGTTGATGCTAGACTTGTATAAGAACAGGAATAACACCGTGAATTCTTGGCCCTCCTGTTTGAGTGGGGACAATTCTTGCAAATGGGTATCTGTCTTGGAATCTGTGGGATCCTGGGCAGCAATCTCTGGATTAAGTGAATTAGATCTGTTTAATAATAAAAAAGGACATTTGCTTTGCCTTATGCTCGCTGGGTGGCCTTGCCTGTAAAACATTACAAGCTGGCAAGTTTTTTCCTAATCTGAGCTCATGTCCTGATTATGTTTGTTTTGCTTTAAAAGAATTTGCGCAACAGATGAGCAACTACACCCGTACTCTTGTTTTGCTTTAACTTCATTGATTACTTGGGTATTTTGCTCATTGATCTTCTTCTCATTTTAGAATCTTGATTCCCCCCCTTCCCCACTTTCACCCCTTATTCACACTTGCTTGAACGGTGAAGTTTTGTGTAGATTATCTAATAATAATAGATTTAGGGAAAGCAATATCTTGTGTGGAATAATGTCAGTATTTGCATGGAGGATACATATATGGGAAACAATAGTTTTCTCCCTTCCTGCACTCTCCCCACCCCCCTTGCCAAAAAATCCACTCTAGTGCTAGAGTTTGGTAATACACAGTATATTAGCCTTCCTCCAGATGTTTTGGACTACAACTCGGAGCTACAATCTAAAACAACTGGAGGGCACCAGGTTGCAGTTGGGTGAAATAGGCAGATCCAAGTGAAAGAAATGGCCACACCATTATTCTTTTGAGTTCTCTTTGGTCATCCGTTATTCTGGAATCCTGAATTGTGGAATCCTAGAACCAGGGCCATCTTGTTCAACTCCCTGCGACGCAGGAATCTCAACTAGATCATGCATGACAGATGGCTATCCAGCCTCTGCTTAAAGCCCTCCAAGGAATTGCAGCTGTCCACACTGCAAAGGTGCCTACACACTGTGTTTTTGCAGTACCAAAGTGATCTCCTGGGCAATATGTGTGGAAGTCCTGGGCTACCCAGATGACAAGACCGATGTCTTGGCCTCGTTGATGTGGTCCAAAGGAAAGCTGAGTAAGACGTTTAACACCAACTTAGCTGCAGGACATGCAGGGCGCCTCCCTAATTCATCAAGGATTTGAGACCCAATGGCTACCCTCACCTGGTTTAGCCGGCCAGGCGAAGCTGTCCCCGGGGTGTGGGTGCTGTCGCATACCGACAATTTCTAGGAGCCACAGATGAGAGTTGAGTGCAGGCAGGGGGCCGGCTAATGGTGGATGAGCTGCCCAGAAGGAGCACGCCAGAGATACTGCCCCTTCCTTAACACCCCCTATGCCTCCCCTACACACTAGTGACACAAATATAGCCTAGCAGTGTTGTGCCATACCAGCCCCAGCCCAGCCTGCCAGTTAACCATGATAGCTGAAGGAAGCATCCATGTTCAAGGGCTGTACACTTTCGTGCCAGATGCCGGGTGCAAACGGGGAGAATTGCTGCTTTCATGCCCTGCTTTGGAGCTTAGAAGCATCTGTCTGGATGACACTGGCGCTGGAACTCTCTGGTGAGATGGACCTTTGGGTCTGCTCCAGCAGAGCAGCTGTTAGGTTAAAAGAAACTGTGATACAGTGTCTGGAGGGGAGAGGTCAGGAAGGGGGAGTTGGTTATGGAGAAGGAGGTTCTAAAAGTACGACGGAATGGATGATTCTGTGCTCTGGCGCTGTGGATTGAAGATGGCAGGGCAGAGATGATCCAAGCTCGAAAAGACCCACTTGATTTTTCGTGGATCTGAAGGTGTTCTCAGCCCGTGACATTCACAGCACAGCCTGTAAGCTGTCTACGTGCAGTGCGTGGGTTGTACTGGGAACATGGCTCGTTAGCAGTCGCTCCGTCTGTTCTTTTCATTCCAGGCTCTTGGGTCTAAAATGCTAAGATGTAGGAAATGCCCTTTCTGTTAGCCACTTGCCACAGGCAAACGTCTTTTAAGCAGCTGGTGCGAAAAGCCCCTTTTGATGTGAGCGCGTGAAGAGTTCTGTGCAACTCCAAAGCTTGCTTTTGATTTTTAAGGGCGGCTAGTTCAGTCGGAGGGATTGCTGGGCTTGCATTGTGCTTCTCACTCTGTGGATCTGATGTGACTGCAGAGGAACAATTTGCGCATTACTGTAATCTCTGTGAAAGGGAAATTGTGGGGTACACACAATTTTGGGTACACACGAAGTACATTGCAGGCGTTTTTCATGGCAGATACACTGTGTGATGGGGCTCTCATTCCACCCTGGAACCTTGATAATTATCCCTCTATGATTGGATCTTTATCAGGGCTGATGTCTTGGAAAAACTACTATTGCCAGGATCCTTTCTTAGGGAATCATTGGCACTTAAAGCAGTCAGGCTTGTCGGGCAGAACACCAGACACTTTAAGATTGCGGAACCAAGAATGCAGTCTAGAACACCTGCTAAATCTGGATTAGGGAAAAATCCATAGTGATGGGCGAGCTCTCCACTATTACCTTATTGATAACTTTATGAAACATGAAAAACGACCACTCTGGACCATTTTAATTGCACTTGCTTATTGCTGATCCATAGGCAAGATTTGTTTTTCAAAGTGCACCGCTTAATTTAATTCTAAGCTTCCATTTTTGGAGCGGGGAACCACTAGCCGCCAGAACTGGGAACTTGGCCAAGATGAGCTGAGTCAGTGGCCCTTTCCTTAGGTGCCACAGAAGTACTTTACTCAAAATGATCAAAGGCTGGTGTCAGGAATATAATTGCTTCCATACAAAACTGTGGCTGTGCGCCTTCATAGCTACTTTTCACACAATACTGCAGCTCCATTATTTCAGATTTATGCAGAACCTCCAGGACAGGTGTCTAAATGATGTATTCTTCTAAATGCTAATGGCATTCATTGGGTTTCGTTTGTATTTTAACTGCTTGTGCATCTGAACATTCTAGACACCTATATTTTAATGACTGGAATCACAGGTCTCCTGGAGAGCTGGCTTTTCAAAGGATCCTCTCAAAAGATCTATCTGAATATTATTTTTTAAAAATCATTTCCTCCAAGGAACTCAGGCCCTTTTTACCTTGCATCATCTCTGTAGGGTAGGTGAGATTGAGACACGGTGACGGGCCGCTTCTAAAACTCGTAGTATTGTATTTCTTCTGCAATTTGAAAGTGTGCTTTATGGATCACAGTTTATCCACCATTCTGCATATTCTGCCGTTGGCCACAGGTACTCAAAAGCTTAATTTGACGCAGAGGCTTAGTTTCGGCACTTTAGGCTTTAAGCCTGGGGTGTGTTGCGAAGGGCAGTGTGTGCAGTTAGCCCAGGCAGAATCTGCACACCTGGAAGTAAAAGTTTTCCCAGGTGAGAGGATGTGACGTTTTGAGCTTGTCTGTGGAAACTTTCAAGTAGTGCTCTGGCATCTAAGAGATCTTGAGGATTGACTGGGTAGAGAGAGGGAGAGGGAGAGGGAGAGGGAGAGTGCTCAAACAGAAGTGGGTGGAAATCTAAAGAAATCATAGCTGGCACACATGGCTTCAGTACCCAGCATGTAGAAGGCAATTGCAGAGTATAAATGGAATTCAGAGGCCCTGAGTGACTGTGGGATGTGCTCTATAGGACGGGGCAATGGATTTCTATCTTCTTCGTGGTAGGGAGTATGCACACAAGGGCACAAACCTTTCAAAAGGGGATTGGGCTTGCATGCACAGGTCATATAACCCATTGTGACTGGGGCCTGTAGAGTGGCACTTGTTTTTACTGTGGGAATCTATGACTGAGTTCACTGTATTTGATGCACATTTAAGTGGTGAATAGTGAGATGGACAATGCTGCCTTGCAGGCCACTTGTCTTCAGTTGCTTGACTTGAACAGTAACTCTCAATTTTTGAGGGTCCCATGGATTCTGGTACCTCCTTCCCAGAGTGAGATAATGCAATGGAACTGGGCTACACAAAAGCAGTCCATGTTGTCCTCCTACTGTTTATGCACACTTAACAACTGTTGCATTGCCCTATTTTCTTTAACGGCCCAGTGATGCTTTTAAATTGTCTGGGAGGAATGATGACAGACAAGCCAGTGCCTGCCTGCCACCTGTGGTCAATAGAAACCAGCATGCCAGTACATAATGTCTTTTTCTCCTTTCTTGTTATTCCTCAGTTCCGTTGCTGTCGTGGGGCCCCAGCTTCAATTTTAGCATCTGGTACGTTGAACTTAACGGCATTGACGATCCGGATGTGGTGCAACCCTGCCTCAATTGGTACAGCAAGGTAGGCTGCAGAACTGCTGGAGGTTTTTGTGAGAGAAAGAAATTCAATTTTCTGGTTGGTGGATAAGTTACCCTGTTTGAATTCAAGCAGTCAACTATTGTATGACACTCGCAGCATCAATATCATTATTTCTAAAGACATAGCTGTTTGACGTGGTACTTTAGGTTTGGCCGTGTGAATCTGGGGAATGTGAAATGCTTTGGAAAAATAATCCCGCTTTTTGTGAGAAGCGTGAGCATTTCATAATGGAAGAACTTTGGCTTTTGTGTGACAGCATATTTATAGCTTGCCTCAGTTCCAAAAGAAGGATATTATTTAATAAGAACAACAATGATAATGATATTATTGTCCTGGTTTGACCTTTCTGCAATTGAAAAAGATCCCGAGTACCTAGTATATTGGGGGGGGGGAGGGAGGGAGAGGAAGCCTATACATGCAATCTCAGAAAGCTTTTGGCGGTCAGAGTAGACAGTAGAAGAAGAAGAAGAAGAGTTTGGATTTGATATCCCGCCTTTCACTCCCCTTCAGGAGTCTCAAAGCGGCTAACATTCTCCTCTCCCTTCCTCCCCCACAACAAACACTCTGTGAGGTGAGTGGGGCTGAGAGACTTGAAGAAGTGTGACTGGCCCAAGGTCACCCAGCAGCTGCATGTGGAGGAGCGGGGAAGCGAACCCGGTTCACCAGATTACGAGTCCACCACTCTTAACCACTACACCATGCTGGCTCCCAGTAGTGGTTAGATAGACCAACACACTGCCTTGGTATAGGGAAGGTTCAAATATTTCTGCAGGTAGTTGATGGACGTATCTTTTTGCCCAGTTTTTCCTTGTCCCATAAAATCAGAGCCTGCTTGATATGTTTGAAACCCTTGATTCCTGTTTTATATTTCTCTAGTTTCGATTTTAGGCTGCATTTTTTAATGATACAGTTTTTAAAAATATTGTACACTGCTTGTAGATTTTTAAAACATCAAACAGTTTATAAATGCTTCCAAGCATGTGTAGTTAGGACTGGTTTCTGAGCTGTCTGACAGTACAGAAGTTGCAATAATTCTTTTAGGATTAAAAATATGCATGATGAAAGCAGTATGGAACTTTTAAACTTCCTGGCTATTAGACACTACTGAGAGATCTTCCTTTCCGAGGGCCCTCATGGTAGAGCTGATAAAGTGGTTGATGTCAACCCAGGAGATACAGATCCAAATCCTCACTTGATCCTACCTTGCAAGGTAGTTGTGCAGATAAAATCAGTGCAGATCCATCAGCACTGCTGCTAAGCAGGTCTGAGCCTGATCAGCGCTTGGGTGTCTGTGACTGCCTGTTTCCCTGGTGTAAGGAAGGCAGGATATAAATGTAATTTAAAAAGTAGGTAACTAAATCAGTAAGAAGGCATATGTGTAAAATTAAAATTGGGCATTGCTTTCTTTCATCTGCTCCCATGGGCTTAGGTAAAGGTAAAGGGACCCCTGACCATTAGGTCCAGTCATGGCTGACTCTGGGGTTGCGGCGCTCATCTCGCTTTATTGGCCGAGGGAGCCGGCGTACAGCTTCCGGGTCATGTGACCAGCATGACTAAGCCGCTTCTGGCGAACCAGAGCAGCGCATGGAAACGCCGTTTACCTTCCCGCTGGAGTGGTACCTATTTATCTACTTGCACTTTGACGTGCTTTTGAACTGCGAAGTTGGCAGGAGCAGGGACCGAGCAACGGGAACTCACCCCGTCACGGGGATTCGAACCGCCAACCTTCTTCTGATTGGCAAATCCTAGGCTCTGTGGTTTAACCCACAGCGCCACCTGTGTCCCTTTTCCCAAGGGCTTAGGTCCCTGTTTAATCCAACCCAGTGCCGGAGGTATATCCTGCAGCATTTGGCTGGGAGATCCACAGTGCTGTTCTCATAAATTTCCTTGTGTTCCAGTAGTACCGTGAACAGGAAGCCATTCGCCTCTGCCTGAAGCACTTTCGCCAGCACAACTACACAGAGGCCTTTGAGTCCCTGCAGAAGAAAACCAAGATTGCGCTGGAGCACCCCATGCTGACAGACCTTCACGACAAGCTAGTCCTGAAGGGCGACTTCAATGCCTGCGAAGAGTTGATAGAGAAAGCTGTGAATGGTAAGGGCAGAGCAGGGAGCAAGGCACGTTTTGAATTAGATTGGCAAATGAATGGACGTCTTGGCTCTAGCTGGGCTTTTTGGGGTCCCTTTATATTCTTGAGCTCTGTAAGTCGTTAATGAAACAGGACCCCTCACCTTCCCAAGCTTCAGTCGAGGGCTGGGCAGTATATCAATAGATCGTCCAAAACCGGCTTGAAGACCATATTGTGATAGCAGTTTCATAATTTTTCACCTGGCAATATATTGCGAATCTTGATGTGTGTATGTGCACGCGCGCTGTGCAAAAATCACAATGTGGGGAAAACCGTGAAGCCAGCCAATGCTTCTCTCAGTTCCTGCAACCCCTGTTAACTGTGCCACATGCAGGGAGCATCGAATCACAAGAGCAAATATCACAATGCAGGAAAAACTGTGAAGCCATCAGTGGCGCTACATAGTTCCATCCTTATTTCAGACATTGTGATATATCGGTACATCGTGATGTTTAGCTGGTGATATATCATAGTGTTGAAAACCAGATATCGCCCAGCCCTATGCCATTCAGATTGTTGGCAGTGCCAAACAATTGCAAGTTGCTTTGAGACCCTTCTGAGTAAAAGAGGGATGAATGAAAATATGAATAATATAAATACAATCTTCTTTGCAGCTTGGCAGGCACCCAACCCAGAACGAACTTTACAGTTCCTGTTAACAAACTCCCTACTTGCCCCACTCATTCCCGAATGTGGCTACATGTCATGTCCATCATGTCCAGAGTACTCATCATGTGTAAGCCTGGCTCTGGCTGATGCTGCTGCTGCAGCTGCCCTGGAGGCAAGCAGTTGACTCTGGAGGGAATAGCAGGGGAATGCAGAGAGGGAGTGGCTACCTTTCTGCATCCCTCTGTTGTTCTCCTGATCTTATCTTTCCTTTAACAGCCAATTGTCCCCTAGGGTTTGTGTGAGGGGAAGGAACAGGGATAATTAGCTGTTAAAGGAAAGATAAGATAAGCAGAGAAATAATGCATGAAAGAAGGTGGTTAGAGGCTCCTGTTTCCCTGCATGCTTGCCTGTGATCCCCTCTAGATTCCTCTGTCCTTCTCCTGGCGATTGCCATAGTTACTGGACCTGGCTTGCAGGTGGCTGCTTGTAATGTGACAAATGGAATGGGTAGCTGGGATCTTGGAGTTCTGGTGCAAGAGGAGCTCCACATTACTGACCCATCAGGGTCCCTTGCCCCAGCTAGATTTATTGCCACAGAGCCCAGAGCATTTTGCCTTTGGGAAACAATTTCCAGATGCAGCGCCTCGGAGGGATGTGATGCTTACATTTACGGGTTGACCGTTGAGTCTGGAAAACAAGGGGGTAGCCTCCCCATCACAAGGGCGAACATTTTTGAAGCCTGCAAAATATAGTTCCCTGTAGGCATGGGTGTGTGCACAAGCATTTGGATTCCTATTCTTGGAGGTATGTGGCCTGGCCCATAACGTCTCACTGTAATACAGTGGTACCTCGGGTTACAGACACTTCAGGTCACAGACCCCGCTAACCCAGAAATAGTACCTCAGGTTAAGAACTTTGCTTCAGGATCAGAACAGAAATCGTGCTCCGGCAGTGCGGCAGCAGCAGGAGGCCCCAGTAGGTAAAGTGGTGCTTCAGGTTAAGAACAGTTTAAGGTTAAGAACAGACCTCCGGAACGAATTAAGTACTTAACCTGAGGTACCACTGTACAAGAGTAGGCAACCTAAGGCCCATGGGCCGGATGCGGCCCAATCCCCTTCTCAAACTGGCCCACGGACGTCTGGGAATCAGCGTGTTTTTACATGAGAAGAATGTGTCATTTTATTTAAAATGCATCTTTGGGTTATTTGTGGGGCCTACCTGGTACAGTGGTGCCTCGCAAGACGAAATTAATTCGTTCCGCAAGTCTTTTCGTCTTGCGAGTTTTTCGTCTTGCGAAGCACGGTTTCCCATAGGAATGCATTGAAAATCAATCAATGCGTTCCTATGGAAACCGCCTTCAGACCAGGTTTGGGGACAGTCTGTCCCCCGACCTCTTCTGAAGGCTGACGTGGGGGGACGAAAGTCTTTGCTTCCCCCCCCCTTCCCGGGACAGCGGAGACTTCTCCGCTGTCCGGGGCGATCTTAAAATGCTGGCGGGCGGCAGCGCTGCCGCCCGCCAGCATTTTAAAATCCCCCGGGAAGGCAGGCAGGGGGGACAAAGACTTTTGCCCCCCACCCGCCTTCAGAAGAGGTCCAGAGGGCTCTCCAAGCTGCGGATAGCAGCCTGCTGCCCCGCGCGAGGGGCAGACATTCGCAGCTTGGGGAGCCCTGCAGGACTTCCCCGCAGGGCTCTCCAAGCTGCGGATAGCAGCCTGCTGCCCCACGCGAGGGGCGCTCTTAAGCAGAGCGCCCCTCGCGCGGCGCAGACATTCGCAGCTTGGGGAACCCTGCAGGACTTCCCCGCAGGGCTCTCCAAGCGGCGAATGTCGGCCCGGCGCGAGGGGCGCTCTGCTTAAGAGCGCCCCTCGCGCGGGGCAGCAGGCTGCGCACCTTCCCCTCTGTTCCCGGACCTGTCCTGAAGGCTTGCGGTGGGAGGAGGGCTTTCCACCCCACCGCCAACATTCAGAATGCTGTTCTGAATGTTGGCGGTGGGGAGGAAAAACCCTCCTCCCACCGCAAGCCCCGGGAACAGAGGAGAAGCCCTTCGCGCCTTCCCCTCTGTTCCCGGACCTCCCACCGCAAGCCTTAGGACAGGTCCGGGAACAGAGGAGAAGGCGCGCTGCGCTTCCCCACTGTCCCCGGAGATTTCCCTATGGGCTTTCGTCTTGCGAAGCAAGCCCATAGGGAAATTCGTCTTGCGAAGCCGCTAAAAAATCGGAAAACCCTTTCGTCTTGCGGGTTTTTCGTTTAGCGAGGCATTTGTCTTGCGGGGCACCACTGTATTTCTACATGAGTAGAATGTGTGCTTTTATTTAAAATGTATCTCTGGGTTGTCTGTGGGGCATAGGAATTTGTTCATTATTATTTTTTTTCCAAAATATAGTCCGGCCCACCACATGGTCTGAGGGACAGTGGACCGGCTGAAAAAGGTTGCTGACCCCTGCTGTAATATATGCTATTGGCTGGCCACTTGTATCATGTGACTTATTCAACTTATTCCTGGTCACACAGGTCAGGAAGCCTAAGCTAGCTTAGCAGTGTTGACTGCAGCCTTTTGGGTTTCAGAGCTGTTACCAAATGACAGCTGTCTCCTTCCCTCCCCTCTCTGGTTAAGGAGCAGTAGGTGGCGCGCCAGGTGTGTGGGGAGAGAGCCAGGGACAGGAGCATGAAACAGTCTCCCCAGTGAGAGTGCTCAGCTTGCCTCGGAGTGAACTTAAACCAAAGAAGTGTTTGTCAGTGGCTGGGACTGAGCCCAGGGATGCTTTTTCTACAGGTGAATCCCTCAACCGCATGAGCTAAACCCAGGGCAAAGAATGAGGCAGCTGTTTACCTGCTGGCAAAACCTGGGGCAGTTCATACATAAATACCTCCTTGTGGCTGCGTGCTTCCTTGAAGATCTTACCGGGATGCCAAAGCACTAGTTTGCTTACCAAGTCCTCCTCCTCCAGGGAATTTCTCAAGTTCCCTGGGCCTGCATTTCCCCCTTGCCTTACCTGGCCAAAGCAGAAACGAAGCTTTCTGGAAAACTAAACTGGCTTGGAAATGGGTTTGGGCTTGCACTTGTGCTTGAAAGTGCCACATATTTATGTTTCTCACAATATTGCAGAGGGTGCTTGATTGGGTGGAGAGAAGCGGTGAGGAACCCAGGGCTAGAGCTGGCTGTAGCCGGGATCAGTCCATAACAGGCTGACACCCCTTTGCCCTGCATCCAGATAATGTGTTTTCAGTGTCTGTTGGCCATCGGCCACGCATGCTTCCTCACTCCCCCTCCCCTCCGGTGTCTTCTGAAATTCTCAGAAAATGTGCAGATGGAAACTCAGGCAGCTGCCGGACTTCCTCTTGGAAATAATAATAAAAAAAGGTTTCCCTGAAACTCAGCTGTTTCGCAGCCGGGGCTTAAATACCTCATGTTTGGATTCATTCCTAGAGCTTCCAGGCAGCCTATATTCTGGCTAGCTCTCAAGAAAGTTCAGTCATATGGTGGAAATGCCAAATGCAGGGTTACCTTAATGGTGTTGCTTGGAAGCGCCTCCAGATGCAGACACCAAGCGTTCCAAACAATTCATCTCGCCAGAGCTGCGAAAACTTGTAAATTCACAAACACCCACCCGCTCCTGCCCCTGAGTCAAGACTCTGTTTGGATGCCTTCTTGCCCATTTCCGATGACTGCGTATCTGTTGGCAGAGGACTGCTAGGGGCTGATTCTGATGAAATGCTTTCCCTTTTCCAGGTAATACATGTGGAAAGCGTACATGTGAATGACCGTTTCCTAGGCTTTTGTAAGAGAGGTTGGTCCCCATGACTAGACAGGAAGTTAGTATCTTCTTAGCCAGCTAAAGCCAAGGGGGCTTTCACCAATTCCCCACATGGATGCTCATCTGACGTATGAAAGAATTATCTAAATTGGTTATAGGCAGTCCTTTTTTTAAAAAGGAGCTTGTGCTGTTTGGGGAATGTGGGTATTGATTACAAAGTGATGATAACAGGGGAGACAGCTGGGTCCTGGCAACCGGTTGCAACAGGCTCCATCTTTTCCTTAGCTTGGCACAAGTGTTTGGGTGCTCTAAGAGGTAGGGTTTATTGAGTCAGGCAAGTGTTGAGGAGGTGCCTTTGGACAGGCATAGAGGATTGACACAAAGGACACGAGGGGGCTGGAGGTTTCTGCAGTGGCTCCCTGTCTGCGGAATGCTGTCCTCAGGTGGGGCTCACCTGGCACCTATACACCTTTAGGTGCCAGGCAGAAACGTTCCTCTTTGACCAGGCCCTGTGCCGATGAACATCCAATTCCCTTTTAAAATGTGTTTTTGTTTTTATTACGTATTTTGTCTTTGTATTGCGATTTTATGTTGTGACCACCCTGAGATCTGTGGGTACAGGGCATTATACAAATTTAATTAAAAGAAGAAGAAGAAATAAAATAGCCTTCATGATCCATAAGAAAACAAATCCCAGTTGGGCAATATATTTGCCGAAATCTTTAGTTCTAATAAAGTATGGCAGGCTTTCAAGTTCTCCAGAACACTTCCATCAGGAAAGATGTTACACAATGCAAGCAGTGAGGAGGACAAGGAAAAACAACATGCAACAATTAGCTTTGAGGTCAACTTGCAAGCTCTGTTTCAAGATGGAGATTGCTGGCTGAATAAGACTCAGATATCAGGTTGCACAACTAGTATTCTGGGCATAAAGAGGAAATGGCTGCTTCCCATCTCTTGAGAAATCATAAAGTCTGGTTTGTAACCCAGATCTGTGTCAAACCTTAAAAAAAACAACAACCCTGCACAGGTTCCTGGGATAGGCAGATAGCAGAAATAAAGAGGAATGTGGCTGCCTTTATTTTAACAAAGCAGCCAGACTTTAATTTACCAGGCTGCAATTTAGTTGGTTCCAATAAAGGAGGGGTAGAAAACCTCCAGACATTGCTGGTCTGTAGCTCCCATCATTCCTGACCATTGGTCATGCTGGTTGGGGCTGGTGGGAGTTGGATAACATCTGGAGGGCCACAGGCTAGCCATCTCTGCAATAGACATATTGACCAGCTGGGGAAAGTGGTGAGAGTTAGTGGGAATACTCTATTGTCTATGAAGCAGAGGTAGAACAATAGAATTGTAGAGTTGGACGGGGTCGCAAGGGTCATCTAGTTCAACCCCCTGCAATGCAGGAATCCTTTGCCCAACTTGGGGCTCAAACCCACCACCCTAATGCTCTAATGACTGAGCTATAGTTTTGTATAAGCCTATGGCATCTGGTATTCCCAGGCAGTCTCCCATCCAAGTACTAACCAGGCCTGACCCTGCTTAGCTTCCAAGATCAGATGAGATATCAAGTCTGTTTAGGGTAGTAGTTTGACATAGGGGCTGCAACTTTTCTGTATTCTGGCTTTGGTAGCAATGTGGGATGGTCAGGGAGCTGTGTCTACCCCACTCTTGGACTGGTTAAAGGGGAGAACTGGCCCTGATGTAGACTTAACACATCATCTGTGACCCCCCTGGCCTTCATTTCTTCCCTGGGTCCCAGTCCCACTTTGTGTCTGTGAGGCTTGGTAAGGTCACACTGCCCCTGAACTCCCCACTTTGTAATGGGAGAACAAGCCTTGAACTGTTTCAAGCTGCTATCGGGTCAGTGATTTTGCCTTTCTGAGCCTGCCAAACATCTGTTTCCAGCTCAGTTATGTGTACGCTCTTGAAAAGACTGCAGTGCATTGTGAAATGCTCGGTTAGCAGCAAGCTAAATTTATTTAGAACTGAAAGAATTGCTCTGCTTCTTGAGAAAATATGTGCTTAGTCTCAAAGTGGTAGGCAAGCAAGTTGCTACTTGAGGAACTGTCCTTATGTCGTGGAAGCTGGATAAGGGGGCATTTCTTTGCTATTTCTCCTCAGTTCCTGGCCTAGAGCCCCTTCCCCAACCTGGTGCCCTCCAGATGCTGCTGGACTACAACTCCCATCATCCCTGACTATTGGTGATGCTGTTAATGTCCAATGGGAGTTGTAGTCTGGAGCATCTGGAGGCCATCAAGTAGGGATGCTGGTCAGGGCTGAATAGGACACAGTCTTTTGGGTGGATGGGGGCGTCAGATGTTGGAGATCTGTGGACTGAGCTAGATTAGCAGGAGAGTCTTTCAGAACTGGAGGGCTGTAGCTTGGTAGTACAGCATCTTCAACCATTCCTCATAATGCTTGGTTTCCTTGATCATCTTGGTCACCCCCTCTGCACACCTTCCAGCTTGTCAACATTCTTCTTAAATTTTGGTGCCATGGATGAAACCCATTCATGGGGTGGCTTGCACAGTTCCCCCCCTCCTGCCCTTAGCTTCAAGATGTATGCTGGGATACTTGCAGTTTCTCCAGCTAGAGGTCTCCTCTAGCCATTCTTTTCTCTTAGTTCCTTTCTATCACTTGAATTAAAGGTAGGCAACTCAGCCTGCTTAAAAGAAATAATGAAGAGAGTTGGTAGGTCATTTGTGCACATCCCAGAAATCCCCTGCTCTGAAGCCAAGCCACTTCAAGAGGCACCAGTGGCCCTTCTGTGAAATGAACTTGCAATGTCCCAGCAAGGTACATTTTGCAAAGCACTTAAAAGCCCCAATCCTGGCACCAGCTCCCTTAAGTAACCGTCTGTTCCAAATTGCTGCTGATGAGGGCTTTGGAGACATGTTTTGGTAACCAAGCTGGTTGAGAACTGTTTCTAAAAATCAGCCGAAAGCCTTATTTCTAAACCGCCTTTTCGTTATAAGTGGACGATGGCCCTAAACAGATGCAGGTTGGCTTCTTGGTGCAGGGGATGGAGGAATCCAGTGCATTGCGGTGGCATTTTTCCTTGCGCGGTTTGGCAGCGAGAGGAATGGGAGGAGAGGGGTCAGGTGCTTTCTACAAGATTGAACCAACTCACCCTCCCTCCCTCCCTCCCTCCCTCCCTCCCTCCCTCCCCTGGCCAGTGCCAGATCAAAACAAGCCTTTGTTGGTGTTTAGCACAAGGAGATTGAAAGCGGAGCAGCTGCCAAGGGAGAAATATTTCTGGGAAGAAGCCTGGAAGAACTCCAGGCCCAGCATCCTGCGCAAGAGAAGCCGGGTTATAAGGAAGTCACAAACACAGTTGGAGGCAGGAGAGCGTTGTATATGACACAAGTCATCCTGGGGGGTGTTGATTGGAGAGCCTGACCCGACCCTTTAAAAAAGACCAATGCTGCGTTTTGGTCTTAGGAGCTGCCAGGGGACTTCTGCAGGCATGAGATGCAAAGGCTTTTGCGCTTCGAAGCATTCTCTTCCATCCTCAAAACAAGGACAGGATCCAGCCTGCCTGAGCAGGAGCACACATTCTGACATCCTGAGCCGCTAGCGATGCTCTCCAGCAGCTTCTCTGGCTGAACTCCCCTCCTGTCTCCACATAGTGAGATCTATCCTGGTCAAAGGGTATTATTACTGTTGCCATTTAATTATAGGCTGCTTTTCAGCCCAGAAGCCACCAAAGTGATGAGCAGCTGATTAAAAGGAAATATGCAACGGGTGCAATAAAACACCATAAATCAGGGGTGGAGAAACTCAACCCTTGGGGCCCAATGTGGTCCTCCAAGCCTCTCTTTCTGCGCCTTAGGACTGCCTCCAGTCATTCCCCCTCTCCAGAAAACCACTAAGTTTGGCTCCCCACCTTGTCTGAGGAGTTAATATCCTTCTTACCTGACATGCGTTTGATTGTGGGTGATGCCACTTGGTAGTTTTGCCCAATATCTGTTACCAAGATTTCTGCTCTAAAATGCTCAAGGTGCCTTTTGATCAGTATTTAATTAATGCTATTTACTTTTTAAAGGTATAGTATTTAGCACAGTTTATTAAATTATTATTTTTTAAAGTGATGTTTTTTGTGAAGCGGCTGGCTGCTGACATTTTCTCCTGTTTTTGTTTCCCTCACTTAAAACAGATGGCTTGTTCAACCAGTACATCAGTCAGCAGGAATACAAACCAAGGTGGGGTCAGATAATCCCCAAAAGCACCAAAGGTGAGACAATTGGGTTCGCTGCAACACAGTCTGTAGCAGGCTATTCCTGGATGATCTTAAGAAGTTAGTGCAGAATGTGTAAGAATCATGGTCCAAACAGGAGCTGACTGCAGGGATTTTAATGCCTTCTTTCACTGGCTGTATGTGCACTTCAGATCCCATAAAGGTAAAGGGACCCCTGACCATTAGGTCCAGTCGCGGACGACTCTGGGGTTGCAATGCTCATCTCGCTTTATTGGCTGAGGGAGCCGGCGTACAGCTTCCTGGTCATGTGGTCAGCATGACTAAGCTGCCTCTGGCGAACCAGAGCAGCGCACAGAAATGCTGTTTACCTTCCCGCCAGAGTGGTACCTATTTATCTACTTGCACTTTGACATGCTTTCGAACTGCTAGGTTGGCAGGAGCAGGGACTGAGCAATGGGAGCTCACCCCATCGCGGGGATTTGAACCGCTGACCTTCTGATCGGCAAGCGCTAGGCTCTATGGTTTAGGCCACAGCGCCACCCACATCCCTCAGATCCCATAAGGTCATGAAAATAATATAGTGACCTGGTCAGTGAGAATACCCTCCACCCTTTTCATTTCAGTTTGTTTTCAGAAGAGGGAAATGTCCTTTCAAGATGCACATATTTCACATGGGGTTGATGGGGGGAAAAGTTGCATTATTATCCCACCCTAATTCCCCAGACTCTCAGGGTGGCATACATGGTCTTCTCAAGTTATCCCAGCAGCAATCTGGGGAGGGACTAACTCAAAGCTATCCAATAACTTTGAATCCAAGTAGAAATTCAAACCTAAGTCTCCCCCGACTCATTCCAACACTCTAGCCAGTACAGTGTATCCTTTTGGATATCAGCATTCTGTTTTGACGCCTGCATGTTTTGTGTTACAATAGCCAGTGCTGTCGTTTTCATTCTTGGAATTATGTAAGTTTGCGCATCTTGAATGCAGTTAAATATGTGCGTTGGGAAACTCACAACCATGTAGAATAATGAGGATTTCTCTCCCTTAAACTTGAACAAGGTGATGGCGAGGACAGCAGGCCTGGAATGAGAGGCGGCCATCAAATGGTCATTGACGTGCAGACAGGTGAGCAGCCTTTAGTTTTTTGTTTTCTTTTTAAAAACAAAACTAGAATTGGTTTTTGCATCTGGCTATAGTTCTGTGGATGACCTTATTTCAAGGTTCAGCTTAAACTGTTGAGAAACCAGCGAAAGGTTGCAAAAGGAGGACCATTGCTGAATTAGGCAGGGAGCTTTTGACGTCAGCTCCTTCCCCTTCCAGTGCAGTGGAGCAGACGGATGTGTTTAACTGGAGGAACGCAACACGATCACAGGCCAGAAGCAGATTCACTTAAAACAATGCAATGTTGGGATCAGGCTCTTGGGGCTGGAGTTCTCGGGACCTGTCTTACTCAGACCCGCCTAGTTTTGCAGCCTGAATAATTGCCAGGAGTCTTGCATAGCTGCATGGGAACTCCACTCAGACTTGGCACCAGAGGTTTCCAACCTTTCCCATGTGAGGCAGTTGGTTTAGCTCCACTAGGCTTCCTCTGCCTGTCTCTTCCTCCTTTCTTCCTGACCCTTCTCTCTGCTCGCCTACATACCTTGTTTGCCTGGCCTACCGAATCTTCATACATCTACAACCCTGGCAGGTGGGTAGGACTGTGCCTGTCTGATCCTAACCTGGAGTGTCCTGATTTTGGCTGCTTGATGGCCTGTGATTCTTGAGCTTTCCTTCTGTCAAGACAGTGTGTTTGGGGCTTCATTCCAGGGACTGATTCAGGTTCATTGTTCCAGGGATAGTGTGTTGTCCCTTGCCCAGTGTACAAAGCAGTCATATTCTGGGCTTGGTTTAACTGGTTATTTTTTAATTTGGTGGATCAGTTGAGGAGCCCCTAAGGGTCAGGGAAGGCTGGCTGCCTTTGCTTGAGGTTTCTGCGACTGCTTCGGCCAAAGACGTGATGTCACTGAGTGGGGTGGACATTGGCTGAGGACCAAGAGAAAGTTCTCTTTGAGGTCCTTGGCGGATGGGGTTTTTGCTTGGTGCTTTGGGGTCTCATTGCTGGGAGGAAACCTTTCTGCTGGGGAGATTGACTAATGGTCTGCTGTTATTTTTTGCTTTCCACTACCTCAGCCACGATAAACATTTTTTTAGTGAATCCCAATTTTCTTTGGTGCTTGCATAAATAGCACTCCTATTGGGTGATTTCAGATCACCCAAATATCTTTTGGTATCCCAGAGCCATCTGTTGAAGAGGTTGCTCTGAAATAGACTCACTCACCCTTCTTATTTTCACTGAACACTGAAGACTTTATTCAATCTTAGCTGCAATTTTTCAGGTCACTGTGGTCATACCAGCTCCCCAGTTTTGTAACCTGTTATAAGGGCTTCGAGGAAAGTAAAAAGTAAATAAATCTCTGAATAGAAAAGCTATTTCATTCTGAAGTACAGCTTGCTTGCTTTTAACCTCTACCAGAGAGTTTTCAGGGTAGATATATGTGTACAAGGAATGCTGAAGAGAAATGACCTAGAGTAGGCTTTAAAATACTAAAGTATTTCAGGCTGCGTTTGGGCTAAAATGATGGCCTGGATTTTTAAACTTTTGCTGCTCTCTGTTAAAAATTGTAAGCATTCTTTTATAGGGTCTAGATTCGGAATTGTCTTATACTGCTGTTTCAGTTTTAACTTTTTAGATACTGGTTTAGATACTGATTCTAAGCTACCTTGGACAAACTTTTGTTTCGAAAGGCAGCATATAAACCCTATAAATAAATGAAAGACAACTTTAAAGCAATCCAAGGCCTTTCTGGTTATATATATGCCTCCTAACCGTTCCTCCTCATTTTCTTTCCTCCCTCGTGGTTTGTTTTGTTAGGTCATTGTGTTTTGTGTGGGGACATTGTTTTATCATTTTTGTACAGCTTCTAGTTAACAGCCACATAATAAATAATAGTTATACCGTTAAATGCCAGAGGGATTGTTAATGCAGCAGGGAAGCACCCTCTAGTGGACAGAAGGCGGAATACTTTTTAATGTTATTATTTTGGCAGAAATACAATAGGAAATTTCCTCCTGACGTGCATGACAGAAGTTACTTTGTAGGGAGCCCAGTTTCTGGAATTCTGCAGTTTGTCTCAACAAATTATGACGCACACCCGCTGTCGTTTTAAAAATGCCACGTATTCGGGGAAGGTACTGGTGACCAGTGGCTATTTGCCTGATTTTTCTGGGCAAATAGTACCAGGACATTTCGTGCTCCCGCTATTTCAAGCTCGTTTGACACTTTTGGGATGTGCAATCTGGAACAATCCAAGGGTGGCTGAGGAATTTTAAAGGTGTGTCAGTCGCTGCCAGAATTTCAAGGTGGGCTGCTCTTGTCGCTTGCTGCTCTCCTCTCAGCAGCCCCTCACCTGTATATTCAGACTGTATTTTCTGCCAGCCCAATATTCAGTGGCTGTAAGTGATTTACCGGCCATTGAGAAGCTCTCCTCTGCTTGCTACCAGCTACCACGTCCCATAAGTCTCTGATAAAGCTGAGCTACATAGCTTTCCATCTGCCGCCTTGAAGATGCATATTTCAATTATTCCAAGCTGAAAAAGTAAGTATTAGCTGCCTTAACGTCATCTGGAAAACTTGCAATTTGCTACATGACCTTTGGGGGCCTATTTTGAGCCCAGGAGAGCTTCCCCTTCTGCCCCAACCCCCATCCTAGTTTTTCTACTGCCCGAGACTTACCTTGATTCATGGAATGTGACATTGGCCTTCTCCATCCTGAACAATCTCTTGCTAAATGGAAATTCCGTCTCCATTGCATTGGACTTAAGCTTCCTTTTTCTTTAGTTAAGAAGGTCCCAGAGGCTTTTCCCTTGGGAATCTCACTGAGGAACAACACACCCCTGGTTTGCTTGAGGCAGACGGACACCTGTACTTTATTCTTTTCCATAAATATGCCCCTCTTCTTCTCATTATGGGCATAAATCCAAAAGACTGGTCCTGGCCAGTCTAGTGCAAATGGCTGCCTGGGGTCCCTGAGTTGGAGGCCGCCTCCCACCACCACCACCGAGATAAAAAGTGACACAACATTGCTAAGCTATGAATAGCAAAGCGCCTGGCGTGGGGATGAATCAGCACTTGGCTCACTAGCCAGCTACCTGACGGAGGAGAGCCCTCCTGCCAATTTATTGCATGTCTTGTGGGCATCCATTTTAATATTTTGCTTAGTGCCTCACGAAGCCTGGAGACATCACTGTAGACGCTTTGTTAGGGGCAACCGTGTGCGTGTTTGCTCTCACAGTGCTATGGAATTGATGATAATTCCTGTCAGAGGAGGATGGTTACGTAACCCGTCAGCGTCGCTGCAAGCAGCAATACGGGGATGTGCTTTCATAATCGGAGGTCAGGCCTCTTGTCTCCGATGGCATCAAGCAAGCTTAAAGCTTAAAATCTTAGGGAGCATCTCCTAGTTTATAAATCCTGCCCCACCTTCCAAATTAAGATCTCCTAATCAAGCCGACTACCAAGTACTAGTGGTTTGTCTTTTTAACCAGAAACAGGGCTTCTAGCATTGTGTCTCTAGAATAAGGAATTCATAGAATCGTAGAGTTGGAAGGAACCCCCTGGGTCATCTAGTCCAACCCCCTGCAGTGCAGGAATCTCAACTGAAGCATCCCTGACAGATGGCCATCCAACCTCTGCTTAAAAACTTCCAAGGAAGGGGAGTCCACAGCTTCTCAAGGAGGTCTGTTCTACTTTCAAACAGCTCTTACTATCAGAAAGTTCTTCCTTCCTCTCCTTGTAAGTTTTGAGGTGTCACCCCTTTCTTCCTCCCACACTGGCAAGCGAAGCTGCATTTGTTTAGATGGTGATTCTAGAGCAGGCATAGGCAGACTCAGCCCTCCAGATGTTTTGAGACTACAATTCCCATCATCCCTGACCACTGGTCCTGTTAGCTAGGGATGATGGGAGTTGTGGTCCTGAAACATCTGGAGGGCCGAGTTTGCCTATGCCCGTTCTAGAGAATGGATAATGTGTCTGATTTTCTGTTAGTGAAATTGGTGGTTCCTGTATTTTGCTGTGGTAATTTGGACTGCTGTTGCATGGTTTGATCATTGGGGGTTTAGTATTCCTGTGTTAGTATAGTTAAAGCTGTGGTTTCCCCAGTAGTGATGTATGGAAGTGAGAGCTGGACCATAAAGAAGGCTGATCGCAGAAGAATGGATGCTTTTGAATTATGATGCTGGAGGAGACTCTTGAGAATCCCATGGACTGCAAGAAGATCAAACCTCTCCATTCTGAAGGAAATCAGCCCTGAGTGCTCACTGGAAGGACAGATCCTGAAGCTGAGGCTCCAGAACTTTGGCCACCTCATGAGAAGAGAAGACTCCCTGGAAAAGACCCTAATGTTGGGAAAGATTGAGGGCACAAGGAGAAGGGGACGGCAGAGGACGAGATGGTTGGACAGTGTTCTCAAAGCTATCAGCATGAGTTTGACCAAACTGCGGGAGGCATTGGAAGACAGGAGTACCTGGTGTGCTCTGGTCCAGGGGGTCACGAAGGGTCAGACACGACTAAACGACTAAACAACAACAACATTCCTGTGTTAAATGGGAGGGGTTGTAGCTCAGTGGCAAGAGCATCTGCTTTGCATTTCCAATATCTCCAGCTGGAGCTGGGAAAGGCTTCTGCCTGGAATCCTGGGGAGCCACTTCAAACCGGCCTGAGATCTTTTGATGAAGGGTGGTATATAAATCAAATAAATAAGTCAGTTGGTCAGCATGGATTATGATGAGCTAGCTGAACCCGATGGTCTGATTCCGAATAATGCAGCTTCCTAATGTTCCTGTGTTTTACTGCTCTAAAAATGAGCTTACATTTACGTAAGCAGCTGTGCTTTATGCGCCTATAAAAGGAAAGCTCAGCTGGTTAGACTATGGTGCTGATCATGCCAGGGCTGCAGGTTTGATCCTTGTATGAGACAGCTGCATATCCCTGCATTGCAGGGGGTTGAACTAGATGATCTTCAGGGTCCCCTCCCCACCCAACTCTGTGATTCCTATGTTCTGTTAACTCCGTTTCTTGGCTATATGCATGTTTTGCATTGCATTGCAGAAGCTACTGGTTGTGATGTCAAAGTAGCTGGGGTGGCGTCAGGCAGGGACAATGCTTGAAGGGTATGTATTGGAACAATAGGCTTTGGAAACTGTAGAGCCTATAAGTGGAAGACACGGGAATATTAGCCTGTTTTGAAAACGCTGCCTTGGGAGCAGTGCGTGTGTGAAGCGTATCAGGCAAATGGTTTATTACGGACGAGGCTGGCCTGACTGTGATTGTGCGAGCAAAGGTTGACTGTCAAAATACCTCCCTGCCACGTGGGCCTTTTTCATAAAAGAAACGAATGCTTTTGTTAGAAGGGGGAAATTTCCGAGGAGCGTTTTCACAGCCGTTAAATATTCTGAAGATGTACCAGAAGAGGAGACGCAGGCAATCACCTTAAGGACTCATCAGAATGGCGTGAAAGGGCTTGAAGGAGAAAAGAGCTCTATCTTAAACATGGGGAAAGAGCTTTCTAATTAAGAGCAATTCACCAGTGGAATATTCTGCCTGGCAAGATAATCCTTCATAGGAAACGTGGATGAAGAGGATGGACAGACACTTGAGAGATGTTTAAGGGGTGGTGGGAATAAAATGGCCTTCCTGGTTCTGATTTATTTATAAATGAGGGCTTCGAAATTTGGAATGGGGCGGGGGCTTTGTTCTACCTGTCAGAATGCTCCTGAATCCCACTTGCTGGAAACAGCAGGAGCAGAGAGTGATGTTGCGATCCGGTCCTGATTCCAGGCTTCCTATAGGCCCCTGGTCATCCACTGAGAGAACAGGATGCTGCGCTAGACGGGCCATTGGCCCATTGATTCATCTGGGTTCTCTCTCCATTCCTATGGGGACTGATGCAAATTCTGGAGCGAGGATTTGCATCAAGATAATACTTCATTACAAAGGCAGTGCTTGTTCTGTACTTCTTAAGTTCAATTGCAGACCAAAAATAACTTTTGTTATTTATAGTATCAGCTAAGGAGAGAAGAGGAGAGAGAGGCAAACGTTGCTCATTCCGCTGAGGAGGTATGGTGCCTCTGTCTTTTGAGCTGGGCGCAGTTGCAAAGTGGGATGCAAAGCAAGCTTGCCTCTCTCCCGTCCCTTCTGCGATCTTATGAGTTCAGTCCAGGATGGTGATGGATCCAGTTCTTGTGCATGCTATTTCCACCATCTCCCACCAGATTCAGTTCAGGTTTGTGATCGGTGCAGCCTCTCTGTGCTTTGCATGGCGTTTTGCCCGAGGTCCAGTAGGATATGCACCGCGTGCCAAATCTCTGTGTTTTTTCCTCAGTTATCAATCGGGCCATTGTGGCAAATGTGGGTTTTGTGAGCTGTGAGAACTTAGGCACACAAAAGGACTTGCTCTTTGCAAGGAACATTGGCTGCCCTGTGCCCAGAAAGGAAGGGTAATTAAAGTTAATGACCCAAGGTAACCTCCTGCCAGTGGTGCCAGTGGCAGCCACTAGCACTGCTGCAGACAGGGGTCAATAATTCCTATCCTCCTCCTTTTAAAATCCCTTTCTAAAACAGATGCCTTGTTGCTGTCGGGTGGAAAGCTGCCCAGATGTCTTTGAATTAATATGTTAATATTTTATTTCAATAAGTAGTTTTGGCATGGAATCATTCGGGTCAGCTTAAGCACCTACCCCGACAAAGCAGCCATTTCGCCCCAAATGTCTTTAGGGAACACTTTTCACACCAGCCTGTCTGCTAAGACAGAAGGCTCTGAGGCCTGCCATCACCCTACGTGAACCGAGAAGACAGCCCAGGAAACACCCAGCACTTTCTCTCCTGTGTCTGCGCATTGCTTGAGAAGATCAGTTGTGGGAGGCAGGTGTTCTGCTGCCCTCCAGTGTTTTAGACTACAATTCCCATCAGCCCCAGCCAGGAGCTGGTCTAAATGCTATATTCTGTGCCAACTGCATTGCAGTTGCCAAAAGATGCTAACTTAAAAAAAAAAATGGAGCAGGGTTTCTTTTTCTTTACATTGCAGGGCATTGGACTAGGTGACCCTCAGGTTCCCTTCCGACTCTACAACATAGCTGTCAACGTTTCCCATTTTTTAAGGGAAATTCCCTTATTCCGAATAGGATTCCTCGCAAGAAAAGGGAAAAGTTGACAGCTATGCTTTACAATTCTATTATTCTTCTCTGACCTCTTTCACCTGTTTTGCGGTAGTTGGGAGGCTCTTAACCTGTGACCTGGGCAGCCCTTGTGTAGCGTTTTCCATTCTCTAGCAGTAGGGAAAAAAGCAGTAGTGCTCTGGCTGGAGAAAGCATAAAGACACTGGGGAGCAGGTTGTGGTAGACATTCCCGTGGCACAATAGCTCCTCCAGCCGCCATCACGATCTCCCTACTCCTCTTCCTCCTGAGGTCCACCGGGTTTATCTGTGGTTGTGATTCCGCTCCATCACTCTTTCCAAAGTGGTTTCCTTCTCTGATAGGTGTAAAGCTGAGCCACACTTAGGATAAAGGTTTGGGAACTGGAGGAAATGTGCGACCAGGTGCCAAATAACCACTGACTAATTCGCCCACCACTTTTGGATAGCTGATATTTTACAGGGCCAAGTGCAGCCCTTCGCGCTTCTGTATCTGCCCCTTGGATGTCTCCCCTGGCCATTCTCTAACCCTACTTTGTACCCCAATTGTTTTCACCTATAACTCTGATAATGCTTCCTGCTTGTCTGGTTGGAAGATAGAAAGGTGTGTGTGTATGTCTGTAAAGAAAAGACCCTACAGCAAATATAAAATTTGCATTTGTTGCTCCATCCACTTTTGCTTCTGGCTATGCCCACATGCAGCATCTGGACCTCCAGTGGCTGCCTAGAAAGGAATGTGGCCCTTGGGCTACAAAAAGTCCCCACCTCCCCACTTGCTCACCTTTCTCCTCTCAAAGTCCTTTCTTTCCACACCGCTTAGGAAGTATAGGAAGGGGATAAATGTTTGGATGTCTTGGGAGGGCGTGTAGGCAGAACTGGCCCAGGTGCTACCACTTGCCAACCTATAATGTAATTGTCTTATGACTGAGATGAACTCCCTCCATTTACTAAAGTATAGACTTAACTCAGAAATTGCAACTTCTCTTTGCTCTTTGTGAAGGAACGTAAGAGGTCAGGACATCTCTATGGGCCTCTGTGCACTTACCCTGCTTGAATCCTAGGTGTGTAAGAGGTTCACTTGAGTGTCCCTCAATCCTTTCTTTTTTATCTGATTGGACAGCATTGTTCACTCCCACCTCTCTTTGGTCCGTTAGAGCTACTCAGTGCCTCTCTTAGCACAAAACCAGATCCTTTTCATATAGATAGTGTCAAAGCCTACATGCTTCTAAAACCTCCAAATGGTTAGGGACGCAGCCCACCAGGAACGTCTTGACCAATCCCCATTAGAATACAGCTAGCTTTTTACATTAAGTGTTTGCCACCAGCTTCCTAATGGATAAGTTATCATATTCCGAAGGAAGTGATACTCAGGGAAGTTTTCTTTGGAGTCGACCCGTTGAAATTAAGGAACATGACTAAATTAGGTCCATTAATTTCCGTAGGCCTCCACTGATTTAAACTTGGTTGAGTGCCACCCTGAAATTTGGAAAGTGTTTATAGATGTTGCAAGCAAACATTCTAACGATGATCTCATGCTTCAATCTGTTTTGTTCACAAACTAATGCCTTTTTTTCCTGAAATTTTGATTAGAAACAGTATATTTGTTTGGCGGCTGGGACGGGACTCAGGACCTGGCTGACTTCTGGGCCTACAGCGTGAAGGAGAACCAGTGGGCGTGTATATCAAGGGATACTGAAAAAGAGGCAAGTTTCAAGCATTTTCTTATGAGTGCGCCATGTGACCAGAGCCTGGTGTTTGCCAAGGCAACACAATTCTTAAAAACACCCTGATTGTAGCTCAGCCTTGAGCCAGCAGTGATGTCGGAAACTTAACATTCCCATCCCCTCCGTGCTTGTTCTAAGAGAATATGAAGTCATGACCCTTTTTGGATTTCAAATGCATTTCATAATAGTTGATGGAAAAGTTTGGCCATTCCATTGCCGAGAAATAAACAAGATGCTTTGGCAGAACAGAATGATAATATTTTTTTTTAATGAAGAGTTTGGAGCTGATGGGAGACATCAGTACCGAAAGCTACTACTGGATGTCTCCAAATATACATGCAGAAGAAGCACTTAACTAAATGAAACTTTGGGAAGAGACGAGTATCTGGAAGTTGGATGGTTTTTAAATGGGTTTTACTTGAGTAAAACTTGGAAGACTTTTCTCTTCTCCCCTCCCCTCTCCCAGGGACTGAACTGGTGCAGCAGAATGGCTAAGAGAGAGTGAGGAGTGAATCAGGGAGTCCTTGGCTTAACTCTCCTCCAGGCAGTACAAAGGTGGCCTTGGACAACTCTCTCAGCCTCGGGCTTCTGTATCGGGGGTACAGTACTGGCCTGCCTTCCAGGATGGTTGCAGAAATGGCACAAAAAAATGTAGGCAGAATATGTTGGACACTTGAAAGCAGCATGTAAATGCTAAGGATTAGTTCCTAACCAAGCTTCCACTAGTGGGAGCATCTCAGGAGCAGAGTTCTGCTCATGGGATGTATCTACCAGTGGAAGGCATAGGGGAAGACTTTGATCAATTTCCCCTTGTCCTTATATCCCTGGAGGGTCGGGCCACAGTGTTAGAAACTCAGATATATAAGCTAGGTGCCAAATGACTCCTTAAACTAAGGTTGCAGTTTCCAAAACAGAATGTCTTGTTGCCATTTTGGGGCAAGATGGTTCCAAAGTCTTAATTTTTCAGGCAATGGACTGACTGATCTGGCTAGTTCAGATGACAACCTTGAGCTAGGTTGAGAGCTTTGAGAACTTAAAGAAGAAAAGTCACTTGACCCAGGGACAGTCCACATGTCCATCGACCTATTTCACCCTCTTTTTCTTAACGGCGACTGCTCCTGCTCAGGCTGCACAGAAAAAGCATTTTGCTTCTAGAAATTCATTCTGATTGTGCAGATAAAATACAACTGATGGGGTAGTAGCATGTGAAAACAGTGCAGATCGAATGATCCCCAGATGGTGGAGATGTCAGGCACAATCCTGTCACCCTTGCATCCTCACTTGGTCACAAATGGCTGATAGCTAGGTGCAAAATGCACCTGGCGCCTGGCTAATTTCGAACACTGTTGGGCAGCCCTCTTGCGTGCCACCTACTCCCTTGTATGCTCTGCTGGATCCCCATTCCTCCTGCAAATGGAAGGAGGCCTCCTGATCATAGAGGGTTAGTTAAGGAGGAGATCTAAGTGTATGCTGTGTGTGTTAAATCTGCTGCGTAAGCCAGTATTTTACTATTTTGAAGGAGGGTATGGTGTAGCTCTCCTCTTGCAGATGAGAAGCAAACTCTCTACTAAGAGCAGTCGGTGTGCTTCTGGGCCAGGAAACTCACGCTTCTGGACTGTGACAAAAATCTCGAGGCCAACTGCAAAGGTCACGGTTGGAAAGGGATAAATAAGCTCAACAAGGGAGATGCTTCCAATGTTCTTGTGAGAGGAAGGGCAGCTTGTTCATAAACAAGCCACTAAAAGGAACAATCTGTTGTACTGGGTTGTTGAGAATATCAAATGGATTCTAAGAAAAAAAAAGTTTTGCTTTTGAATTATAACATGTTTATTCAAATCCTGAACCTCAGCGCTGGTATTGCATGTGAGGCTTAGGCTGCAATCTTGTTCAGTTATTTTTGGGGTAGACTCCAGTGAGCTTAGTTAGACTTACTTCTCAGTAGGAACAGGCTATTAATTGCCACTTTAAAGGCTGTGAATGGGGATTTTCTTTGGCAGGCAACTACAGGTTACCAGAAAGCTTTAGAATAAGTTATTCCCTTGGTGTCTCCAGATTTGTAACACCTGTAAGTGAGAATATGTTGAAACCCCTGCTCTGCATCACCTTGATCTTGGCTTCTTGCGCCAGCTTGCCTGCAGGATCGAAGCATGGGGCTGGGAAGAAGAGAAGAAGGTACATTTGACCAGAGTTTAGATGGCCTGACTTGGGTTATGTGCCCATTACTGTAAAGAAACAACTGAGGCCAATTTGTAGCTAATGCTCATGCAAGCTTGTTTCCCTATATTCGGTTAAGATCTTGCAAGATTTGCGGCAGCCTGACTTGGTGGCCTGGCCTGTTCTGTGGACAGGGTTGGAGAGAGCATGCATATTTGTATAGGAAACGAGGATGATCTTCCTAAGACAGCATGTCAACTAAGATGGCAGATACCTATGCCTCTCATACTATGCGATGTCCCAGAGCTGGGAGGAGCTAACAGGGTGTGGCAGCATGAGGAAGGAGCAAGCATCGTAATAATTGGGGACATTTGAGATCCCAGGAGGGGGTGGGATTCCATCCTTCTATATAGGCTTTACATACAATGAAACATGAACTGCCGAATGACACGTGCACCTTAAAAGAACTGACACTGGGACCAGAAACCTGAAAACTGAACCCAGAGCACGGAAGAACATTTTTCACTTGTTTATGGTTAATATCCACCACCGTGAGATGGCTGTGCATGGCTATAGATGAAAAGCAGGCAGTAGTGTAAAGCACTTTAGACAAAGGAACCAAAGGAAGTTCAGGGACAACAGTCAGTCCATTCTATTTTACCAAACAGGTGAGAGAACTTGGGGTAGAACAGGGCTTATATTGCAATCCTGTTGAGTCTGCATGTGGAGAAACCTAGACTTGATCGCTGATCAGCCATGAAATTTAGCAGATGACTTCAGGCCAAGTCTCTTGACTGAGGACTTGTTCACATGCATCACCCTCAATGCCTTAGGAACACTTTCAGCTGCCCTTTGAACTGCCACCGTTGTGTTCTTGGGTGATGTGAAAGCTTTCAGCTGCATCTTCCTAGTATATGCAGGTGATCGGGCAAGGTTGGGACCAAATGGAGAAGGTGTGTGTTTGAATGGTGGTGTGCCTATAGCCTTCAGTTTGGTAGTGGCTCCGTTATAAACTTGCCTAATTTTTTGCTCTCAAAAAAATAAGCCAAGATTGCCAAGGGAGTCAGTCCATTGTACCAGATTGGTTGAAAAAGAAGCCATGGGGACCCATTGCTGAATCCTACCGTGATCTATTTTGCATTTCTTCGCTTTTGTCAGAGCGGACTGAAGTGGGCCGAGGGGTGTGGTACCATCCTCTTGGGATTGCGCCACTTCAAAACACCATTGAAGAAGAACTTAATTTTTGAATGCTCACCCCAGAAAACATAACACTTGGAAGAAGCCTTGGCTTAGAACCCTTTTCTCCCAACCATCTTGAGATGAGCTTAATCTTTCCTCATTGCAGCTGTTTGGTGTCCCTAAGGTCTTGTTTGAACACTTGGGTCTTTGGTTCTGCGTTTATCCTGCCCTGAGGATAGAAAAGTGAGAGCATGGCTGCTGGAATGTTGGAGGAGGATAAAAATTGTTGTCTGGTGACGGCTTACGATGCAGAAGCACATGTTTGTTTTTGCAAGGACACGGCAAAGGTTGATGTCATAGTATCCTGCTGGTAATGTCTCTCATGCAATAGAAGCCTCTGGTGACCTAGACTTCTCGGTGGATCAGTCTCCAAAGGAGCTTGCTAGTCCTAAAGCTAGCTGGAATCCAGACATTGTGTAACAAGGTGATCCAGCATAAAGAGGTCACAGTATAGTCCACAGTTTTTTAACCTTGGGTCCAGATATTGTTGGATTCCAACCACTCATCATCTCCAGCCAGATGAGACAGTGGTCACGGATAATGGGAGTCCAACAATACCTGGGAACCCAAGGTTGAAGAAAGCTGATACAGCCAAATGTATGAAAGTAAAGCTTCTACACCCATGCACAATTATTATGTAAGCTTTCCAAGAGGAGGAGATGGGTTTACTAGTCAAAAATAAGATTACAGACTGAAATGGCAGCTTTGTAATCATGTGTGATTTTTATAAAGGGACTTGGGCCAGGTTTACATATTATATTAAATGCAGTGCCAAAAAGTCAGCAACTGTATGTTTCATTCTTCCCTCCCTCTCTGTAGCATCCAGGGTGACTTACACACATATCTTGCTGTTGAATGTCACCCAGGAAATGTAATGCAGCTCAGCAGCTTGGACTATTCAAATAGGTGCAGGGAATAAAATCACCACCCTGAGTTTAATTCTAAAAATGAGGCAACGCCAGCCGAAAGCCTGAAAAATATTTCAGATTTCTTGGCGGCAGCATCAGTTTAGGCAGTTGGGCAATCAGTCAATCAAGTTACGCTTGTCATCTCTTGGAACTATGGGACACATCTTTTGTGGTTATTCCTGAGCTGCAATTCATGGTGATGTTCCTAGAACGATTTGCTCCTTTTGGCTGTCATGCGATTTTTCATGCCATGTTGGTGGTCTGTCTGAGAAATGGTGGAAGGACTTCCTTTTTGCATTGATAGGCATAAAACCTCAAAACAGCCCTAGGACAAACTGTGCTGAGAGCACTTGGAGCATGAAGCAGTGGCCCCGCTTTGGGTTTGAGTTGTCTGGTCCCAGTGCTCTTCCCTTGCTAAATCATAAATTGCATTTTGTTTGTTTGTATTAAATGAAACACCAATAAAAAGCATTTAAAAAATATAAATCATAAATTGTTCATTAGCATTTAATAGAAGCAGCACAATAAACAAATGAGTTTAACTGTTTTCTGTGTTGGCTTTTATCTCTTGTCCTGTTTTAGTAGGAGTCGCTGTGCCATTAATATTTTGTGGACTGGGTCCCCCACAGAATAATCAGAGGAGGTGGAAATGACTGACAAACTAATAAACAACTGGCTGTGCAAATAGTTGGACTTTACAATATATTTGTTGCTTGCAATCAGTGGTAACAGCCTTTTTATCACTGCGTTTTGATTGCATGTCAGAATTCTATGTGGGGGCGGGGGGAAGGGAACACAGCACAGACTTGTTTCTTGGGTCTTCTGACTACTAGGTCTGCCAAAGGAGCTAAAGGGGACGGACTTTAAAGATGCTGATCTTGAAGATAGTCTTGCTTCAGAAGGAATGGAAATAAATATTTTAAGCAGAGTCGAATATTTCTGGAACACAGAACAAAACGGAAGCAGTAAATAAAACCTTTCAGAACCAGTTCATGGTTAGGGCTTAAATTTTAATTAAAAGAGGGAGGTGTGGGGGTTATTTCTTATTTTGTTGTTGTTTAGTCGTGTCCGACTCTTCGTGACCCCCTGGACCAGAGCACGCCAGGCACTCCTGTCTTCCACTGCCTCCCGCAGTTTGGTCAAACTCATGTTCGTAGCTTCGAGAACACTGTCCCACCATCTCCTCCTCTGTCGTCCCCTTCTCCTTGTGCCCTCCATCTTCCCCAACATCAGGGTCTTTTCCAGGGAGTCTTCTCTTCTCATGAGGTGGCCAAAGTATTGGAGCCTCAGCTTCAGGATCTGTCCTTCCAGTGAGCACTCAGGGCTGATTTCCTTCAGAATGGATAGGTTTGATCTTCTTGCAGTCCATGGGACTCTCAAGAGTCTCCTCCAGCACCATAATTCAAAAGCATCCATTCTTTGGTGATCAGCCTTCTTTATGGTCCAGCTCTCACTTCCATACATCACTACTGGGAAAACCATAGCTTTAACTATACGGACCTTTGTTGGCAAGGTATACTTTAATTTCTCTGTCTATGATTTGTTTGCTACCCATAAAGCAGGTGTAAATAACTGGTGGCCTTTTAGATTTTGCTGAAGAATTAAGAATACCGTATAAAGTGCAACAACATTAAATAAATACAAATGAGACAATATCATACAGTAACATTGTGATAGTCTGTCTGAAACTACTTATTTTTAAAGATTATGGATGAGATCCAAATACATCAGAGAAGACCCATTGTCAAGTCCATTGATGTAAGTGGGTCTGTGCTCTGACAATGCCTAACATTGGATTGTTCCCAAGGGGTAATTTAAATTCTTTAAAATCCAATTTTGCACTATGTTTGTGTTCACTCTATGTTTTCTTTCTGTGAGAACTATATTCTAAAATGAGGAGGGGGTGTGAGTGAAGAACAGCAATCATTCTCCAAAGAATTGAATTCTGGGATTTCAGAGCTGTTGCCTGCACAAGAACCGTTCTGTGTTCTGCTGCACCTTTTAAGCTTGTTCCGGACAGAATTGTTATCTGTAAATAAGACCAGCGTAACACAATATGCTTGCTCCCTATGAAGAAAGCATGCATTCTGCCATTTGACAGCTGCCTGTTTTTTGCCGCCTGTTCTTTTATTTTGAGTTGGCAACAGCACCCAGGCATGTCTGCACACAGCAAAGCAAACATTTGGCTGCACTTATTTTACACCACAATGTCCCCAGGTGCCACTCTTGTGGACTTGAGAAGAATCCTCCTGAATCGGATGAAACCACCTATGTAGTTCACCATAAACAGTCCATGGTTTTGAATGCTGCACTTAAACCGACCCCTGTCTAAATTGGCACTGCTTTGCTTTAATACTATTTCATTTCAAAACAGAAACTGCCACGAAGAACTCATATGAATATCGGACAGCAAAATGATTTGCAGTGTGTCGTCACAGATGGCGTTGAAAAAGGCTACGTTTGGATGTAGCAGTAAAACATAGTTGGCATCTGGAGAACAAGCCTCGCCTGTGAGCTTCTTAGTGACTGAAGTTAATTTGAGTTGGGGACTTTCCTAGTATACTAGCTCTCTGTCCTACATTTTCAGAGGGGGGTGGGGAGAGTCCCGAATAGCACTGGAGATAGAGGAATGACTTGTTATGGTCACTCCCATTTTCTCCGTTTCCCCTTCACTCCTTTGTATCCGGCAGTTCGGAGCCAAAGTATTTGCAGTCGAATGCAGTCTCTGTTCCAGACTTCCTGTTCCTTTCTTGTGAAAAGCGCTAGCAAGATCTCTCAGCAGCCCGGGCATGTAGCATCCTGCAGCATGTTACATGATCAGTGTTCTTAAGAGCCTTTCCTCCTCAACTCCTTCGCAGGCAAAGCTCCTTAAGACCAAACATTTCGTTTGAAAGCTTAATTCCAAAATCGTGAAGGCAAAGATTCTGCCTCCCAAAGTTCAGTTCCTTTCTTACTCATGCAAGTGGTTCGGAGGGTGATGTGTTGTGAAGCCCACAGGGACATGAATTCAAGCTTTCCCTTCCAGAAGCAGGGCTTAAGTCTATCATAAATACACACCACACCATTTACTACATTTACTTTCTTCTTAAATAGGCGAAGGTAAACAAGGCATTTTGGCATGCTAGGAGCTGCCTTGCTTTTGATCTTGTTCTTCCGTGTTTTGAATTATAATTGGAGAAAGGACCTTTGGTCACAGCAAAACCCACTTGTTTGCATTGGCAGGGACTTGTTCATAGAACAGCCTGGACCAAAATATTGTGCTTGGGCACAGGATACGTGACTCTTGAAAACGTGGTCCGTCCGCTCGCTCTTGCATTTGGGGATTTTGGTTTCAAATCAGGGAGTTAACTAGAAACAGCCCATTTTGCTGTTCTCAGTCAGGTTGACATTGTCTAGAATAGCGTCCTTAGTTGCTTGTTCTCTTTTAGCTCATGCTATATGAAATTTCAAAGCTCCTTTTTCTGACTAAGATTTTAGCTCACTCATTCTTTCAGCCTCAAGCCTAAAAGAAGTATATTGCTGTAGTTATGAATAGATGTTTCTAGGGCTAGGCCTGCCAAAACATTCCCATGGGAAGGCTCTGGAGCGATTCCCAGGAAGGAATGAAGAACCAATTGGATTTTGCAAGGAAAGGTCAGCAGGGTCTTCTATGTTACGTTCTTCCATCAGCCCAGTGCACTTCCATGGAAGGGGAAAAGTTGCGTCGGAATTGGCTTCTACTCTTGGCTTTTGTGGAAAGGCAATCCTAACACTTCATAAGTAGCTATGCATTGCGTTAACTTGGCTGCCTTGGAGCAAAGGCTTGGCTGTTTCTTGTAGAATTTCCTTTCTGGGGGAGGTTTTCCAGGCTCGTTCTGATGAGGCTTTTAGAAGATGAGTGAAAGCGTTAAAATTCCACACGCTGTGCTTGCATTGGGACCGATGTCACCCCAGTTCTCGCAAAGTAACATGCAAGGTGATAAACCAATGTGTGGACTGTACTCATAAAAGACTGTCCATGGAGGCTTGCGTTATCAAATGCCTTGAAAAAGAAATACATCATTGCATATAGGAGGCTTGGCACATCCAGATTTTAATTCATCATCACCATCATTTTATGCAATCCCTTCCAACTCTACAATTCTATGATTTTACAACAAAAGCAGTAATAAACAATAAATAAAACACATCAAAAAGTAAAGAATATTGAACAAGTTCAACATCAACCATAAGATCTAAAAGATACAAAAAATTAATATCAACAACAGCAAGAAAAACCCATAAGCAATACCCCAGCCCAAGAGTCAGCTTGGGTGCTAATACGTGATAATTCTTATTTTTATTTTACATCTCATTTCCTTCAGAGTTTTCCTTGTTTCCTCAGCTCCAGGAACCCTGTAATGTTAGTCAGACTGAGAAAAGTGAGTCTAGTCTTGTCCAGTCTAACCCAGTATTAGAAATTAAGTAGGTAAAATAAATATGGGGAAAGCAAAATGACACTTAGAGAAGGATCTGAAATATTTCCCTTGAAGCTTGAATTTGTTTTATTCTGGATTTGATGTTTTAATTGCCTTGAGATTTTCCCCCTCTAAAATATAAAGCGGTCAGTGTTAGAAACTGAGATTTGAAAGCTAGGAGCGAAGAAATTGCTCAGAAACCGCTCGCGCTAATGAAATTCCCTGTTGCAAAATGCGCCTAGAACAATGGGAGTTTCGAACACTGAAAGTGGTATAGAAATGAAATTAGCAGCAGCAGCAAATCTCACTGCTAGAAAGGCCCCTAGGCATTCCATTGTGGCAACCGTAACCCAGGTTTAAGGTGCCATCTGGCAATTAACTTATATACGTGAGTTTCTAACACCCCTAGCCCATGTTGGCTGTGAGACGTGACTAGCTATCTGTTTTCTCTCTGCTCCGTAGAATGGCCCCAGCGCCAGGTCCTGCCACAAGATGTGCATTGACATCCAGCGGAGGCAGATCTACACGCTGGGCCGTTACCTGGATTCCTCCGTGAGGAACAGCAAGTCTCTGAAAAGCGACTTCTATCGCTACGACATCGACACAAACACGTGGATGTTGCTCAGCGAGGACACCGCTGCGGACGGAGGCCCCAAGCTCGTGTTTGACCATCAGGTCTGAAGGTGTTACATACCATGAAAGGGGGAGAAGGCCCCTGCTCCAAGGGTTTTACAGTCAGGCAGACAGAGGATGGGAAGGAAACGTAATTTCAGTCAGGGGTTTGTTGAAGTAGGTTATTGGGACTGGGGGCTGAATGGAACGGAGGCTGTAGCTACTGTTCAGCAAGGCCCTGATTGGCCCTGTTAGAAGTTTGAATGGAGATTTGGTGTCTTCAGTACAGTGGTACCTCGGGTTAAGTACTTAATTCATTCTGGAGGTCCGTTCTTAACCTGAAACTGTTCTTAACCTGAAGCACCACTTTAGCTAATGGGGCCTCCCGCTGCCCCCGCACAATTTCTGTTCTCATTCTGAAGGGAAGTTCTTAACCCGAGGTACTATTTCTGGGTTAGCGGAGTCTGTAACCTGAAGCATATGTAACCTGAAGCGCCTGTAACCCGAGGTACCACTGTATTCTGATTCTTAAAGGCTCTCTTCTCTGTTCACTGTGCTATGCTGTCTGCCCAGTTGTGGCTTTTTGAAGAAAAGAGGGCCTTCTGAATCCAGTTATGGGCCAACTTCAGAGCACCAAGTCAGTGGCCTCAACGAGCACTACTTGATATTTCTAAACATTGGTTTTGACATTGCATTTGTTATAGAAAAGCGTACCTTTAAGTGGTTTTTAATCACGCTGCCTCTCCTTGCAGATGTGCATGGATTCAGAGAAGCACACGATCTACACCTTTGGGGGAAGGATTTTGACGTGCAACGGGAGCGTGGACGACAGCCGAGCCAGTGAGCCACAATTCAGTGGCCTCTTCGCCTTCGACTGCCGGTGCCGGACGTGGAAACTCCTGCGAGAGGATTCCTGTAATGCTGGCCCTGAAGACATCCAGTCCAGAATAGGGCACTGCATGTTGTTCCATTCAGTAAGAACTAGCACTAAGCCCAGGCACTAGTCCATCACCCCTTAGCCTCAGTTGCATTGCAGCACTTGAAAACCCATAACAAGTGCAAAGGCAGGGCTCACAGTTGGTTAACCAACAGAGGGCCAAATTTTAATCTCCAGTATTGTGAACTCAGGGAATGTTGGCTTCCTTATTTCCAAATTGCTGTGGATCTGGTATGCTATTGTAATAGGAAATGAGAGGAAGTTTGAAAGGTTGCCTTTTCTTCTGAACAAGTGCCAGCTTTTGCTTGTTGAAAGGTGTCTCTCTTTTCTCTTAACTCAAAAATACATTGAGCAGCTGGGGATAATGTTGGGATTTTAATTTCATCTACGGAATCTTCTGAGTTAACATCAAGGTAGTGTAGCAATCCCTGTTACACACATTTTTGCCTGTGTAATCCTTTTGAGGTCCGTTCTGTAGTGTTTTGCTCCCTTTTCTAAGCTCCCAGAAAGCAGCTGCTGAGCCCTTCTTAATGTTCAGCCAGAATAGTAAGTTGGCCATAACCTTACAAGTTAGTATAAATACATAACTTTAAAACTGGACCAGTTTGCTGTTTTTGCAGCTGAACATCTGGCAGGATTCTGTGAACAGCAGATTGTAATAGTGACATTTAAAGTCCTCATTTTTCTCCCCCTCTGCCTAAATTATGTTAGTCTATTGTTATCATATATAGTATATATTATTAAAGTGTACCGCTTTGTAATAAATTCCTAAATTTAATCAACAAAGTAATAAATCAATTATACAGCTAAAGGGCAAAAATAACTTAAGCACAGGGTTCATTTCTGAGTGGTTCCTACTAAGTTTCCAGAGAGGTTTGGCTTGAGAGCAGCTGAGGTGCGCTGCATTGGCATCTGAACTGCAAGCCGTGTGCTCACAAGTTTCCTCCTGGACACTCAAATTCCACCTTTTCTTTCCTTCAGAAAAATCGTTGCCTGTACGTGTTTGGAGGCCAGAGGTCGAAAACATACCTGAACGATTTCTTCAGTTATGATGTAGACAGCGATCACGTGGATATCATCTCGGATGGGACCAAGAAAGATTCAGGGATGGGTGAGTGGCTTCGCTGCATATGTTTGAATTCCTGTCCGTGCTAATGGTAGGAAGGTGGCTGCCGTATGATGCGGCGCTTCAACGGCTCATTTGCATAGCCAGAGATACCTAGCATTATTTCAGAGGCAATTTGGCAATACTCTTAGGGTCACAACACAGAATTGGCAGCCCTCCCCCTATTCGATAGCACCTCAAGTTGCTGTCTAAGATACTTGTGGGGTCAGATCTCGCATTGTGTTCATCGCACAAAAGCAAATGACTGAGTCCCTTTGTAGGATCAGGACTGTGGTGTGTGGAGCCGATGGAAACTTCTCTACTGAGGGTAGCTTTGGTTTGGGGTGGATTTTTGTTAGAGCTGCCGAATGAGGAAACCATTAACCCCCACCCCCATGTGTTCCACATCCCTGATCCATCTGAGCCCCCGCCTCTTCTTCACGGCTTGGCAGCTTTTTGCATTTTCAAAACTGCACATATTAATTGCTTTCGTGCATTTGAAGGGAATAATAATAATAATAGTAATTTATTATTTGGCGTGCTCTGGTCCAGGGGGTCACACAGAGTCTAAACGACTAAACGACTAAACAACAATAACAAAATTAAACATTAAAAGCTTCCCTAAACAGGGCTGCCTTCAGATGTCTTTGAAAAGTCTGGTAGTTGTTTTTCTCTTTGACATCCGGTGGGAGGGCATTCCACAGGACAGTCGCCACTACCAAGAAGGCCCTCTGCCTGGTTCCCTGTAACTTGGCTTCTTGCAGCGAGGGAACCGCCAGAAGGCCCTCGGAGCTGGACCTCAGTGTCTGGGCAGAATGAGAACACGTAGTCCAGCCTCCGTTCCTAGAAAAGTAACAGTTTTCATCATCGTAAATGGTGCAGATGTTGATCCAGAGAGAGGGAAAGAGGGGGTGAAATGAGAATTATTCCAAAGTTGTATTTTGATAACTAGCTTTACCAAGTAGAGAATTATGTATATAAATGAGCAGGGCTGCAAACAACACTACTGTCTTTCCCGAGCCCCTGTTAGATTACAAAGAGTTGTGCTGGTCTTTAGGTGGCAGATGCATGAATGGGCTCTCACTGGATCATAGTAATGATTGTTGCTGAAATAAGGTGCAGAGGGCTGTCAGATTCCCAAAAGAAAAGTGTGAGTTAGGGTGGGTGATGTCAGGTGGACAGCTTAACCCTTGAAGCCTGCCTTCCCTACAACACCACCTGGAGTGAGTGCCATGGCCCCATCTCTTGAAATCGCACCTCCTTTTGGTACGACAGCATGTGGCTTCTTGTTTTTAGCAAACACCTGTGATGAGTTCACTTTCCGTTGAAAGCAGACCCCATCTTATGGCTAAGCACGTTCAGCCATGTTCTCCTGGCCAGATACATTAATTGCATGTTCCAGTTAGACAAAGGAGAACAACATAATTAGCCTCTGCCATTTTTTTTAAAGAGAAAAACTGTCCTGCTTACTTTGAATAGCAGACTTTGTTATCGAGTGACTCATTTAGAAATCATGAATGAATAGAATGCCAGTTTTACCATCCTCATGTGTCTACAAAAGTAAATAAACAGCTCTGAACATTTCCCTTGTTTGTGAATTAGAATTAGCCTCCCAACAAGGAAGAACAAAAGCCCATTATAGTCAAAACTGCAAATGCTGACGACAAGTTGCTTTCGTTAGAGGGGCTTGGTTTTCAGTGATTTTGAACACAAGCAGAGGTCCCTCTTCCCATCCTCTCCCCTAGATTGACACTCCTACATTAACCAGTTATCCTAATTATAACTCATAATTGTTGTCTGTGCGCATGCGCACTTGCATGCACCTCCCCACACATGTATGTATGTCTGTCTCAGCAATGCTCGCTGTGTAAACATTCACAGATTTTTCAGTTTTTGAAACATTGCAACCAAGTACCTCTAATTTCCCAAGGGTTGCAGAGGGACATCATCTGGTTAGGGCACATAAAGAAGATACAAAAGCATGTCTGGCACATCAAAATTCCAGACTGGCCCCTTTGGCATCCAGACTTGTTTTCTTTTGTTTCCTTACTGTTCGTTTTATCTGTTGCTGTATCCTGCCCCAGTGTCCCGAGTTTCTAATTTTCATGGATAAGGCTTTTTGGTTTCACAGCACCTTAACAGCTTTATAAATAAAATAAAAAATAAAGCTGCCATTTCACAACCGTGGCTGCTTTTCAAGAACAACATGATTTGTTTTGGTTCATAGTTGGGACTGGAACCTAGAATATTATCATGCAGCCAGCATTATCTATCAGCTTTCTGTTGTTAAATGTACGATGAGTTCAATGCCTTACAGAGAATCATAATTCTTGTCAGGTGTGGGGAGGCCCTGCAAATTGGCTGTATGAATATTGTGGGCACCTGCCCCAAACCCAGTTATTTAAGCTTTCGCCTACTGATCGGAGAACAGGGAGGCTCTAGATTTAAGTCCGTGCGCTCAGCACTTACTGCACAGTGCTGAACGTTAACCCCCCTACCTTTTCCCCTTTGGTTGCCAGCAATAAGACTGTGGGTGGGAACATACCTAGTAATTTTAACGGGTAAGCCAGAAAAATAGCTGGCTCAACAGCATCTTAATGAGGGAAGCAGCTGTGACCCAGACTTGTTCAGGAAATAGGTGCCATTTTTATGTTGCTCCCCTCTCCTTTCTGGCAGTGCTGTTTCATGTATAAAAGCTGGACTTGAGAGCATTTTTGGTTCTCTCCAGCTTTGGCGGAATGCATGACAGCGTGGATAGCTTCAGTTAAGAGGCCAGGTTTTGCATAGTCATGCCATGCAAATTGAGAAGAAGGAAAAAAACGAGAGGAGAGTTCTGCACACACAACATAAACTTCTGTACTTTTGTGCCTGGGGGATCCCTTTATTTGCTGTAAAGATGGCGCCCTAAAATTTCAGTAGCTGCCAGTAATCCAATTAAAGAAATCTTAATGGATTAATCAGATGAGTTTTGAATTAATGAATTAAATCTGTATACATTTGAGTCTAGAGTAAAACGGTCTTTAAGAAAAAGCATGCTTTCTATGTTCTTTGATATGCGCATGAACTTCTCACATTACCCCAACATATATAATAATAATAATAATAATAATAATAATAATAATAATAATAATAATTTATTATTTATACCCCGCCCATCTGGCTGGGCCTCCCCAGCCACTCTGAGCGGCTTCCATAAAAGCCAAAAATACAGTAAAATATCACACGTTAAAAACGTCCCTGAACAGGGCTGCCTTAAGATGTCTTCTGAATGTCAGGTAGTTGTTTATCGCTTTGACATCTGCTGGAAGGGCGTTCCACAGGGTGGGTGCCACTACCGAGAAGGCCCTCTGCCTGGTTCCCTGTAGCTTTGCTTCTCGCAATGAGGGAACCGCCAGAAGGCCCTCGGCGCTGGACCTCAGCATCCGGGCAGAATGGTGGGGGTGGAGACACTCCTTCAGGTATACTGGACCGAGGCCGTTTAGGGCTTTAAAGGTCAGCACCAACACTTTGAATTGTGCTCGGAAACATACTGGGAGCCAATGTAGGTCTTTCAAGACCGGTGTTATATGGTCTCGGCGGCCGCTCCCAGTCACCAGTCTAGCTGCCGCATTCTGGATTAGTTGTAGTTTCCGAGTCACCTTCAAAGGTAGCCCCATGTAGAGTGCATTGCAGTAGTCCAAGTGGGAGATAACCAGAGCATGCACCACTCTGGCAAGACAGTCCGCAGGCAGATAGGGTCTCAGCCTACGTACCAGATGGAGCTGGTAAACAGCTGCCCTTGACACAGATTTGACCTGTGCCTCCATGGACAGCTGTGAGTCCAAATGACTCCCAGGCTGCACACCTGGTCCTTCAGGGGCACAGTTACCCCATTCAGGACCAGGGAATCCTCCACACCTGCCCGCCTCCTCTCCCCCAGAAACAGTACTTCTGTCTTGTCAGGATTCAACCTCAATCTGTTAGCCGCCATCCATCCTCCACCCGCCTCCAGACACTCACACAGGACCTTCACTGCCCTCACTGGTTCTGATTTAAAAGAGAGGTAGAGCTGGGTATCATCCGCATACTGATGAACACCCAGCCCAAACCTCCTGATGATCTCTCCCAGCGGCTGCATGTAAATGTTGAAAAGCATGGGGGAGAGAGAGGACAGAACCCTGAGGCACCCCACAAGTGAGAGCCCAGGGGTCTGAACACTCATCCCCCACCACCACTTTCTGAACACGGCCCAGGAGGAAGGAGCGGAACCACTGTAGGACAGTGCCCCCAGCTCCCAGCCCCTCAAGACGGTCCAGAAGGATGTTATGGTCGATGGTATCAAACGCCGCTGAGAGATCCAGCAGAACTAGGAAACAGCTCTCACCTTTGTCCCTAGCCTGCTGGAGATCATCAACCAGTGCGACCAAGGCAGTTTCAGTCCCATGATGAGGCCTGAATCCCGACTGGAAGGGATCCAAATGGTCCGCTTCTTCCAGGCGTGCCTGGAGTTGTTCGGCAACCGCTCGCTCAGTCACCTTGCCCAAGAATGGAAGATTTGAGACTGGGCGATAGTTGGCCATTGTGGCCGCATCTAAAGATGGTTTTTTAAGAAGCGGTTTAATAACCGCCTCTTTCAGCAGGTCTGGGAAGGCTCCCTCACGGAGGGAAGCATTCACCACCCCATGACGCCCATCGCCCAGTCCTTCCCGGCTAGCTTTTATAAGCCAGGATGGGCAAGGATCCAGGAGACAGGTGGTTGGTTTCACTCGTCCAAGCAGCCTGTCCACATCCTCGGAGGTAACAGATTGGAATTGATCCCACACACCTTGACTAGACAGGACTCTAGCACTCTCCCGCCCCGGCCCTGCTCCCACGGTGGAGTCTACTTCTTCCCGAATCTGAGCGATTTTATCTGCAAAAAACTTTGCAAATCATTGCAGGAGAACATGTGGCCCGTACTGGGCCCCGATGTTGCAGGTGGTATTGTAAAAGAAACCGTAGGAAAGTAGTTTTCAAATCGAAGACCCACCTTTAGTCCATGCATGCAGAGTGGCTGGGGAAACCCAGCCAGATGGGTGGGGTATAAATAATAAATTGTTGTTGTTTAGGACCCATTTCTTAATTTTTTTTACCATATATTTGTATGGGATTTGTGCTGCTCTTCTGGCCTATGATACATCAGGATGTGACCCAGTAAGTGAGCCCTGATCCACCAGTTGAAAGTAAATGCCTTGGGAGAAGAGGTGTTTTACCTTCCCTCCGCTCCTAAGATTGTGTCTGTCATTGGTGGGGTCCCCCCCCCCCTTTGGGTAATTATTTAAATTGAAAAACAAAACATTTGAAACCTAATTGGTTGCTCAGTTCATTTTTTTAAAAAAAGTTTTACATCAAAAGATCTAATTGATCACTTAAAGGCTGCAGTCTTAAGGCTGCAGTACATTGGGCCAGCCTATGACATCAGGGGCACCCTAATGCAAAACCATGAGCTCTGGTTTTAAGACAGTGTCCAGATCCAGGCCCCTGAGCAGCTTAACAGCAGCTGCCAATAGCTTCTGTCTGGTATACCTTGCTGTAACACCTTTGTGGAAGAGCTTGCACCCCCTAAAAGGTAAAGGGACCCCTGACTGTTAGGCCCAGTTGTGGCCGATTCTGGGGTTGCGGCGCTCATCTCGCTTTATTGGCCGAGGGAGCCGGCGTACAGCTTCCGGGTCATGTGGCCAGCATGACTAAGCCGCTTCTGGCGAACCAGAGCAGCACACGGAAACACCGTTTACCTTCCTGCTGGAGTGGTACCTATTTATCTACTTGCATTTTTATGTGCTTTCGAACTGCTAAGTTGGCAGGAGCAGGGACCGAGCAACGGGAGCTCACTCCGTCACGGGGATTCGAACCGCCGACCTTCTGATCGGCAAGCCCTAGGCTCTGTGGTTTTGACCACAGCGCCACCCGCGTCTCCCTAGTGACCCACAAATCTTGTTTAATAGCCCGATAGACTTATCTGACGAGGCAGACGATGGGCTATAACGGACCCAAGCCCAGTTTGTAAAACGCTTGCTGTTTCTCTCTGCTTTAATGAGGCAGAGCTTTTAACTTCATGCAGCAGTGATGCTTCTGTTTCAGTGTCCTTTGTTAGGGCAGCGGCCCCTATGTCTTGACAGCAACCCTGGCTAGAGTATTCCCAAATAGGACTGTTTAACAACATTGGTGCAAGGCATGCATGCCTTATCCTTTTGCTGTTGCAAAAGAATCCCCATTAAAACTCACAAATGTAGGTGTGTGTGAACCGGCGGGGTACACCATCGTAGCCTCTCAGTTGTATTAGTTGCAAATGCTTTTTTTTGAGAGAGAGAGGAGGGTCGGTAAAGTTGACTAAATCCCTGAAAGACAGAAGATCTTGGCTCACGTCTTCCTTCTCTGCTGCAGCAGCTTGCAGCCCAGACAGCTTAATTGCTGTGAAGTACTTTCTGATCTGGTACACCGGGCTGCCCATCAAACTCCTGCAGGGTGACCCGTTGGAGTTCGTTGATGTGACGTTGCTGTGAACGTGGCCTCTTCTATCATGCTATTGGCCAAAGTTTTGGCAACTTAGTTCTGCATAAGGGCAGCTTCCCGAGAGTGCTAAGTGCCGTTGCTTGTCTACCCTAACGGAAGCGATGGCCTTCCCTGTTTCCACCACCTGTTCCTGACCTGATTTAGCCTCCATGTGCACAGCAGTGGTGAGCTCTCCCTGCTCTTCCTTTAGATATTCAGTATTGGAAGGTAACAACTGGACAACGTAAATTGATTCTACACGCTCTAATGGTAGCTGAGACTTACAGATGGATTTCTTACAGATGGATTTCTTTGGCTAAATATGACAATATTTTGAATGAGTTTAAACAAAATGTAGTAGGCTATTAATATTTACATATTAGATAAATAATATCATACTTATAAAAGAGTGCATTGGTTAGGGTATTTTTTGTATACATATTTTTTTGTTCTCTACACATTTTTGTGCCTTTTTATCTTTATTTTCTTCTTTGTACAGTGGACCCTCTGGATACGGATTTAATTCGTTCCGGGGGTCCGTGCGCACCCTGAAAAATCTGTAACCAGAGGTGCTGCTTCTGTGCACGTGTGCGGCGCGATAGAGAAATACTTCCGCGTTTGCCGCTTTCACAACCTGAAGATTACTTATCCAGAGATGTACGTAACCCGAGGGTCCACTGTATCACTTATTTCTTTATAATTGAAATCTTTTCAATAAAACATTAATACCAAATAGATACTTGGTATTGGCATGTTCAGAGGGACGCATGCAGGGAGTATGTTGGTGCAAGAAATGAGCTTGCTTATGGTCTGCATGTGGGGTAATTAAATTGGAGCCCTGGGCCTAGAATAAACCAAGAAAACCTTCAATAAAAATTATAGATAGATAGATAGATAGATAGATAGATAGATAGATAGATAGATACACAGATAGATACACAGATAGATACACAAGTAGATCATGCTGTTATTCCAAGGTGACTGGGGGTACCTTTCCTCTGGGAATCTGTTCAGATGCCCACTTGGGGCAGGGATTTCATAGCAGTGGGTGCATTTTGAAATCACGTCTGGACTGATTCCTAAGCTGTTATTCTTTGCAAATAATGCTCTTTAATTCGCCTGCTGTTACAGAATAGTTTTTATTCCTTAGGGCTAATCTTCTGGCATTTTTAAAATGTGATCCTTCTTTGTTTTTAAAATTCAAAGTGTGCTTTTGCTAAAGGGAAAAAACCCCGCCTCATTTACAGTAACATTTAATCTGAGATGCTGCGGTGTGTGGGAGGGCCCCCTTTCCTGTCTCTGGCAAGAGATTGATTGTCCTGCAAAGAGGAGGTGTCCATTTAAAAGCAAGAAGGAATGCCCATCCATTGTGCTGTTTTGATATGCCTCAGCCCACATGGCCCATGCGTCATATTCCACTTTGTCACACACTCTATAAACAACTTCCTAAAGTCCTCCTGTGAACCCTGAGCTCCGTTTCTCGAGGCAAAGGTTAACTCCCACCCAACATGCTGTGTGTAACTGGCTGTGTTTGCTATTTGCTGGCTGCTTGGCTCGGTAAAACTTGTTTTGATAAAACTGCGCATGGGGCAGAGGAAGTGGACAGACTCCCTCCCCCCCTTTTCCCTCCCATAACACTAAAATTCCCAGGGTCACCGAATGAAATTGGTTAGCTGGAAATCCTTGACGGACAAAAGGAAGCCTTCACATAACACCGGAGTTACAGAATTAGCTTCCACAATGTGTTGACGGTTGCCACTGCTTTTGATGGTTTTCAGAAAAGAATGAAGCTACCTTTTTTCAGGGCAGCCATAGCCCAGTGGTACGGATTGGCTGTAGCTCCCATTCATTCAGAGGGCCCGGGTTCAACCCCCAGCATCTCCGGCTACGGCTGGGAGAGACCCTCATCTGAAACCCCGGGGACTTGCTGCCAGTCAGTGTAGGCAGAACTAAGCTAGATGGAACTAATGGTCAGATTTGGGCTAAAAGCCCAATGTGTGAAGGCTGAGAACCGTTAAAAACATCCTTTACTGAAAAGAAGATTTTCCTATCCAGTCTGCATCTCTAGTTCAGCCTTGACCAAATTGCATCGCATCCCATGGCTGCTGTTTTTAACACCCTTGAAAACCCTGGGAGGTCTAGTTCATAGCTGTCAACTTTTCCCTTTTCTTGCGAGGAATCCTATTCGGAATAAGGGAATTTCCCTTAAAAAGAGGGAAACATTTACAACTATGGTCTAGTCAGAGGTCTTTTACTGACCCTTCTAGTTCGGTCTTAAACCAGGGATAAATGCAACATGCCAAAAGTTGAGAACAGCTTAAAGCCCCTTTCTTTGCAGCATCCGGGAGCATCCCTTGTTTCGGACGCCGGCCTTGGGCCATGCCAGTTTTTTAATGCTTTTCTTGGATTCCAAAAAGCTCAGGGGGATAACCCTGTTTTCCACTGCCGTGCTAATGAGGTAGCGAATTTGAACCAAATGGAAGGCAGATGGGTTTGGATGAAGGTTCTTCTCTCCCTCCGACGGGCCACGTGCTGCTTTCTCTTGTTTTGTGGGGGAGCCGAGCATCGTCTAGAACTGCTTAGTCACGGCGCAATGTTTCTCCTGCTTTTAAGAGGAGGAAAAACAGCAGCAAGCGGCAGAGCTCGGCTGCTTGCACGCTGTGCTCCTGGCCGTAAACCAGGATTATCCGCAGACCGAATTTTCGCTCCTTGGGAAGGGGCCCCCTGTGCACAAAATTGCCTTCTTGCCAGGTGGCTTTCAAAGTGTTAAGTTGTGTGATTTGGCGGCGTCTGCAAGCCGTGTCTTTTCTGAGCAACGTGCCTCGGATAACCAGGTACTTTCTCCCGGGCGTTTCTCCTCCGGCCCCCACCTCGCACCTCACCCCAAACAATGCCTGTAAGCTGATCCAGAAGGAGGGGGAGAGAAAAACAGAACCAGCACACAGAGATCAGGTGCTGGTCACACATGCCTGCTGAAAGCCTGGTTGCCCAGGGAAACAGGAGCAGGGACTTGCCCAACAAACAACGGGAGCGGCCAATTATTTGATTATGCTTTTATGGGAATTAAAGAGAAACCTCCAGTAATCCTCTGCGGGGAAAGCGGAAGCGGAGGTGGGGGCAGCTTTGGTATGCCTCTTTTGTGTTTTTTATGAGAATTATTGCAAGAGGGACCTTTCCTTTTAAATACCTGTTCAGATTGGGTTTTTTTTTTTTGGGGGGGGGGTGGAATAGTACAGTGAACAGCATGCCAGCGAGGCCAAGATTTCTAAGGCCAATGGCCACATTCTGATGACCACGTCTCAGCTTACATGTGAGCCTTGTGCCGGCATGTGTGGCTACTTCCTTCCCCTTTCTGGCAGGCCTGGATGTGATGTGGAAGTCCCTAATCAACTGTAGTTTCCCATTTCACCCAAAACATTCTGCCCTCCGCTTTCCTGTTCACTGAGACATAAGGGTCCTGGAGATTAACCCAACCATGAAATTGTGTGGTTCCAGTCAATTTCCATTCCAGGAGGAGCAGATCTGACGGTGGGGATGGAAGAGATTGTGTTGGGGGGGGGGAAGAAATGACTCTTGATAAAATAGGAAATCTCCATGCAGTCGGTGTCTGGTGCAAGGCAAAGGATGTGCAAAAAGTGCGTATCTGTGCCTTTGGGATGCATATTGATTTTGGAATAAGAATTGCATTCCTGGATTGTTTCTGAACTTTTTAAAGCTTTGCTGTGAAGTTTAAAGCATTGCCATCCGTCGTTCCAAGCTCCATTTAGCACCCTATCTCACACCAATTGACTTTGATAAGGATAAATTTAAACAGAGCAGATGCAGTAAAATTAGTCCTAAAAGGAATTACTTTTGCAAAATTTAGCATACGTGAAGGCACAGCTGGCTGGATTGCAAAAGGTTTTGTGGCTGGATCTGGAGGGTTTATCGATCCTGCACTAGGACAAGAAATTTGGAGTAGCTTCTTTGGGTCTCTTCAGGTCCTGTGATTTTCCTGCCATCTAGTGGTTCATTTTCAACAGTTCAAATAACCGTGTTTAGCAATACGCCACCAGCAGCTACTGCCGTACACTGACTGTGTCGCTTTGCTCTTCTCTCCCTGCAACTGACAGTCCCAATGACCGGCTTCACCCAAAGAGCTACCATCGACCCGGAACTGAACGAAATCCATGTGTTGTCTGGACTTAGCAAAGACAAGGAGAAAAGGGAAGAGAATGTTCGGAATTCCTTCTGGATTTATGACATTGTACGGAACAGCTGGTGAGTGGCAGAAGGATTCCCCTCCGCCATCCTCCTGGAGAGAGATAGTATTTGCCTCTTCATGTTAATTCGCAAAGTGTGTGTATTCCTGTAGCCACATGTAAGCGGAAGCGATACCGGGTTTTTTAAACCCAGGCCTGAGAAAGTGGCATTCTGCCCACACTCCGCAAACATCACTGACATTAGTTACTTCCCTGGAAAGAAACATCAGATCCTTACAGGGAAGCAGTGTCCCATATCTGCCCCATAAGCTGCTCTTAGTCTTGCAGACGAGACCCAGTAAAAAGTCTGGTTTTGCATATATTTGTAAACATGCACCAGGAACAGGTTCATTTGCATTTCCTAGTGCTCCTCGGCAATTCTGTTCATACAAAGTAGAGGTTTCAGAGGAGTCAGAGCCAGTGTGGTGCAGTGGTTAAGAGCAGTGGACTCGTAATCTGGTGAACCAGGTTCACTTCCCCGCTCCTCCACATGCAGCTGCTGGGTGACCTTGGGCCAGTCCCACTTCTCTGAAGTCTCTCAGCCTCACTCACCTCGCAGAGTGTTTGTTGTGGGGGAGGAAGGGAAAGGAGATTGTGAGCCACTTTGAGACTCCTTAGGGTAGTGATAAAGCAGGATATCAAATCCAGACTCCTCTTCTTCTAGAAAAAAATGCACTGAGGAAGAGCTGATGGTCATGAAAATTCAGCCTTCCGACAGCTATCCTGATGAGACAATCAAAAAGGAGTGAATGCTTTTCAAAATGTGGCCAGGAACAATTACTTTTAGTACAGTGGAACCTTAGTTCTTGAACTTAATCTGTTCCAGGAGTCTGTTTGACTCCCGAAATCATTCAAAAACCAGGGTGAAGCTTCTGATTGGCTGCAGGACCTTCCTGCACTCAAGCGGAAGCTGCATTGGATGTTTGGCTTCTGAAAAATGTTTGAAAACACACAATTCCGGGTTTTCGGCATCCGGGAGCCAAAACGTACAAATACCGAGGTGTTCGAGAACCAAGGTATGACTGTATTCACGTAGCATCAGCTGTTAACTTGTAACATGAATGCCAAGTAATCTACTGCCGCTGTCAGAAAGAATATCACACGCAGCAACTGTGATAGCTCAGTCAGTGAAGCATGAGACTTTTAATCTCTGGGTCATGTGTTCGAGCCCTGGCTTGGGCGAAAAATTACTGTATTGCAGGGGGCTGGACTAGATCAGCATTTCCCAACCTTGGGCCTCCAGCTGTTTTTGGACTACAACACCCATAATCCTCAGCTAGCAAGACCAGTGGTTAGGGATGATGGGAAGTGTAGTTCGAAAACAGCCGGAGGCCCAAGGTTGGGAAACACTGGACTAGATGACCCACATAGTCCCTTCCATCGCTACAATTCTATGGTTCTGCTTGGGGACTTTCATTGGCCACTGAGAATAGGATGCTGCCTTAGATGGGCCTTTGGTCCTATCCAGCAGGGCTGCTTTCTTAGACCTACTCAGGGGGAGGGATGGGAGTGTCACAGCTTGCCAGCGCGCATACACAGACGTCACCTGTGCTTTTGGGTAAAGCTTTAGCATCGCAGCCTGTGTGTGTAACGCCAGAGGTGTGTGGGTCCAAGCCACACAGCATTTTCCCTCTCTGGTTTTGTTGTGAACTGGTTGGAAATTTGGGGCCTCTGTGCCTTTAGTCTCTGAGCATGTAGGTTCCTGTGTGGATGTGAGGCCCATCACACTGTGACCAAGGAGCAGGCAAACCCAAGTTCTCCTAATTCCTCAATTCTTTCCCTTTGTTTGGACGCCTGTATTGGGGGCATTTCTGAACAGAACCCGCTGGTGGCATTTGTTCTGGATGTCTTAATCCAGACTTGTGCTTTTGTGACTTGGAATGTGCCTCCCAGATAGTTTCTGTTGCAAGACCAGGACTTTGCATATTGTCTGTGTGGATTCTGGCATAGCATCAGGAATGCCGAGCATCTCGGCACTTTTTGAGAAGGGGAAAAATGTTCTGGTGCTCGTGGGTTGCCGAGAAAAACTCAGAGGGGACGGCGCTGGCAAAAGGAGTTACGAATGCCGGGCAGTTAAAGGCCAATTTTCCTGTAGGGAATGTTTAATGGGGACATTTTTGCCGTGGTGTCTGGTTCAGCAGCGGCCTCTGAAAGGGGAGCGTAGGTGCTGTTGGGTATTTGGAATTGCTCCATGTATATATTATACATGTTAACAAAGATTAAATAATAATAAACCAGTTTCCTTACATGATTAATAGTCGGTGCTAAAACCATGGTAGGCCTTGCTTGGAAGTGAAGCAGAGGCCATCTATGCTCTGATAATATCCCGTATAGAACACTGTAAGGCACTGAATGTGGAGCTGCTTTTTAAGGCGACTTGGAAAACAAGAACTCCTCTCCTTTTTAGAGCCCTGAATAGGCTGGGAACTGGGTATCTTAAAGGATGATCTTAGGAAGAATAGTTAACATAGTGCTGACAGACCCTTCTCTGAATAAGATGGACGGTGACTGGGAGAGGAGGGCATGGCTTTTCAGATGTGACCCCTTCCATGTAGAATCATAGAATCATAGAGTTGGAAGAGACCACAAGGGCCATCGAGTCCAACCCCCTGCCAAGCAGGAAACACAATCAGAGCACTCCTGACATATGGTTGTCAAGCCTCTGCTTAAAGACCTCCAAAGAAGGAGACTCCACCACACTCCTTGGCAGCAAATTCCACTGTCAAACAGCTCTTACTGTCAGGAAGTTCTTCCTAATGTTTAGGTGGAATCTTCTTTCTTGTAGTTTGGATCCATTGCTCCGTGTCCGCTTCTCTGGAGCAGCAGAAAACAACCTTTTTTGGAATTCTGTATGCAGAAAGGCTCATTTGGGACTGAAGTTTATGTGTTCAAAGTGCCTGTTGGCTCACACAGGTTTTCCAGCAGGTCAAAGCTGGATTTACTGAGATGAGTTTTTTTGCAGCATTGCTGTTTTTATCCCTGCTTGCATTTTACGGTTCTGCTGCGTGCGGCATTCTTACCACTGTTAAAGAGCTGCCCTTTTGTTAAACCGGCGAGTGGCATTAAAACGTGTTGAAGCGTATGGGCAAGCCTACAACGTGGGAGGGGGCGGGAAGGGAAGGAATTTTTCCCAGTAGTGATGAGTGGGGATACCTGGAAGCACAGGAGGAGTCGGCAAGGGGACGCTTAAGGTGTTACCTTGACAGATAAAGGCCATTCAAAGTACAAGGGGGATGAGAAAAGTGAAGGTGGGCATGCAGGGAGTCGGCAGACTTGTGCTATATAGATTAGCATCCTATGACACTTCCTAGCCATTTAACGTTCTCTTCCAGGGCTGGTCAACCTGAGGATCTCCAGCTGTTGCTGGGCTCCCATTATCCCTAACCAGCATGGCCAGCAATCAGGACTGCGGGGAGTTGGAGTCCAGCAGCATCTAGTCAGCCACAGGTTCTGCAGCCCTGATCCATGCTCACCTACTCTAGCATTTCGTTTCCAACACTGGCCAACTTTTATTCTCCAGACGAGGCCCATGAGCAGTGTGCGAAGATTGCAGCCCTCCCTGTTGCTTGCAACTAACAAATGATATTTCGGAGGTACAGTTGTACCTTGGAATTCGAACTGAATCCATTCCGGAAATCCGTTCGACTTCCAAAACATTCGAAAACCAAAGCGTTCCTGTAACCAATTGGAAGCCCTGTTGGACGCTCAGCTTCCAAAAGAACATTCGAATACCAGAACACTCATTTCCGGGTTTTGATTGTTCAGGAGCCAAATCATTCAAGGACTAGGCTATTTGAAAACCAAGGTACGACTGTATTCTGCAATTCTGCTTCTGAAGTTCCATTTAGTTATCATGCCTAATAACCATGGATAGGCACCACTTCTCTTCCTCTTGCCTGAGAACCACCCTGGCATCGTTCTTCGGTATTCTGGCTCTTGTTCATTGCGGTTCACAATAGCTCCTTTCATTTTTCAGAGCAGCTTTTTTTTTTAAAAACGAGTGCTTATAAATGCCGCAAGTTTATTAGAGAGGGGTAGATGACAGCACCCAGGTAGTATTTATTTGGCAAATAGGTAGTTTGAATCCTGATGGCGGCAATGACGCAAGCCACTGCTAAACAGGTGCCAGCTAGCTATGCGTTGATGCCTGGCAACTCTGAATTGCTTCATCTCATATTGTATTGCAGGTCTTGTGTCTACAAGAACGACCAGGCCACCAAAGAGAATCCAAGCAAAAGCCTTCAAGAGGAAGAGCCCTGCCCGCGTTTTGCACACCAGCTTGTGTATGATGAATTGCACAAGGTAAGCCTGTCTGGACACAGGGTGGGAATCGGGGTCAACCATGCTAAGTATGTTGGCGCATTTGCAAGAGTGCCCATTCCAGTGCCAACGGAATGTGCAAAAGACCAGAGAAACGCCCAACACTTCTAAGAAGAGTCAGTTGCTTTACTGGCAGTAATTCAGTTCCAGGAACATACATAAAGCATACAGTTGTAGATACAGCCTAGAGCCTCATTCCAGCATAGATACTGCGCTCTGGCCCAGAGCAAACTTGCCTTAAATGCAATAGCCTTTATAATGTAGATTGTGCCGAGTCATTCTCACATGATTGCTGACTCATTCTCACATGTTTAACTAGCTGCAGGTGCATGCAAACACACCCAAATTAAACAGCACACCTAAAGTAACCCTTCCTTGCCCCTTTTCTCTGCATGCATAAACATACATTTGCAAAAAAAGCATCAAGTGCAGGATATGGTGGCACCATGGCACCAAGAGGAGCAAAACTGGGCTCCATTTTGATGCATCAGAGCATGCCCTTCTTTCTCTTTGCTGCTGGGGGCCTGGAGCTCCGGGGGTGGTGGGGTGGGCATCAGGCCAGTGCATACGTGTGGATGAGCTGTGCCATGGACCAAAAGTGTCCCCCTCCCTTGTAAAGCAAGTCCTACCTATCGATGCTGGCTTGTCTCTGGGAAGCCAGGCCAAATATAATGGCCACCAGGCGGCTGAGGATTGAGTTCAAGCCCTATGTGGGCCTTTTGATACATGTGTTCCCCCTAGAGGACAGGTGAGTACGTCACGTGACTGGGGCCCCAGAATCCAGCAGCTGGTTTCATATCCGATTCATTGGCATAATGATTTTCAGCGCATGTATTGGGTCGACAGGGACGCAGGGTGGTGCTGTGGGTTAAACCACAGAGCCCTAGGACTTGCCGATCAGAAGGTTGGCGGTTCGAATCCCCGCAACGGGGTAAGCTCCCGTTGCTCAGTCCCAGCTCCTGCCAACCTAGCAGTTCAAAAGCACGTCAAAGTGCAAGTAGATAAATAGGTACCGCTTCGGCGGGAAGGTAAATGGCGTTTCCGTGCGCTGCTCTGGTTCGCCAGAAGCGGCTTAGTCATGCTGGCCACATGACCCGGAAGCTGTACGCCGGCTCCCTTGGCCAATAAAGCGAGATGAGCGCTGCAACCCCAGAGTCGGTCACGACTGGACCTAATGGTCAGGGGTCCCTTTACCTTTACTGGGTCTACAGTCATCTCTCTTTTCATTGAACTCATTGCAGTTTATCTCTTTCTTACTGCCCAGCTTGCTGTATAGTTTCTCATTTGACCAGTGGTGGTTTGCCAGAAATAGTTGAACAGAAGGTTTCTGTCTGTGCGTGCTTCCTATACGCTGCATTGTCCTTTATACCGCTTTACCACAAAGTAGGTGATTCAGAGCAGTTGCGGTTTTACTTCTCTGCACCTTGAGGGGAACGCAAGAGGCGTGCGGGATAAACCCAACAACCTGGGCACGCATCACCCCACCCCTCGTCCTCCAAGCAGCTGCTCAGGTGGAGCTCCTTTGGGGGGGGGAGCACATCAAAGGTTGGGCTGGCTCACCAAGCCGTCTTGATTGAACCATGCTGGCGTTTATGACTCGACATCTCAATTCTTGTCTTTCAAGGTCCATTATTTGTTTGGAGGGAATCCAGGCAAATCCTGTTCTCCAAAGATGCGGCTGGATGATTTCTGGTCCCTGAAGCTTTGCCGGCCTTCGAAAGAATACCTTCTACGCCACTGCAAATACCTAATTAGGAAGCACAGGTACAGGCTTGCAAGAGACTGCAGAAGCGAGTCCCTTGGCATTAAGAAGCAAGAGTGTGTGGGAGTATGCGAGAAACCCTATGCGATTATTTTTTAAAAAATGCTCAGCCTTGTTGCTTTAATAGGGCTCAAGGTTCTTTCCTATTGTCATCAAAATGTGTGTATTTTTTAGAAAAGGTTCCCATAATCATAAAATCATAGAATTGTAGAGTTGGAAGCAACGGTCTCTAAGCATCACCTAGTCCAACTCCCTGCAATGCAGGAATCTCAGCTTTTGAAGTCACAATTTAGAGGCCTGAAGGCACATGGTTGGCAGGTATAGAACTGGCTCTGTGGAACTCAGCGCTCCCTGTGTCTCAGCTCCCCTTTGCAGCAAAGGTGCACCATTTCTCCACGACCCCAAGGGAGGCTGTCCCCTATAAATATATGGTTACCAGCCATGATAGATGGATGACTGCTGCCCCGCTGCCCAGCTATTGCAGTCCTTTCCAGAAGGAAAACTCAAGCGCTGCCGTTTCATTTTAGTGTTGCTTCAGTGGGCTAGGGATGCACGACACAGCCATGCAGTTCATTTTCCTCCCAGCCATCAAGAATGATAGTGCAGCTAGGGGCTGCCTAGGAGTAAACTATTTGCATTTGTGGCGTGCATGAGCTTCAAGGTATGGGTTGTTTATGTCTGCAGCTGGAAGCGAGAGTAGCAGTTGGGAAATGAATCTCAAGAAGCAGACTACTTGGGATGCACTGCTTTCCCAACATACACGAGGGACGACAACAGTGGAACATGGCTGCAGTCGATGAGACACCCCTGAGCACTGAAATTTCACCAGACTGCTCAGATATTGCTGCCACGAAAAGAGCGACACTGGCTCACCTGGATGGTGATCCCCCCTTTAAGGATTAGGCGAAGGGAAACAGGGCTACTTCTTTGACTCTGCTGGCAGGCTTCTCATAATAATAATAATAATAATAATAATAATAATAATAATAGTAATAATAATAATTTTTATTAATACCTTGCCCACCCCAGCCAAGACCGGGCTCAGGGCGGCTAACACCAGGTATGAAACAATTGATTAAAATACAACTTAAAAAACAAGATTAAAATATAACATTAAAACGCAGCCTCATTTCAATGGAAACTCAAATCAAAAACTTCTTGACGTCAAATCTTCACCAAGGCCAACTATCCAGACTGGTCCTACGTGGGCCAGAAAAAAAGCCAAGGAAGTCCCCAAATAAGAGTTCCGTCACAGAAGGAGAAAGGAAAAAAGGAAAGAGGAGAAGGGGATCAGGTTGATTCCAAGCCAAAGGCTGGGCGGAACAACTCTGTCTTACAGGCCCTGCGGAAAGAAATCAGATCCCGCAGGGCGCTGGTCTCATGAGACAGAGCGTTCCACCAGGCCAGTCTTGGAAAGGCCCTGGCTCTGGTTGAAGCTAATCTAACTTCCTTAGGGCCCAGGACCTCTAGGGTGTTGCTATTTATGGACTTTAAGGTCCTCTGTGGGGCATATTAGGAGACAGCTTCCATCCCAGCCAGCCCTTAGAATAACTTTCTGTAATGGTTCTAGGGGTTGCTCGTGCGTAAATCGGCGCCACACCTGGCTGGGTTACCTGGGTGAACTCTTTCTGTCCGGACAACCACTCACCCGTGGCTGTCTCAATCACTGGCAGAATCCGTCAGTGGGCGTTTCTTGAACTTCTTCCAGCAAAGAAGCTCTTTGACGCCTAGTCTCCGCCTACTCTCCCTGCGCGGAAGCCTTCTGCGCAGGGAGGGTGTGGGCAGCGGAGGACCCGAGCCACCTCGCCGATTCCCCCATCTGCCCCCCTTCTCCACTGGCGCTACGCTGATTTCCTTCCCCAGAAGATGGGCTGCTTCTCTCCCTCCCGGGACGCTCTCCGGAATCCCTCTGGAGCCCTCCCTCTCCCTCTGGCTCCGATGGCAGTTCCCTGACACTTTCTAACTGGTGCCTGTCTTTGCTTGGTCCCCCCCATCCACCCCCCCTTTCCCCCCTCTGTGTCTTTTAGATTATAAGCCTGAGGGGCTGGGACTGACTTGGACTTATGATCTGTATAGCGCTCTGGGAGCTTTTTTGGGCTGAAGAGAAGGATAAAAATGCTAAAAACAGATAAGATCACAGCTGCAATGCGTATGTGCAGTGAAGAGCTGGAGGCATGGCAGCTGAATGCCTTTCTGGCCAGCATCCATTTCTCATAGTGGCCAACCAGTGGGAAGTCTGGAAGCAGGACCTGAGTGCAATAGCACTCTTCCCTCCTTGGGATTCCCATCCTCTGGTATTATTCGGAGGCATACTACCTCTGAGAGCAGAGGGAGAACATGGCTATCCTGCCTAGTAACTGTTTGCTTATAGGGTGGAAATCCAGCGTAGTTCAGTGAAATGATCTCCTCTCTAATCCACCCACCCTCTTCTTGGCTAGTAGGGAGAGGGATCCTTTCTTTCTCATAAATCCTTTCTCTTTCTCTATGTTGTGCACCATCATTCGAAAAGCTAAACTTTCCCATGATCTATACTCACACATGTCACATGTTGCAAGCCTGAATTCAGATGTGGGGAGCCTATAGCTGCCGTTGTAGAATTAAGCCCAGCAGGATGTGGTCGTTTGAGGCTGCTGCTCTTTTCTGGGGAGGAAGGGGAGAATCTTGTAGCATGTCAACAACAAGGGGATATGGCCCATTTTAGTACTTTCTGCTTTCAAGGAGAAGTTAACAATAGAGTCATTCGGATTTCAGAATCGGGAAATACAACAAGTTGTTGACATGTAGAATCTCTCTGAGTTAGTTAGACTTTGAGGTGGTCCCTCGCCACGTGGAAACTCATATTTTTAAGCAGCATTTCTGGAACTTGGGTCGCCAGCTCTTGTTGGATTACAACTCCCATCACCCCTGAGCACTGGTCCTGTTAGTGAGGGATGATGGGGGTTTGTAGTCCAGCAACAGCTGAGGACCTAGTTTTAAAGCATGATTTTTGATTGCACTGCTGCCTGCCTGTCTAAATGTGAGCCAGTGTGGTGTAGTGGTTAAGAGCAGTAGATTTGTAATCTGGGGAACCGGGTTTGCGTCTCCGCTCCTCCACATGCAGCTGCTGGGTGACCTTGGGCCAGTCACACTTCTCTGAAGTCTCTCAGCCCCACTCACCTCACAGAGTGTTTGTTGTGGGTGGGGGGGAGAGAAAGGAGAATGTTAGCCACTTTGAGACTCCTTAAAGGGAGTGAAAGGCGGGATATCAAATCCAAACTCTTCTTCTTCTTCCCTTGGTATTCCATACTACCCATTCAGACCCCAGTCTATGCACTCTGCCATAAGTCGAAGGACGCTATCGCCCAATTGCTTGCAAAAAAGTGCTTGTCTGTGGAGAGGCAAAGTGTCTGAAGTTTTTCCCCACTACTTACTGGTCTGCCCAGTTTGCAAAGACTTTAGAGCAGCCTTGTTCAAAGATCTACATCTCCCAGTTGAGAGAGCGATTCACTTTTTAAATTATTATTATTAGAGGGCAGTTCCCCCTATACCTCTGAAAAAATGGCCTGTTTTGCCTTTGGAGAGGCGTGTTAAGGATCAAGGTTTGTGGGGATGAGAAGTTAAATTCCTCAGTGGAGCAAACTCGTATGTGATAGAACGCCTGGTTTTTGTAGTTATTCGAACCCTATAATGTATTTTATTCTGCTTTATGTGTTTCATTCTTTGCTGTGGCTTCGGTTACACAAATGAATACCATAATCTTCGTACAACAACAAGGCAAACCTGAAGCTACCCAGTAAAATAATGAATTGAGGTCGGCATTCTATCTTCCTCTCGCTGCCCCACAGTGAATCACTGTTGTGGCCTTGTTGTTGTCTTGCCTCTAAGGGAAACATTGCTGTTGCAAAGCATCCTGATTAAAACTTGTTCAGTATCTTGATCGCAGGATCAGCAGCCTGCGTCCCTCCCAGATGTCTCTGGACTCCGTCTCCCATCATCCTTGAACTTTAGCCATGCTGGAGTTGAGTTCAATAACATCCAGAGGACTGCAGTTTCCCCATCCCTGACCAAGGCTAACCTTGCATGCTGGGTTGCCAAGATTAAAATGGGTGGGGGGTGCTTGTCTTCCTGGGCTCCTTGCAGGATATAAATTTTGTTCAGTAATTTATTATTTACCAAGTAATAATCATGGAGAGCTTGTCTTGTGCATTTTGGGGTTTTTGTGTCTTTCTGAAGACAGCATTTTTCAATGAGTGGTTTCCTGTGACATCATAGAATCATAAGAGTTGGAAGGGACCCTGGGGGTCATCTAGTCCAATGCTCCACAATGCGGGAATCTCAGCTAAAGCATCCCTGACAGGTGGCCATCCAACCTCTGCTTAAAAACCTCCAAGAAAGGAGAGTTCACAACCCCTGGAGGGAGACTTATTTCACTCTTGAACAGCTCTTACTGTTGGAAAGTTTTGCCACATGTTTAGTCGGAATCTCCTTTCTTTTGTCACTTGAAGCCCTGGGTTCGAATCCTACCTTCCAGAACAGGAGAAAACAAGCTTGCTCCATCTTCCACCTGACAGCCCTTAAGACAGGCATAAGTAAACTTCGCCCTCCAGATGTTTTGGGACTACAATTCCCATCATCCCTGACCCACTGGTCCTGTTATCTAGGGATCATGGGTGTTGTAGTCCAAAAACATCTGGAGGGATGAGTTTGCCTATCCCTGCCTTAAGATATTTGAAGATGGCTGTTGTATCTTGTGCAGAGTTGGAAGGGATTCTAAGGATCATCTAGTCCAACCCCCTGCAATGCAGGAATATGCAGCTGCCCCATACGGGGATCAAATCTGCAACCCTGGTATTATCTAACCAATTGAGCTGACTTAAGGATGAGGCTTGGCCTTGCCTTACCATTCCTGTAGCTAAATTTCCACAAGGGCAGATGGCCCTTAAAAATAATTCCATTTTAGAGGCTGACACTAACATTTCTGGCTATATTTCCTTCCCCTCAAAAGAAGAACCCTTTCCGGGTGCAATGATAAAAGTTTTGTTTGCAACCTCAGTAGTTTGAAAGCCCTATGGAGTGGGCGGTGGAGGGGGGGGCACCTTGTTTTGAACTGGGTTGCCCCTACTGTTTCATATTGCTTCAGTCAAGCCAAAATCCAAGTAAATCCCCCCTGATCTAGCCTTCTTCCAAACACCTTTAAACTTGAGCCCCTGTTTCGCACGGAGGCCTGAGCCTGAGCTCAGGCTTTCATCAGGCAGCCTTGCAGAAATGACCCCGGGTAGCTTTGCATCACTTAAGTAGGTGACAGGCTATTTCTTTTTAGCAGCCGAGCTTTTCGAAAGAAAGATCTCTTAAGCCGCCTCCAGCAATCTGTAAACTATAAACCCTTTGCCTCGCATGTCTCTCCCCAGGTTTGAAGAGAAGGCCCAGACAGACCCGCTAAGTGCCCTGAAATACCTGCAGAACGACTTGTTCGTCACCGTAGACCACTCTGACCCAGAGGAGACAAAAGAGGTAAGGGGTAGGGAGATTGGCTAGCTTTCTTCGATATGATACGATAATCTTTATTGTCATTGTTCCATACAGAACAACGAAATTGGAAAAGGAAAGAGAATCTGCATAAGACACTCAAAACCAATGAGCCTGCTATCCCTGCCATCCCATCCCTAAAAACTCTGAAACCCCATTTTTAAAATACAATATACTCCCATAGAGACTCCTTACACTTCATTTAAAACCAGATAGAAACTTTCTCAGGCAGCTAGTCCTAGTCTTTATAACCCTGTACCTTCTTGCAGAAGGCAGAAGCTGAAAGAGATCATTTCCGGGGTGCGCACTATCCTGCAGCTTTCTTATGGCACCTGGAAGCATAGATTTGATCCAAGGTGGGAAGAGTGCACCCAATTGTTCTCTCCTCAGTCTTTACAACCCTGAACAGCATTGTTTTTCCCCTGACCGTGCAGCTCCCAAACCACACACACAGACCATAAGTCTTCCCATTGATGTAGGAAGGTTCATATTGCAGAGTTCTCAGAGCGACCTGGTTGCCTCCATGATGCAGCTCAAGGCCAAAGCCCCTTGGTGCCCTAGCTAGCGTGGTGGATGAGTGTCACGGTTCCATCTCCTGAAAAGCTAAATATGCTCTGCATTTGGATGGATTGATATATCAAGGCTTCCTTTTGAAGTAGCTTGTCCTAGATCTCTTGCCCTTACATTTTTTTATTTTTTCCATCTTCAGCTCCTGACGGCGGAAAGGCCTCTTTGTTAATCTGCAATGTGTCGCATGCATTGAAAACACACTACAGTGGACGCTTGGGTTGCGAATGTGATCCGTGCAGGATGCACGTTCACAACCCGCAGCGTCTGCAACCTTCAGTGGCACATCTGTGCACACACGGGTCGCGATTCGACACTTCTGTGCATGCGCAAAGTGTGATTTAGCTGGGAGTTTCAGCACAACACTCCCTGGAGGCCCACAGGTTTCAGGGAAAGCTTTACAATGCAATTCTGAGTGAGCGTATTAACCAGGGGCCAGAGAGAAGCTTTTGCCTCACTTGACACTCGCTTATGTTTCTCGTGGGAGGTCTGTCTTGCAAATTGCAAATGATAACTGCAAAAAAGGTAGAATTACATATCAGAGAGAGAGAGAGAGAGTTCAGCGGCTTGAGGCCACGCAGCCAAAT